>NC_137055.1:27511993-27819981 GCF_032717465.1 Coenobita brevimanus
GTTCATGGAGGGTAACTATTTTATCCACTCATAAACAGTATTTATTTATTTACTTGGTACGAATTTATATGTAGTACAAGAGTATATTGGTTTTCAAACAGTAATATAGGCATTATAAGCATTGTTTCAGTCACTAACTCATCACCATTCATGACCTTTTTTTCCCACATTACCTGATCATCATTTCTGGAGTGTTTCCTCTTCCTCTAATGCTATGTAAACTTTGTCCTCCAAATTGTCATCCGATTGGGGAATCACTCTGGCCACTGGAATGTCTTCATTGGCCAGGTCACGTGGTAACAGGTGAATTGCCTAGTTTTCAATGGCATGCAGGGGAGGGGGAGAGAGGTTAAGCGGTGTAAGGCATTGTCCCCGCTTGGCATCTTGTAGAGGAATAGAGGAAGGTGTCCTGTGTATATGTGCCAAAAATCACTCGCGAAATCAATCGCGAAAATTGAAAATTGTGCAAATTAGGGACCTTGCAATATTGCTGGTACGTTAATTTACGTCTCCGGGATAATGAGTGCACATCATATGAGGACGTGAATTCACGTCTCTGGGACACGGCAGGTTAAAACGTTCGTGGGTATACCTGTGGAAGATTTTGACGGGTTGATAGGTGTAAGAACTGAGTTCCTTTGATCTTGCATTAAAAACAAGATTATTACCCCAGTCAGAGATACGAGCCAAGTCAGACATTAGGTGTGCCATAGCTCTCATCCCCTGTTTGTTGAAGTAACTGCACCTGAGATTGGCATTGTGGGAACCGAATGGAAAGGTAAAGGGTGGAGTCATCAGCGTATGAGTGGATAGGGTTAGGTGTACAGCTTAGAAGGTCATTGATGAATAGAAGGAAGAGAGTTGGTGATAGAACAGAGCCCTGAGGAACACCACTGTCGATAGATCTAGGAGAAGAACGATGGCCATCTACAACAGCGGCTATAGAACGACCAGAAAGGAAGCTAGCGATGAAGGCACAGATAGAGGGATAGAAACCGTAAGAGGGCAGTTTGGAAATTAAAGATTTATCCCAGACTCGATCAAAAGCCCTTCAGATGTCAAGTGCAATGGCAAAGCTTTCGCCAAAGTCCCGAAAGGAGAATGACCAGGAGTCTGAAAGGTAGGCGAGAAGAACACCAGTGGAGCGTCCCTGACGGAACCTGTACTGACGATCAGAAAGAAGGTTGTGATAGGAAATATACCTTAAAATTTTTCTATTGAGAATTGACTCGAAAACTTTTGAAATACAGGACGTTAAAGCAATTGGACGATAGTTGGAGGGTTGGAAGTGGTCACCCTTCTTTGGGACTGGCTGAATGAGAGCAAACTTCCAGCAAGAAGGAAAGGTACAAGTTGACAGACAAAGGCGAAAGAGTTTGCCTAGGCAGGGTGTGGGCACAGAAGCACAGTTCTTGAGAACGACAGAAGGGACTCCATCAGGCCCATATGCCTTGTTAGTATTGAGGCCAGTCATGGGCAGAAAATACATCAGCTGAAGAAATTTTAATGTCAGCCATGAGGAAGTCAGAGGCGGGAAGTGATGGAGGAACAGCACCGGAATCGTCTAAGGTAGAATTGGAGGAGAAAAAGTCTGTGCGAAAAGATCTGCTTTATCAGTAGAAGAAATAGCTACAGAGCCATCAGCTTAGAAAAGAGGAGAGAAGGATGATGAGTTAAAGTTGTTAGAAAGGTTTTTGGTATGGTGCCAGAAGGAGCTGGAAGAATTCGAGTTGGAGAGTTGGGAGCATTTGGTACAGATGAAATTATTTGTAGCAGAGCGAAGAACAGACTTAGCAAGATTCCGGGCAGAAACGTGAAAAAAGATGTGATTCAGGGGTGGGTTGGCTCTGGTACCTTTTATAGGCCCTCTCCTTGTTGTGGACAGCATTAGAACAAGCGTGATTAAACCAAGGCTTTCTTGCGTTAGTCAAAGGATAGGAGAAAGGAATCTATGCATCCATGCCCGAGAGCATAACCTCCATAATGCGCAAGGCACACTCAGAATGGCTCCCGGCCATGGAAGCAATAATCATTCCAGGGAAAATCGAAGAAGTACTGCCTGAAGGCCTCCCAATCCGCGGCTCCAAAATGCCACAGGTGACGTTTCCCTGGAGGGTCCACAGGCCGTACCAGAGTGATAGGACAGGTTAAGTTGATAAGGTTGTGATCGGAGAAGCCCAACGGAGAGAAAAGATTAACAGTGTAAGCAGAAGGATTAGTTGTAAGGAAGAGGTCAAGTATGTTGGAGCTCTCTCCAAGGCAGTCTGGGATACGGGTAGGGTGCTGTACAAGCTGCTCTAGGTCATTAAGGATAGAAAAGATATAGGCTTGTTCACCAGGTGGATCAGTTAAAGGAGAGGAGAGCCAAAGGTAGTGGTGAACATTGAAATCTCCTAGAACAGAGATTTCAGAGATAGGAGAAATGGATAGAATGTGTTCCATCGTAGAAGTAAGATAGTCGAAGAATTTTTGATAGTCAGTAGAATTAGGGGATAAGTAAACAGCACAGATATATTTAGTCAGAGAATGACAGGAAAGCCGAAGCCAGAGTGTAGAGAATTCAGAAGAATCGAGTTCAGGAACACGAGAGCAAGATAAGTCGTTGCGTATATATACACAACAGCCACCTTTGGCTTTGAAATGAGTATAGAGAAAGTAGGAGGATACAGAAAAGGGTTTGCTGTCAGTTGCCTCAGACAGCTGTGTCTCAGAAAGAGAAGGTGAGGTTTAGAGGAGGAGAGGTGGTGCTCAACAGAGCTGAAATTTAGAGGAAAGGCCACGAATGTTGCAGAAATGAAGAAGAAGAGAGTCAGACAGTGGTTCCATGCATCTCGTGTCGTCACCGGAAGAGGGGCGGAAGGTGGGGGCATTTGTGGTCCCCACTCCCCTGGGGACCCCGAAACTGGGTGATGAGACGCCATGGTTTGTTTTTTGATTTTTGGAAAAGGAAGTGTAGTGTGTACTGTGTATGTAGTTTGGTGTAGCTAGTTAGAGAAATTTGTATTGGAAAGCATGCGGGCCTACTCTCAGTGTAACTGAGACACTGAAAAAGTTCAGCAAAGGGGGATGGTCAGGAACTAGTCCTGAGGGAACTAAAGGCCAATGAGCCCGCAGTAAGAGTTCACTCCAAGAGAAAAACAAAATACAAGAGAGAGCCGAATTCAAGATCCATTCATTTTGAGATGCCTGGACACACTGCGTTTGAAAAACTGGAGATCATAGGCAGCAGGAAATACAGACAGAGGGAGACAGTTCCAGAGTTGATCTGTTGCATAAATGAAGGACTGGGAGTAACGGTTAACTCTTGCATTAGAGAGTTGGACAGAAAAGGGATGAGAGTTTGCTGCTAGATGGGTGCTACGCGCCTGTCGTAGAGGTGGAGGAATGCATGCAGACAGTTCAGAGGAGCAGTGACCATTAAAGTAGTGATAGAAAAGAGATAAAGATGCAACAGTGCGGCAAAGTGACAGAGGTTGACGGGAGTCAGTAAGAGGAGGAGAGTTAATGAGACAAAAAGCCTTTGACTCCACCCTATTGAGAAGAGCTGTGTCTGGGGAGCCTCCCCACACATGAGATTGTCCTCTACACAGGGGCGGATAAAACCCCTGTATAGAGTCAACAATTGTGCAGGGGTAAAGAAAGAACGGAGTCAGCTTAGCACACCCAATCTCTTGGAAGCAGATTTTACAAGAGATGTAAATTGATCTTTCCAAGATAAGTCCCGAGTAAATGAAACCCCAAGCATGTTCAAAGATGATGCTGGATTAAGCTGAATATTATTAACCCACCCCATCCCGACGTTTTCTGGGCAGTGGTACGCCCCAGGCCCGACATTTTTGGACCTTTTTTTGGGGGGGGTCAAACATCCGCTTTTCGTGAGAATCATCGAAAATTTATAGAGAAATCACTCACCTGAGGTTTAAAATACTCGATTCAGGTACGAGTACCTCCTTACCTGACTGGGTTTTCTAACAGGTTGGCACCAAAGAAAACGAGGTCTATGGGAGGGTAACTATTTTATCCACTCATAAACAGTATTTATTTATTTACTTGGTACGAATTTATATGTAGTACAAGAGTATATTGGTTTTCAAACAGTAATATAGGCATTATAAGCATTGTTTCAGTCACTAACTCATCACCATTCATGACCTTTCTTTCCCACATTACCTGATCATCATTTCTGAGTGTTTCTTCCTCTAATGGTATGTAAACTTTGTCCTCCAAATTGTCATCGATTGGGGAATCACTCTGGCCCTGAATGTCTTCATTGGCCAGGTCACTGGTAACAGGTGAATTGCCGAGACAATGGCATGCAAGGGGAGGGGGAGAGGTTATGCGGTGTAAGGCATTGTCCCCGCTTGGCATCGTGTAGAGGAATAGAGGAAGGTGTCCTGTGTATATGTGCCAAAAATCACTCGCGAAATCAATTGCGAAAATTGAAAATTGTGCAAATGAGGGACCTTGCAATATTGCTGCGTTAATTTACGTCTCCGGGATATGAGTGCACATCATATGAGGACGTGAATTCACGTCTCTGGGACGCGGCAGGTTAAACGTTCGTGGGTATACCTGTGGAAGATTTTGACGGGTTGATAGGTGTAAGAACTGAGTCTTTGATGCATTAAAAACAAGATTATTACCCCAGTCAGAGATACGAGCCAAGTCAGACATTAGGTGTGCCATAGCCTCATCCCCTGTTTGTTGAAGTAACTGCTGAGATTGGCATTGTGGGAACCGAATGGAAAGGTAAAGGATGGAGTCATCAGCGTATGAGTGGATAGGGTTAGGTGTACAGCTTAGAAGGTCATTGATGAATAGAATGAAGAGAGTTGGTGATAGGACAGAGCCCTGAGGAACACCACTGTCGATAGATCTAGGAGAAGAACGATGGCCATCTACAACAGCGGCTATAGAACGACCAGAAAGGAAGCTAGCGATGAAGGCACAGATAGAGGGATAGAAACCGTAAGAGGGCAGTTTGGAAATTAAAGATTTATCCCAGACTCGATCAAAAGCCTTTCAGATGTCAAGTGCAATGGCAAAGCTTTCGCCAAAGTCCCGAAAGGAGGATGACCAGGAGTCTGAAAGGTAGGCGAGAAGAACACCAGTGGAGCGTCCCTGACGGAACCCGTACTGACGATCAGAAAGAAGGTTGTGATAGGAAATATACCTTAAAATTTTTCTATTGAGAATTGACTCGAAAACTTTTGAAATACAGGACGTTAAAGCAATTGGACGATAGTTGGAGGGTTGGGAGTGGTCACCCTTCTTTGGGACTGGCTGAATGAGAGCAAACTTCCAGCAAGAAGGAAAGGTACAAGTTGACAGACAAAGGCGAAAGAGTTTGCCTAGGCAGGGTGTGGGCACAGAAGCACAGTTCTTGAGAACGACAGAAGGGACTCCATCAGGCCCATATGCCTTGTTAGTATTGAGGCCAGTCATGGGCAGAAAATACATCAGCTGAAGAAATTTTAATGTCAGCCATGAGGAAGTCAGAGGCGGGAAGTGATGGAGGAACAGCACCGGAATCATCTAAGGTAGAATTCTATCTATCTATCTATATACCAAGGCTGCTTCCCCCAAGGAAAGGGAGGTAGCCGAGACAGGACGACTCACTCTCCATTTACTCATCCATTCAAACACATTCATTCGCATCTTAGCCCCAAAGGGGAGAACGGACAGATCCTCACCGCATCACACCGCACAAGGGTCAGCTGCAAGCAATGCAAGCAGTGACATCCACAGCAGGGCCCGACAGCAGAACTGGTTTTACCCCTGCCACATCATAACAGACCCATCCCCTTACCCGCACCTGACCTGACTAGCTGATCAGACCAAATGCGGGAGAATATCCCTCAGGGCTGCGTCATCACTTATTCATTCACAATTTCTCTCCATTTATTTCTGTCTCCTCCAAGGTAGAATTGGAGGAGAAAAAGTTCTGTGCGAAAAGATCTGCTTTATCAGTAGAAGAAATAGCTACAGAACCATCAGAGTAGAAAAGAGGAGGGAAGGATGATGAGGTAAAGTTGTTAGAAAGGTTTTTGGCAAGGTGCCAGAAGGAGCGGGAAGAATTCGAGTTGGAGAGTTGAGAGCATTTAGTACAGATGAAATTATTTTTAGCAGAGTGAAGAACAGACTTAGCACGATTCCGGGCAGAAACGTAAAGATGATGTGATTCAGGGGTGGGTTGGCTCTGGTACCTTTTGTAGGCCTTCTCCTTGTTGTGGACAGCATTAGAACAAGCGTGATTAAACCAAGGCTTTCTTGCGTTAGTCAAAGGATAGGAGAAAGGAATCTATGCATCCATGCCCGAGAGCATAACCTCCATAATGCGCAAGGCACACTCAGAATGGCTCCCGGCCATGGAAGCAATAATCATTCCAGGGAAAATCGAAGAAGTACTGCCTGAAGGCCTCCCACTCCGCGGCTCCAAAATGCCACAGGTGACGTTTCCCTGGAGGGTCCACAGGCCGTACCAGAGTGATAGGACAGGTTAAGTTGATAAGGTTGTGATCGGAGAAGCCCAACGGAGAGAAAAGATTAACAGTGTAAGCAGAAGGATTAGTTGTAAGGAAGAGGTCAAGTATGTTGGAGCTCTCTCCAAGGCAGTCTGGGATACGGGTAGGGTGCTGTACAAGCTGCTCTAGGTCATTAAGGATAGGAAAAGATATAGGCTTGTTCACCAGGTGGATCAGTTAAAGGAGAGGAGAGCCAAAGGTAGTGGTGAACATTGAAATCTCCTAGAACAGAGATTTCAGAGATAGGAGAAATGGATAGAATGTGTTCCATCGTAGAAGTAAGATAGTCGAAGAATTTTTGATAGTCAGTAGAATTAGGGGATAAGTAAACAGCACAGTTATTATTTAGTCAGAGAATGACAGGAAAGCCGAAGCCAGAGTGTAGAGAATTCAGAAGAATCGAGTTCAGGAACACGAGAGCAAGATAAGTCGTTGCGTATATATACACAACAGCCACCTTTGGCTTTGAAATGAGTATAGAGAAAGTAGGAGGATACAGAAAAGGGTTTGCTGTCAGTTGCCTCAGACAGCTGTGTCTCAGAAAGAGAAGGTGAGGTTTAGAGGAGGAGAGGTGGTGCTCAACAGAGCGAAATTTAGAGGAAAGGCCACGAATGTTGCAGAAATGAAGAAGAAGAGAGTCAGACAGTGGTTCCATGCATCTCGTGTCGTCACCGGAAGAGGGGCGGAAGGTGGGGGCATTTGTGGTCCCCACTCCCTGGGGACCCTGAAACTGGGTGATGAGACGCCATGGTTTGTTTTGTGATTTTTGGAAAAGGAAGTGTAGTGTGTACTGTGTATGTAGTTTGGTGTAGCTAGTTAGAGAAATTTGTATTGGAAAGCATGCGGGCCTACTCTCAGTGTAACTGAGACACTGAAAAAGTTCAGCAAAGGGGGATGGTCAGGAACTAGTCCTGAGGGAACTAAAGGCCAATGAGCCCGCAGTAAGAGTTCACTCCAAGAGAAAAACAAAATACAAGAGAGAGCCGAATTCAAGATCCATTCATTTTGAGATGCCTGGACACACTGCGTTTGAAAAACTGGAGATCATAGGCAGCAGGAAATACAGACAGAGGGAGACAGTTCCAGAGTTGATCTGTTGCATAAATGAAGGACTGGGAGTAACGGTTAACTCTTGCATTAGAGAGTTGGACAGAAAAGGGATGAGAGTTTGCTGCTAGATGGGTGCTACGCGCCTGTCGTAGAGGTGGAGGAATGCATGCAGACAGTTCAGAGGAGCAGTGACCATTAAAGTAGTGATAGAAAAGAGATAAAGATGCAACAGTGCGGCAAAGTGACAGAGGTTGACGGGAGTCAGTAAGAGGAGGAGAGTTAATGAGACAAAAAGCCTTTGACTCCACCCTATTGAGAAGAGCTGTGTCTGGGGGAGCCTCCCCACACATGAGATTGTCCTCTACACAGGGGCGGATAAAACCCCTGTATAGAGTCAACAATTGTGCAGGGGTAAAGAAAGAACGGAGTCAGCTTAGCACACCCAATCTCTTGGAAGCAGATTTTACAAGAGATGTAAATTGATCTTTCCAAGATAAGTCCCGAGTAAATGAAACCCCAAGCATGTTGAAGGATGATGCTGGATTAAGCTGAATATTATTAACCCACCCCATCCCGACGTTTTCTGGGCAGTGGTACGCCCCAGGCCCGACATTTTTGGACCTTTTTTTGGGGGGGTCAAACATCCGCTTTTCGTGAGAATCATCGAAAATTTATAGAGAAATCGCTCACCTGAGGTTTAAAATACTCGATTAAGGTACGAGTACCTCCTTACCTGACTGGGTTTTCTAACAGGCTGGCACCAAAGAAAACGAGGTCTATGGGAGGGTAACTATTTTATCCACTCATAAACAGTATTTATTTATTTACTTGGTACGAATTTATATGTAGTACAAGAGTATATTGGTTTTCAAACAGTAATATAGGCATTATAAGCATTGTTTCAGTCACTAACTCATCACCATTCATGACCTTTTTTTCCCACATTACCTGATCATCATTTCTGAGTGTTTCTTCCTCTAATGGTATGTAAACTTTGTCCTCCAAATTGTCATCGATTGGGGAATTACTATGGCCCTGAATGTCTTCATTGGCAAGGTCACTGGTCTATCTATCTATATACCTAGGCTGCTTCCCCCAAGGAAAGGGAGGTGAATTTCCGAGACAATGGCATGCAAAGGGAGGGGGAGAGGTTATGCGGTGTAAGGCATTGTCCCCGCTTGGCATCTTGTAGAGGAATAGAGGAAGGTGTCCTGTGTATATGTGCCAAAAATCACTCGCGAAATCAATTGCGAAAATTGAAAATTGTGCAAATGAGGGACCTTGCAATATTGCTGCGTTAATTTACGTCTCCGGGATATGAGTGCACATCATATGAGGACGTGAATTCACGTCTCTGGGACGCGGCAGGTTAAACGTTCGTGGGTATACCTGTGGAAGATTTTGACGGGTTGATAGGTGTAAGAACTGAGTCTTTGATGCATTAAAAACAAGATTATTACCCCAGTCAGAGATACGAGCCAAGTCAGACATTAGGTGTGCCATAGCCTCATCCCCTGTTTGTTGAAGTAACTGCTGAGATTGGCATTGTGGGAACCGAATGGAAAGGTAAAGGATGGAGTCATCAGCGTATGAGTGGATAGGGTTAGGTGTACAGCTTAGAAGGTCATTGATGAATAGAATGAAGAGAGTTGGTGATAGGACAGAGCCCTGAGGAACACCACTGTCGATAGATCTAGGAGAAGAACGATGGCCATCTACAACGGCGGCTATAGAACGACCAGAAAGGAAGCTAGCGATGAAGGCACAGATAGAGGGATAGAAACCGTAAGAGGGCAGTTTGGAAATTAAAGATTTATCCCAGACTCGATCAAAAGCCTTTCAGATGTCAAGTGCAATGGCAAAGCTTTCGCCAAAGTCCCGAAAGGAGGATGACCAGGAGTCTGAAAGGTAGGCGAGAAGAACACCAGTGGAGCGTCCTGACGGAACCCGTACTGACGATCAGAAAGAAGGTTGTGATAGGAAATATACCTTAAAATTTTTCTATTGAGAATTGACTCGAAAACTTTTGAAATACAGGACGTTAAAGCAATTGGACGATAGTTGGAGGGTTGGAAGTGGTCACCCTTCTTTGGGACTGGCTGAATGAGAGCAAACTTCCAGCAAGAAGGAAAGGTACAAGTTGACAGACAAAGGCGAAAGAGTTTGCCTAGGCAGGGTGTGGGCACAGAAGCACAGTTCTTGAGAACGACAGAAGGGACTCCATCAGGCCCATATGCCTTGTTAGTATTGAGGCCAGTCATGGGCAGAAAATACATCAGCTGAAGAAATTTTAATGTCAGCCATGAGGAAGTCAGAGGCGGGAAGTGATGGAGGAACAGCACCGGAATCATCTAAGGTAGAATTCTATCTATCTATCTATATACCAAGGCTGCTTCCCCCAAGGAAAGGGAGGTAGCCGAGACAGGACGACTCACTCTCCATTTACTCATCCATTCAAACACATTCATTCGCATCTTAGCCCCAAAGGGGAGAACGGACAGATCCTCACCGCATCACACCGCACAAGGGTCAACTGCGCAATGCAAGCAGTGACATCCACAGCAGGGCCTGACAGCAGAACTGGTTTACCCCTGCCACATCATAACAGACCCATCCCCTTACCCGCACCTGACCTGACTAGCTGATCAGACCAAATGCGGGAGAATATCCCCTCAGGGCTGCGTCATCACTTATTCATTCACAATTTCTCTCCATTTATTTCTGTCTCCTCCAAGGTAGAATTGGAGGAGAAAAAGTCTGTGCGAAAAGATCTGCTTTATCAGTAGAAGAAATAGCTACAGAACCATCAGAGTAGAAAAGAGGAGGGAAGGATGATGAGGTAAAGTTGTTAGAAAGGTTTTTGGCAAGGTGCCAGAAGGAGCGGGAAGAATTCGAGTTGGAGAGTTGAGAGCATTTAGTACAGATGAAATTATTTTTAGCAGAGTGAAGAACAGACTTAGCACGATTCCGGGCAGAAACGTAAAGATGATGTGATTCAGGGGTGGGTTGGCTCTGGTACCTTTTGTAGGCCTTCTCCTTGTTGTGGACAGCATTAGAACAAGCGTGATTAAACCAAGGCTTTCTTGCGTTAGTCAAAGGATAGGAGAAAGGAATCTATGCATCCATGCCCGAGAGCATAACCTCCATAATGCGCAAGGCACACTCAGAATGGCTCCCGGCCATGGAAGCAATAATCATTCCAGGGAAAATCGAAGAAGTACTGCCTGAAGGCCTCCCAATCCGCGGCTCCAAAATGCCACAGGTGACGTTTCCCTGGAGGGTCCACAGGCCGTACCAGAGTGATAGGACAGGTTAAGTTGATAAGGTTGTGATCGGAGAAGCCCAACGGAGAGAAAAGATTAACAGTGTAAGCAGAAGGATTAGTTGTAAGGAAGAGGTCAAGTATGTTGGAGCTCTCTCCAAGGCAGTCTGGGATACGGGTAGGGTGCTGTACAAGCTGCTCTAGGTCATTAAGGATAGAAAAGATATAGGCTTGTTCACCAGGTGGATCAGTTAAAGGAGAGGAGAGCCAAAGGTGGTGGTGAACATTGAAATCTCCTAGAACAGAGATTTCAGAGATAGGAAGAAATGGATAGAATGTGTTCCATCGTAGAAGTAAGATAGTCGAAGAATTTTTGATAGTCAGTAGAATTAGGGGATAAGTAAACAGCACAGTTATTATTTAGTCAGAGAATGACAGGAAAGCCGAAGCCAGAGTGTAGAGAATTCAGAAGAATCGAGTTCAGGAACACGAGAGCAAGATAAGTCGTTGCGTATATATACACAACAGCCACCTTTGGCTTTGAAATGAGTATAGAGAAAGTAGGAGGATACAGAAAAGGGTTTGCTGTCAGTTGCCTCAGACAGCTGTGTCTCAGAAAGAGAAGGTGAGGTTTAGAGGAGGAGAGGTGGTGCTCAACAGAGCGAAATTTAGAGGAAAGGCCACGAATGTTGCAGAAATGAAGAAGAAGAGAGTCAGACAGTGGTTCCATGCATCTCGTGTCGTCACCGGAATAGGGGCAGAAGGTGGGGGCATTTGTGGTCCCCACTCCCCTGGGGACCCCGAAACTGGGTGATGAGACGCCATGGTTTGTTTTTTGATTTTTGGAAAAGGAAGTGTAGTGTGTACTGTGTATGTAGTTTGGTGTAGCTAGTTAGAGAAATTTGTATTGGAAAGCATGCGGGCCTACTCTCAGTGTAACTGAGACACTGAAAAAGTTCAGCAAAGGGGGATGGTCAGGAACTAGTCCTGAGGGAACTAAAGGCCAATGAGCCCGCAGTAAGAGTTCACTCCAAGAGAAAAACAAAATACAAGAGAGAGCCGAATTCAAGATCCATTCATTTTGAGATGCCTGGACACACTGCGTTTGAAAAACTGGAGATCATAGGCAGCAGGAAATACAGACAGAGGGAGACAGTTCCAGAGTTGATCTGTTGCATAAATGAAGGACTGGGAGTAACGGTTAACTCTTGCATTAGAGAGTTGGACAGAAAAGGGATGAGAGTTTGCTGCTAGATGGGTGCTACGCACCTGTCGTAGAGGTGGAGGAATGCATGCAGACAGTTCAGAGGAGCAGTGACCATTAAAGTAGTGATAGAAAAGAGATAAAGATGCAACAGTGCGGCAAAGTGACAGAGGTTGACGGGAGTCAGTAAGAGGAGGAGAGTTAATGAGACAAAAAGCCTTTGACTCCACCCTATTGAGAAGAGCTGTGTCTGGGGAGCCTCCCCACACATGAGATTGTCCTCTACACAGGGGCGGATAAAACCCCTGTATAGAGTCAACAATTGTGCAGGGGTAAAGAAAGAACGGAGTCAGCTTAGCACACCCAATCTCTTGGAAGCAGATTTTACAAGAGATGTAAATTGATCTTTCCAAGATAAGTCCCGAGTAAATGAAACCCCAAGCATGTTCAAGGATGATGCTGGATTAAGCTGAATATTATTAACCCACCCCATCCCGACGTTTTCTGGGCAGTGGTACGCCCCAGGCCCGACATTTTTGGACCTTTTTTTTGGGGGGGTCAAACATCCACTTTTCGTGAGAATCATCGAAAATTTATAGAGAAATCGCTCACCTGAGGTTTAAAATACTCGATTAAGGTACGAGTACCTCCTTACCTGACTGGGTTTTCTAACAGGCTGGCACCAAAGAAAACGAGGTCTATGGGAGGGTAACTATTTTATCCACTCATAAACAGTATTTATTTATTTACTTGGTACGAATTTATATGTAGTACAAGAGTATATTGGTTTTCAAACAGTAATATAGGCATTATAAGCATTGTTTCAGTCACTAACTCATCACCATTCATGACCTTTTTTTCCCACATTACCTGATCATCATTTCTGAGTGTTTCTTCCTCTAATGGTATGTAAACTTTGTCCTCCAAATTGTCATCGATTGGGGAATTACTCTGGCCCTGAATGTCTTCATTGGCCAGGTCACTGGTAACAGGTGAATTTCCGAGACAATGGCATGCAAGGGGAGGGGGAGAGGTTATGCGGTGTAAGGCATTGTCCCCGCTTGGCATCTTGTAGAGGAATAGAGGAAGGTGTCCTGTGTATATGTGCCAAAAATCACTCGCGAAATCAATTGCGAAAATTGAAAATTGTGCAAATGAGGGACCTTGCAATATTGCTGCGTTAATTTACGTCTCCGGGATATGAGTGCACATCATATGAGGACGTGAATTCACGTCTCTGGGACGCGGCAGGTTAAACGTTCGTGGGTATACCTGTGGAAGATTTTGACGGGTTGATAGGTGTAAGAACTGAGTCTTTGATGCATTAAAAACAAGATTATTACCCCAGTCAGAGATACGAGCCAAGTCAGACATTAGGTGTGCCATAGCCTCATCCCCTGTTTGTTGAAGTAACTGCTGAGATTGGCATTGTGGGAACCGAATGGAAAGGTAAAGGATGGAGTCATCAGCGTATGAGTGGATAGGGTTAGGTGTACAGCTTAGAAGGTCATTGATGAATAGAATGAAGAGAGTTGGTGATAGGACAGAGCCCTGAGAAACACCACTGTCGATAGATCTAGGAGAAGAACGATGGCCATCTACAACGGCGGCTATAGGACGACCAGAAAGGAAGCTAGCGATGAAGGCACAGATAGAGGGATAGAAACCGTAAGAGGGCAGTTTGGAAATTAAAGATTTATCCCAGACTCGATCAAAAGCCTTTCAGATGTCAAGTGCAATGGCAAAGCTTTCGCCAAAGTCCCGAAAGGAGGATGACCAGGAGTCTGAAAGGTAGGCGAGAAGAACACCAGTGGAGCGTCCCTGACGGAACCCGTACTGACGATCAGAAAGAAGGTTGTGATAGGAAATATACCTTAAAATTTTTCTATTAAGAATTGACTCGAAAACTTTTGAAATACAGGACGTTAAAGCAATTGGACGATAGTTGGAGGGTTGGGAGTGGTCACCCTTCTTTGGGACTGGCTGAATGAGAGCAAACTTCCAGCAAGAAGGAAAGGTACAAGTTGACAGACAAAGGCGAAAGAGTTTGCCTAGGCAGGGTGTGGGCACAGAAGCACAGTTCTTGAGAACGACAGAAGGGACTCCATCAGGCCCATATGCCTTGTTAGTATTGAGGCCAGTCATGGGCAGAAAATACATCAGCTGAAGAAATTTTAATGTCAGCCATGAGGAAGTCAGAGGCGGGAAGTGATGGAGGAACAGCACCGGAATCATCTAAGGTAGAATTCTATCTATCTATCTATATACCAAGGCTGCTTCCCCCAAGGAAAGGGAGGTAGCCGAGACAGGACGACTCACTCTCCATTTACTCATCCATTCAAACACATTCATTCGCATCTTAGCCCCAAAGGGGAGAACGGACAGATCCTCACCGCATCACACCGCACAAGGTCAACTGCGCAATGCAAGCAGTGACATCCACAGCAGGGCCCGACAGCAGAACTGGTTTACCCCTGCCACATCATAACAGACCCATCCCCTTACCCGCACCTGACCTGACTAGCTGATCAGACCAAATGCGGGAGAATATCCCCTCAGGGCTGCGTCATCACTTATTCATTCACAATTTCTCTCCATTTATTTCTGTCTCCTCCAAGGTAGAATTGGAGGAGAAAAAGTCTGTGCGAAAAGATCTGCTTTATCAGTAGAAGAAATAGCTACAGAACCATCAGAGTAGAAAAGAGGAGGGAAGGATGATGAGGTAAAGTTGTTAGAAAGGTTTTTGGCAAGGTGCCAGAAGGAGCGGGAAGAATTCGAGTTGGAGAGTTGAGAGCATTTAGTACAGATGAAATTATTTTTAGCAGAGCGAAGAACAGACTTAGCACGATTCCGGGCAGAAACGTAAAGATGATGTGATTCAGGGGTGGGTTGGCTCTGGTACCTTTTGTAGGCCCTCTCCTTGTTGTGGACAGCATTAGAACAAGCGTGATTAAACCAAGGCTTTCTTGCGTTAGTCAAAGGATAGGAGAAAGGAATCTATGCATCCATGCCCGAGAGCATAACCTCCATAATGCGCAAGGCACACTCAGAATGGCTCCCGGCCATGGAAGCAATAATCATTCCAGGGAAAATCGAAGAAGTACTGCCTGAAGGCCTCCCAATCCGCGGCTCCAAAATGCCACAGGTGACGTTTCCCTGGAGGGTCCACAGGCCGTACCAGAGTGATAGGACAGGTTAAGTTGATAAGGTTGTGATCGGAGAAGCCCAACGGAGAGAAAAGATTAACAGTGTAAGCAGAAGGATTAGTTGTAAGGAAGAGGTCAAGTATGTTGGAGCTCTCTCCAAGGCAGTCTGGGATACGGGTAAGGTGCTGTACAAGCTGCTCCTAGGTCATTAACCACGCCCAGTCCCGGCCACTTTTTGACCACTGGTTCCCCCCACTCCCGGGCAATTTTTGACGTTTTTTTTTTTTGCTAAAACTTTCGCTTTTGGTGAGAAACATCGAAAATTCATAGAGAAATCAGCTCACCTGAGGTTTAAAATACTCATTACAGGTAGGAGAGCCTCCTTATTTTACTGGGTTTTCTATCAGGCTGGCGCCAAAGAAAACGAGTTCTATGGGAGGATAACTATTTCACACCACTCATAAACGGTATTTATTTATTTACTGTTACGAATTTATATGTAGTACAAAAGTATATTGGTTTTCAAGCAGTAATATAGGCATTATAAGCATTGTTTCACTCGCTAATACCTGACCTTTTTTGCCACATTACCTGATCATCATTTCTAACTGTTTCTTCCTCTAATGCTATGTAAAGTTTGTCCTCCACATTGTCATTGATTGGGGGAATCACTCTGGCCCTGAATTTCGTACCTGGCATGACATGGCTATACTGGCCAGGTCACTGATAACAGGTGAATTGCTGAGAAAAGGGCATGCAGGGGGGGGGAGGAGGTCATGCTGGGTAAGGCATTGTCTCTGCCTGGCATCTTGTTGAGGCAGGTGTCCCGTGTATACGTACCAAAAATGACTCGCGAAAATTGAAAATTGTGGAAATTATGAACCTTGCAATTGCAGGACGTTGAAGTACGTCCTCGGGATTAGCTGTGACAAAACGGGTAGGGTGCTGTACAAGCTGCTCTAGGTCATTAAGGATAGAAAAGATATAGGCTTGTTCACCAGGTGGATCAGTTAAAGGAGAGGAGAGCCAAAGGTAGTGGTGAACATTGAAATCTCCTAGAACAGAGATTTCAGAGATAGGAGAAATGGATAGAATGTGTTCCATCGTAGAAGTAAGATAGTCGAAGAATTTTTGATAGTCAGTAGAATTAGGGGATAAGTAAACAGCACAGTTATTATTTAGTCAGAGAATGACAGGAAAGCCGAAGCCAGAGTGTAGAGAATTCAGAAGAATCGAGTTCAGGAACACGAGAGCAAGATAAGTCGTTGCGTATATATACACAACAGCCACCTTTGGCTTTGAAATGAGTATAGAGAAAGTAGGAGGATACAGAAAAGGGTTTGCTGTCAGTTGCCTCAGACAGCTGTGTCTCAGAAAGAGAAGGTGAGGTTTAGAGGAGGAGAGGTGGTGCTCAACAGAGCGAAATTTAGAGGAAAGGCCACGAATGTTGCAGAAATGAAGAAGAAGAGAGTCAGACAGTGGTTCCATGCATCTCGTGTCGTCACCGGAATAGGGGCAGAAGGTGGGGGCATTTGTGGTCCCCACTCCCCTGGGGACCCCGAAACTGGGTGATGAGACGCCATGGTTTGTTTTTTGATTTTTGGAAAAGGAAGTGTAGTGTGTACTGTGTATGTAGTTTGGTGTAGCTAGTTAGAGAAATTTGTATTGGAAAGCATGCGGGCCTACTCTCAGTGTAACTGAGACACTGAAAAAGTTCAGCAAAGGGGGATGGTCAGGAACTAGTCCTGAGGGAACTAAAGGCCAATGAGCCCGCAGTAAGAGTTCACTCCAAGAGAAAAACAAAATACAAGAGAGAGCCGAATTCAAGATCCATTCATTTTGAGATGCCTGGACACACTGCGTTTGAAAAACTGGAGATCATAGGCAGCAGGAAATACAGACAGAGGGAGACAGTTCCAGAGTTGATCTGTTGCATAAATGAAGGACTGGGAGTAACGGTTAACTCTTGCATTAGAGAGTTGGACAGAAAAGGGATGAGAGTTTGCTGCTAGATGGGTGCTACGCACCTGTCGTAGAGGTGGAGGAATGCATGCAGACAGTTCAGAGGAGCAGTGACCATTAAAGTAGTGATAGAAAAGAGATAAAGATGCAACAGTGCAGCAAAGTGACAGAGGTTGACGGGAGTCAGTAAGAGGAGGAGAGTTAATGAGACAAAAAGCCTTTGACTCCACCCTATTGAGAAGAGCTGTGTCTGGGGAGCCTCCCCACACATGAGATTGTCCTCTACACAGGGCGGATAAAACCCCTGTATAGAGTCAACAATTGTGCAGGGGTAAAGAAAGAACGGAGTCAGCTTAGCACACCCAATCTCTTGGAAGCAGATTTTACAAGAGATGTAAATTGATCTTTCCAAGATAAGTCCCGAGTAAATGAAACCCCAAGCATGTTCAAAGATGATGCTGGATTAAGCTGAATATTATTAACCCACCCCATCCCGACGTTTTCTGGGCAGTGGTACGCCCCAGGCCCGACATTTTTGGACCTTTTTTTTGGGGGGGTCAAACATCCACTTTTCGTGAGAATCATCGAAAATTTATAGAGAAATCGCTCACCTGAGGTTTAAAATACTCGATTAAGGTACGAGTACCTCCTTACCTGACTGGGTTTTCTAACAGGCTGGCACCAAAGAAAACGAGGTCTATGGGAGGGTAACTATTTTATCCACTCATAAACAGTATTTATTTATTTACTTGGTACGAATTTATATGTAGTACAAGAGTATATTGGTTTTCAAACAGTAATATAGGCATTATAAGCATTGTTTCAGTCACTAACTCATCACCATTCATGACCTTTTTTCCCACATTACCTGATCATCATTTCTGAGTGTTTCTTCCTCTAATGGTATGTAAACTTTGTCCTCCAAATTGTCATCGATTGGGGAATTACTATGGCCCTGAATGTCTTCATTGGCAAGGTCACTGGTAACAGGTGAATTTCCGAGACAATGGCATGCAAAGGGAGGGGGAGAGGTTATGCGGTGTAAGGCATTGTCCCCGCTTGGCATCTTGTAGAGGAATAGAGGAAGGTGTCCTGTGTATATGTGCCAAAAATCACTCGCGAAATCAATTGCGAAAATTGAAAATTGTGCAAATGAGGGACCTTGCAATATTGCTGCGTTAATTTACGTCTCCGGGATATGAGTGCACATCATATGAGGACGTGAATTCACGTCTCTGGGACGCGCAGGTTTAACGTTCGTGGGTATACCTGTGGAAGATTTTGACGGGTTGATAGGTGTAAGAACTGAGTCTTTGATGCATTAAAAACAAGATTATTACCCCAGTCAGAGATACGAGCCAAGTCAGACATTAGGTGTGCCATAGCCTCATCCCCTGTTTGTTGAAGTAACTGCTGAGATTGGCATTGTGGGAACCGAATGGAAAGGTAAAGGATGGAGTCATCAGCGTATGAGTGGATAGGGTTAGGTGTACAGCTTAGAAGGTCATTGATGAATAGAATGAAGAGAGTTGGTGATAGGACAGAGCCCTGAGAAACACCACTGTCGATAGATCTAGGAGAAGAACGATGGCCATCTACAACGGCGGCTATAGGACGACCAGAAAGGAAGCTAGCGATGAAGGCACAGATAGAGGGATAGAAACCGTAAGAGGGCAGTTTGGAAATTAAAGATTTATCCCAGACTCGATCAAAAGCCTTTCAGATGTCAAGTGCAATGGCAAAGCTTTCGCCAAAGTCCCGAAAGGAGGATGACCAGGAGTCTGAAAGGTAGGCGAGAAGAACACCAGTGGAGCGTCCCTGACGGAACCCGTACTGACGATCAGAAAGAAGGTTGTGATAGGAAATATACCTTAAAATTTTTCTATTAAGAATTGACTCGAAACTTTTGAAATACAGGACGTTAAAGCAATTGGACGATAGTTGGAGGGTTGGGAGTGGTCACCCTTCTTTGGGACTGGCTGAATGAGAGCAAACTTCCAGCAAGAAGGAAAGGTACAAGTTGACAGACAAAGGCGAAAGAGTTTGCCTAGGCAGGGTGTGGGCACAGAAGCACAGTTCTTGAGAACGACAGAAGGGACTCCATCAGGCCCATATGCCTTGTTAGTATTGAGGCCAGTCATGGGCAGAAAATACATCAGCTGAAGAAATTTTAATGTCAGCCATGAGGAAGTCAGAGGCGGGAAGTGATGGAGGAACAGCACCGGAATCATCTAAGGTAGAATTCTATCTATCTATCTATATACCAAGGCTGCTTCCCCCAAGGAAAGGGAGGTAGCCGAGACAGGACGACTCACTCTCCATTTACTCATCCATTCAAACACATTCATTCGCATCTTAGCCCCAAAGGGGAGAACGGACAGATCCTCACCGCATCACACCGCACAAGGGTCAACTGCGCAATGCAAGCAGTGACATCCACAGCAGGGCCCGACAGCAGAACTGGTTTACCCCTGCCACATCATAACAGACCCATCCCCTTACCCGCACCTGACCTGACTAGCTGATCAGACCAAATGCGGGAGAATATCCCCTCAGGGCTGCGTCATCACTTATTCATTCACAATTTCTCTCCATTTATTTCTGTCTCCTCCAAGGTAGAATTGGAGGAGAAAAAGTCTGTGCGAAAAGATCTGCTTTATCAGTAGAAGAAATAGCTACAGAACCATCAGAGTAGAAAAGAGGAGGGAAGGATGATGAGGTAAAGTTGTTAGAAAGGTTTTTGGCAAGGTGCCAGAAGGAGCGGGAAGAATTCGAGTTGGAGAGTTGAGAGCATTTAGTACAGATGAAATTATTTTTAGCAGAGCGAAGAACAGACTTAGCACGATTCCGGGCAGAAACGTAAAGATGATGTGATTCAGGGGTGGGTTGGCTCTGGTACCTTTTGTAGGCCTTCTCCTTGTTGTGGACAGCATTAGAACAAGCGTGATTAAACCAAGGCTTTCTTGCGTTAGTCAAAGGATAGGAGAAAGGAATCTATGCATCCATGCCCGAGAGCATAACCTCCATAATGCGCAAGGCACACTCAGAATGGCTCCCGGCCATGGAAGCAATAATCATTCCAGGGAAAATCGAAGAAGTACTGCCTGAAGGCCTCCCAATCCGCGGCTCCAAAATGCCACAGGTGACGTTTCCCTGGAGGGTCCACAGGCCGTACCAGAGTGATAGGACAGGTTAAGTTGATAAGGTTGTGATCGGAGAAGCCCAACGGAGAGAAAAGATTAACAGTGTAAGCAGAAGGATTAGTTGTAAGGAAGAGGTCAAGTATGTTGGAGCTCTCTCCAAGGCAGTCTGGGATACGGGTAGGGTGCTGTACAAGCTGCTCTAGGTCATTAAGGATAGAAAAGATATAGGCTTGTTCACCAGGTGGATCAGTTAAAGGAGAGGAGAGCCAAAGGTGGTGGTGAACATTGAAATCTCCTAGAACAGAGATTTCAGAGATAGGAGAAATGGATAGAATGTGTTCCATCGTAGAAGTAAGATAGTCGAAGAATTTTTGATAGTCAGTAGAATTAGGGATAAGTAAACAGCACAGTTATTATTTAGTCAGAGAATGACAGGAAAGCCGAAGCCAGAGTGTAGAGAATTCAGAAGAATCGAGTTCAGGAACACGAGAGCAAGATAAGTCGTTGCGTATATATACACAACAGCCACCTTTGGCTTTGAAATGAGTATAGAGAAAGTAGGAGGATACAGAAAAGGGTTTGCTGTCAGTTGCCTCAGACAGCTGTGTCTCAGAAAAGAGAAGGTGAGGTTTAGAGGAGGAGAGGTGGTGCTCAACAGAGCGAAATTTAGAGGAAAGGCCACGAATGTTGCAGAAATGAAGAAGAAGAGAGTCAGACAGTGGTTCCATGCATCTCGTGTCGTCACCGGAATAGGGGCAGAAGGTGGGGGCATTTGTGGTCCCCACTCCCTGGGGACCCCGAAACTGGGTGATGAGACGCCATGGTTTGTTTTTTGATTTTTGGAAAAGGAAGTGTAGTGTGTACTGTGTATGTAGTTTGGTGTAGCTAGTTAGAGAAATTTGTATTGGAAAGCATGCGGGCCTACTCTCAGTGTAACTGAGACACTGAAAAAGTTCAGCAAAGGGGGATGGTCAGGAACTAGTCCTGAGGGAACTAAAGGCCAATGAGCCCGCAGTAAGAGTTCACTCCAAGAGAAAAACAAAATACAAGAGAGAGCCGAATTCAAGATCCATTCATTTTGAGATGCCTGGACACACTGCGTTTGAAAAACTGGAGATCATAGGCAGCAGGAAATACAGACAGAGGGAGACAGTTCCAGAGTTGATCTGTTGCATAAATGAAGGACTGGGAGTAACGGTTAACTCTTGCATTAGAGAGTTGGACAGAAAAGGGATGAGAGTTTGCTGCTAGATGGGTGCTACGCGCCTGTCGTAGAGGTGGAGGAATGCATGCAGACAGTTCAGAGGAGCAGTGACCATTAAAGTAGTGATAGAAAAGAGATAAAGATGCAACAGTGCAGCAAAGTGACAGAGGTTGACGGGAGTCAGTAAGAGGAGGAGAGTTAATGAGACAAAAAGCCTTTGACTCCACCCTATTGAGAAGAGCTGTGTCTGGGGAGCCTCCCCACACATGAGATTGTCCTCTACACAGGGGCGGATAAAACCCCTGTATAGAGTCAACAATTGTGCAGGGGTAAAGAAAGAACGGAGTCAGCTTAGCACACCCAATCTCTTGGAAGCAGATTTTACAAGAGATGTAAATTGATCTTTCCAAGATAAGTCCCGAGTAAATGAAACCCCAAGCATGTTCAAGGATGATGCTGGATTAAGCTGAATATTATTAACCCACCCCATCCCGACGTTTTCTGGGCAGTGGTACGCCCCAGGCCCGACATTTTTGGACCTTTTTTTTGGGGGGGTCAAACATCCACTTTTCGTGAGAATCATCGAAAATTTATAGAGAAATCGCTCACCTGAGGTTTAAAATACTCGATTAAGGTACGAGTACCTCCTTACCTGACTGGGTTTTCTAACAGGCTGGCACCAAAGAAAACGAGGTCTATGGGAGGGTAACTATTTTATCCACTCATAAACAGTATTTATTTATTTACTTGGTACGAATTTATATGTAGTACAAGAGTATATTGGTTTTCAAACAGTAATATAGGCATTATAAGCATTGTTTCAGTCACTAACTCATCACCATTCATAACCTTTCTTTCCCACATTACCTGATCATCATTTCTGAGTGTTTCTTCCTCTAATGGTATGTAAACTTTGTCCTCCAAATTGTCATCGATTGGGGAATCACTCTGGCCCTGAATGTCTTCATTGGCCAGGTCACTGGTAACAGGTGAATTGACGAGACAATAGCATGCAAGGGGAGGGGGAGAGGTTATGCGGTGTAAGGCATTGTCCCCGCTTGGCATCGTGTAGAGGAATAGAGGAAGGTGTCCTGTGTATATGTGCCAAAAATCACTCGCGAAATCAATTGCGAAAATTGAAAATTGTGCAAATGAGGGACCTTGCAATATTGCTGCGTTAATTTACGTCTCCGGGATATGAGTGCACATCATATGAGGACGTGAATTCACGTCTCTGGGACGCGGCAGGTTAAACGTTCGTGGGTATACCTGTGGAAGATTTTGACGGGTTGATAGGTGTAAGAACTGAGTCTTTGATGCATTAAAAACAAGATTATTACCCCAGTCAGAGATACGAGCCAAGTCAGACATTAGGTGTGCCATAGCCTCATCCCCTGTTTGTTGAAGTAACTGCTGAGATTGGCATTGTGGGAACCGAATGGAAAGGTAAAGGATGGAGTCATCAGCGTATGAGTGGATAGGGTTAGGTGTACAGCTTAGAAGGTCATTGATGAATAGAATGAAGAGAGTTGGTGATAGGACAGAGCCCTGAGAAACACCACTGTCGATAGATCTAGGAGAAGAACGATGGCCATCTACAACGGCGGCTATAGGACGACCAGAAAGGAAGCTAGCGATGAAGGCACAGATAGAGGGATAGAAACCGTAAGAGGGCAGTTTGGAAATTAAAGATTTATCCCAGACTCGATCAAAAGCCTTTCAGATGTCAAGTGCAATGGCAAAGCTTTCGCCAAAGTCCCGAAAGGAGGATGACCAGGAGTCTGAAAGGTAGGCGAGAAGAACACCAGTGGAGCGTCCCTGACGGAACCCGTACTGACGATCAGAAAGAAGGTTGTGATAGGAAATATACCTTAAAATTTTTCTATTAAGAATTGACTCGAAAACTTTTGAAATACAGGACGTTAAAGCAATTGGACGATAGTTGGAGGGTTGGGAGTGGTCACCCTTCTTTGGGACTGGCTGAATGAGAGCAAACTTCCAGCAAGAAGGAAAGGTACAAGTTGACAGACAAAGGCGAAAGAGTTTGCCTAGGCAGGGTGTGGGCACAGAAGCACAGTTCTTGAGAACGACAGAAGGGACTCCATCAGGCCCATATGCCTTGTTAGTATTGAGGCCAGTCATGGGCAGAAAATACATCAGCTGAAGAAATTTTAATGTCAGCCATGAGGAAGTCAGAGGCGGGAAGTGATGGAGGAACAGCACCGGAATCATCTAAGGTAGAATTCTATCTATCTATCTATATACCAAGGCTGCTTCCCCCAAGGAAAGGGAGGTAGCCGAGACAGGACGACTCACTCTCCATTTACTCATCCATTCAAACACATTCATTCGCATCTTAGCCCCAAAGGGGAGAACGGACAGATCCTCACCGCATCACACCGCACAAGGGTCAACTGCGCAATGCAAGCAGTGACATCCACAGCAGGGCCCGACAGCAGAACTGGTTTACCCCTGCCACATCATAACAGACCCATCCCCTTACCCGCACCTGACCTGACTAGCTGATCAGACCAAATGCGGGAGAATATCCCCTCAGGGCTGCGTCATCACTTATTCATTCACAATTTCTCTCCATTTATTTCTGTCTCCTCCAAGGTAGAATTGGAGGAGAAAAAGTCTGTGCGAAAAGATCTGCTTTATCAGTAGAAGAAATAGCTACAGAACCATCAGAGTAGAAAAGAGGAGGGAAGGATGATGAGGTAAAGTTGTTAGAAAGGTTTTTGGCAAGGTGCCAGAAGGAGCGGGAAGAATTCGAGTTGGAGAGTTGAGAGCATTTAGTACAGATGAAATTATTTTTAGCAGAGCGAAGAACAGACTTAGCACGATTCCGGGCAGAAACGTAAAGATGATGTGATTCAGGGGTGGGTTGGCTCTGGTACCTTTTGTAGGCCTTCTCCTTGTTGTGGACAGCATTAGAACAAGCGTGATTAAACCAAGGCTTTCTTGCGTTAGTCAAAGGATAGGAGAAAGGAATCTATGCATCCATGCCCGAGAGCATAACCTCCATAATACGCAAGGCACACTCAGAATGGCTCCCGGCCATGGAAGCAATAATCATTCCAGGGAAAATCGAACAAGTACTGCCTGAAGGCCTCCCAATCCGCGGCTCCAAAATGCCACAGGTGACGTTTCCCTGGAGGGTCCACAGGCCGTACCAGAGTGATAGGACAGGTTAAGTTGATAAGGTTGTGATCGGAGAAGCCCAATGGAGAGAAAAGATTAACAGTGTAATCAGAAGGATTAGTTGTAAGGAAGAGGTCAAGTATGTTGGAGCTCTCTCCAAGGCAGTCTGGGATACGGGTAGGGTGCTGTACAAGCTGCTCTAGGTCATTAAGGATAGAAAAGATATAGGCTTGTTCACCAGGTGGATCAGTTAAAGGAGAGGAGAGCCAAAGGTGGTGGTGAACATTGAAATCTCCTAGAACAGAGATTTCAGAGATAGGAGAAATGGATAGAATGTGTTCCATCGTAGAAGTAAGATAGTCGAAGAATTTTTGATAGTCAGTAGAATTAGGGGATAAGTAAACAGCACAGTTATTATTTAGTCAGAGAATGACAGGAAAGCCGAAGCCAGAGTGTAGAGAATTCAGAAGAATCGAGTTCAGGAACACGAGAGCAAGATAAGTCGTTGCGTATATATACACAACAGCCACCTTTGGCTTTGAAATGAGTATAGAGAAAGTAGGAGGATACAGAAAAGGGTTTGCTGTCAGTTGCCTCAGACAGCTGTGTCTCAGAAAGAGAAGGTGAGGTTTAGAGGAGGAGAGGTGGTGCTCAACAGAGCGAAATTTAGAGGAAAGGCCACGAATGTTGCAGAAATGAAGAAGAAGAGAGTCAGACAGTGGTTCCATGCATCTCGTGTCGTCACCGGAATAGGGGCAGAAGGTGGGGGCATTTGTGGTCCCCACTCCCCTGGGGACCCCGAAACTGGGTGATGAGACGCCATGGTTTGTTTTTTGATTTTTGGAAAAGGAAGTGTAGTGTGTACTGTGTATGTAGTTTGGTGTAGCTAGTTAGAGAAATTTGTATTGGAAAGCATGCGGGCCTACTCTCAGTGTAACTGAGACACTGAAAAAGTTCAGCAAAGGGGGATGGTCAGGAACTAGTCCTGAGGGAACTAAAGGCCAATGAGCCTGCAGTAAGAGTTCACTCCAAGAGAAAAACAAAATACAAGAGAGAGCCGAATTCAAGATCCATTCATTTTGAGATGCCTGGACACACTGCGTTTGAAAAACTGGAGATCATAGGCAGCAGGAAATACAGACAGAGGGAGACAGTTCCAGAGTTGATCTGTTGCATAAATGAAGGACTGGGAGTAACGGTTAACTCTTGCATTAGAGAGTTGGACAGAAAAGGGATGAGAGTTTGCTGCTAGATGGGTGCTACGCGCCTGTCGTAGAGGTGGAGGAATGCATGCAGACAGTTCAGAGGAGCAGTGACCATTAAAGTAGTGATAGAAAAGAGATAAAGATGCAACAGTGCGGCAAAGTGACAGAGGTTGACGGGAGTCAGTAAGAGGAGGAGAGTTAATGAGACAAAAAGCCTTTGACTCCACCCTATTGAGAAGAGCTGTGTCTGGGGAGCCTCCCCACACATGAGATTGTCCTCTACACAGGGGCGGATAAAACCCCTGTATAGAGTCAACAATTGTGCAGGGGTAAAGAAAGAACGGAGTCAGCTTAGCACACCCAATCTCTTGGAAGCAGATTTTACAAGAGATGTAAATTGATCTTTCCAAGATAAGTCCCGAGTAAATGAAACCCCAAGCATGTTCAAGGATGATGCTGGATTAAGCTGAATATTATTAACCCACCCCATCCCGACGTTTTCTGGGCAGTGGTACGCCCCAGGCCCGACATTTTTGGACCTTTTTTTTGGGGGGGTCAAACATCCACTTTTCGTGAGAATCATCGAAAATTTATAGAGAAATCGCTCACCTGAGGTTTAAAATACTCGATTAAGGTACGAGTACCTCCTTACCTGACTGGGTTTTCTAACAGGCTGGCACCAAAGAAAACGAGGTCTATGGGAGGGTAACTATTTTATCCACTCATAAACAGTATTTATTTATTTACTTGGTACGAATTTATATGTAGTACAAGAGTATATTGGTTTTCAAACAGTAATATAGGCATTATAAGCATTGTTTCAGTCACTAACTCATCACCATTCATGACCTTTTTTTCCCACATTACCTGATCATCATTTCTGAGTGTTTCTTCCTCTAATGGTATGTAAACTTTGTCCTCCAAATTGTCATCGATTGGGGAATTACTATGGCCCTGAATGTCTTCATTGGCAAGGTCACTGGTAACAGGTGAATTTCCGAGACAATGGCATGCAAGGGGAGGGGGAGAGGTTATGCGGTGTAAGGCATTGTCCCCGCTTGGCATCTTGTAGAGGAATAGAGGAAGGTGTCCTGTGTATATGTGCCAAAAATCACTCGCGAAATCAATTGCGAAAATTGAAAATTGTGCAAATGAGGGACCTTGCAATATTGCTGCATTAATTTACGTCTCCGGGATATGAGTGCACATCATATGAGGACGTGAATTCACGTCTCTGGGACGCGGCAGGTTAAACGTTCGTGGGTATACCTGTGGAAGATTTTGACGGGTTGATAGGTGTAAGAACTGAGTCTTTGATGCATTAAAAACAAGATTATTACCCCAGTCAGAGATACGAGCCAAGTCAGACATTAGGTGTGCCATAGCCTCATCCCCTGTTTGTTGAAGTAACTGCTGAGATTGGCATTGTGGGAACCGAATGGAAAGGTAAAGGATGGAGTCATCAGCGTATGAGTGGATAGGGTTAGGTGTACAGCTTAGAAGGTCATTGATGAATAGAATGAAGAGAGTTGGTGATAGGACAGAGCCCTGAGAAACACCACTGTCGATAGATCTAGGAGAAGAACGATGGCCATCTACAACGGCGGCTATAGGACGACCAGAAAGGAAGCTAGCGATGAAGGCACAGATAGAGGGATAGAAACCGTAAGAGGGCAGTTTGGAAATTAAAGATTTATCCCAGACTCGATCAAAAGCCTTTCAGATGTCAAGTGCAATGGCAAAGCTTTCGCCAAAGTCCCGAAAGGAGGATGACCAGGAGTCTGAAAGGTAGGCGAGAAGAACACCAGTGGAGCGTCCCTGGCGGAACCCATACTGACGATCAGAAAGAAGGTTGTGATAGGAAATATACCTTAAAATTTTTCTATTAAGAATTGACTCGAAAACTTTTGAAATACAGGACGTTAAAGCAATTGGACGATAGTTGGAGGGTTGGGAGTGGTCACCCTTCTTTGGGACTGGCTGAATGAGAGCAAACTTCCAGCAAGAAGGAAAGGTACAAGTTGACAGACAAAGGCGAAAGAGTTTGCCTAGGCAGGGTGTGGGCACAGAAGCACAGTTCTTGAGAACGACAGAAGGGACTCCATCAGGCCCATATGCCTTGTTAGTATTGAGGCCAGTCATGGGCAGAAAATACATCAGCTGAAGAAATTTTAATGTCAGCCATGAGGAAGTCAGAGGCGGGAAGTGATGGAGGAACAGCACCGGAATCATCTAAGGTAGAATTGGAGGAGAAAAAGTCTGTGCGAAAAGATCTGCTTTATCAGTAGAAGAAATAGCTACAGAACCATCAGAGTAGAAAAGAGGAGGGAAGGATGATGAGGTAAAGTTGTTAGAAAGGTTTTTGGCAAGGTGCCAGAAGGAGCGGGAAGAATTCGAGTTGGAGAGTTGAGAGCATTTAGTACAGATGAAATTATTTTTAGCAGAGTGAAGAACAGACTTAGCACGATTCCGGGCAGAAACGTAAAGATGATGTGATTCAGGGGTGGGTTGGCTCTTGTACCTTTTGTAGGCCTTCTCCTTGTTGTGGACAGCATTAGAACAAGCGTGATTAAACCAAGGCTTTCTTGCGTTAGTCAAAGGATAGGAGAAAGGAATCTATGCATCCATGCCCGAGAGCATAACCTCCATAATGCGCAAGGCACACTCAGAATGGCTCCCGGCCATGGAAGCAATAATCATTCCAGGGAAAATCGAACAAGTACTGCCTGAAGGCCTCCCAATCCGCGGCTCCAAAATGCCACAGGTGACGTTTCCCTGGAGGGTCCACAGGCCGTACCAGAGTGATAGGACAGGTTAAGTTGATAAGGTTGTGATCGGAGAAGCCCAACGGAGAGAAAAGATTAACAGTGTAAGCAGAAGGATTAGTTGTAAGGAAGAGGTCAAGTATGTTGGAGCTCTCTCCAAGGCAGTCTGGGATACGGGTAGGGTGCTGTACAAGCTGCTCTAGGTCATTAAGGATAGAAAAGATATAGGCTTGTTCACCAGGTGGATCAGTTAAAGGAGAGGAGAGCCAAAGGTGGTGGTGAACATTGAAATCTCCTAGAACAGAGATTTCAGAGATAGGAGAAATGGATAGAATGTGTTCCATCGTAGAAGTAAGATAGTCGAAGAATTTTTGATAGTCAGTAGAATTAGGGGATAAGTAAACAGCACAGTTATTATTTAGTCAGAGAATGACAGGAAAGCCGAAGCCAGAGTGTAGAGAATTCAGAAGAATCGAGTTCAGGAACACGAGAGCAAGATAAGTCGTTGCGTATATATACACAACAGCCACCTTTGGCTTTGAAATGAGTATAGAGAAAGTAGGAGGATACAGAAAAGGGTTTGCTGTCAGTTGCCTCAGACAGCTGTGTCTCAGAAAGAGAAGGTGAGGTTTAGAGGAGGAGAGGTGGTGCTCAACAGAGCGAAATTTAGAGGAAAGGCCACGAATGTTGCAGAAATGAAGAAGAAGAGAGTCAGACAGTGGTTCCATGCATCTCGTGTCGTCACCGGAAGAGGGGCGGAAGGTGGGGGAATTTGTGGTCCCCACTCCCCTGGGGACCCCGAAACTGGGTGATGAGATGCCATGGTTTGTTTTTTGATTTTTGGAAAAGGAAGTGTAGTGTGTACTGTGTATGTAGTTTGGTGTAGCTAGTTAGAGAAATTTGTATTGGAAAGCATGCGGGCCTACTCTCAGTGTAACTGAGACACTGAAAAAGTTCAGCAAAGGGGGATGGTCAGGAACTAGTCCTGAGGGAACTAAAGGCCAATGAGCCCGCAGAAAGAGTTCACTCCAAGAGAAAAACAAAATACAAGAGAGAGCCGAATTCAAGATCCATTCATTTTGAGATGCCTGGACACACTGCGTTTGAAAAACTGGAGATCATAGGCAGCAGGAAATACAGACAGAGGGAGACAGTTCCAGAGTTGATCTGTTGCATAAATGAAGGACTGGGAGTAACGGTTAACTCTTGCATTAGAGAGTTGGACAGAAAAGGGATGAGAGTTTGCTGCTAGATGGGTGCTACGCGCCTGTCGTAGAGGTGGAGGAATGCATGCAGACAGTTCAGAGGAGCAGTGACCATTAAAGTAGTGATAGAAAAGAGATAAAGATGCAACAGTGCAGCAAAGTGACAGAGGTTGACGGGAGTCAGTAAGAGGAGGAGAGTTAATGAGACAAAAAGCCTTTGACTCCACCCTATTGAGAAGAGCTGTGTCTGGGGAGCCTCCCCACACATGAGATTGTCCTCTACACAGGGGCGGATAAAACCCCTGTATAGAGTCAACAATTGTGCAGGGGTAAAGAAAGAACGGAGTCAGCTTAGCACACCCAATCTCTTGGAAGCAGATTTTACAAGAGATGTAAATTGATCTTTCCAAGATAAGTCCCGAGTAAATGAAACCCCAAGCATGTTCAAGGATGATGCTGGATTAAGCTGAATATTATTAACCCACCCCATCCTGACGTTTTCTGAGCAGTGGTACGCCCCAGGCCCGACATTTTTGGACCTTTTTTTTGGGGGGGTCAAACATCCGCTTTTCGTGAGAATCATCGATAATTTATAGAGAAATCGCTCACCTGAGGTTTAAAATACTCGATTCAGGTACGAGTACCTCCTTACCTGACTGGGTTTTCTAACAGGCTGGCACCAAAGAAAACGAGGTCTATGGGAGGGTAACTATTTTATCCACTCATAAACAGTATTTATTTATTTACTTGGTACGAATTTATATGTAGTACAAGAGTATATTGGTTTTCAAACAGTAATATAGGCATTATAAGCATTGTTTCAGTCACTAACTCATCACCATTCATGACCTTTTTTTCCCACATTACCTGATCATCATTTCTGAGTGTTTCTTCCTCTAATGCTATGTTTACTTTGTCCTCCAAATTGTCATCGATTGGGGAATCACTCTGGCCCTGAATGTCTTCATTGGCCAGGTCACTGGTAACAGGTGAATTGCCGAGACAATGGCATGCAGGGGGAGGGGGAGAGGTTATGTGGTGTAAGGCATTGTCCCCGCTTGGCATCTTGTAGAGGAATAGAGGAAGGTGTCCTGTGTATATGTGCCAAAAATCACTCGCGAAATCAATTGCGAAAATTGAAAATTGTGCAAATGAGGGACCTTGCAATATTGCTGCGTTAATTTACGTTTCCGGGATATGAGTGCACATCATGTGAGGACGTGAATTCACGTCTCTGGAACGCGGCAGGTTAAACGTTCGTGGGTATACCTGTGGAAGATTTTGACGGGTTGATAGGTGTAAGAACTGAGTCTTTGATGCATTAAAAACAAGATTATTACCCCAGTCAGAGATACGAGCCAAGTCAGACATTAGGTGTGCCATAGCCTCATCCCCTGTTTGTTGAAGTAACTGCTGAGATTGGCATTGTGGGAACCGAATGGAAAGGTAAAGGGTGGAGTCATCAGCGTATGAGTGGATAGGGTTAGGTGTACAGCTTAGAAGGTCATTGATGAATAGAAGGAAGAGAGTTGGTGATAGGACAGAGCCCTGAGGAACACCACTGTTGATAGATCTAGGAGAAGAACGATGGCCATCTACAACAGCGGCTATAGAACGACCAGAAAGGAAGCTAGCGATGAAGGCACAGATAGAGGGATAGAAACCGTAAGAGGGCAGTTTGGAAATTAAAGATTTATCCCAGACTCGATCAAAAGCCTTTCAGATGTCAAGTGCAATGGCAAAGCTTTCGCCAAAGTCCCGAAAGGAGGATGACCAGGAGTCTGAAAGGTAGGCGAGAAGAACACCAGTGGAGCGTCCCTGATGGAACCCGTACTGACGATCAGAAAGAAGGTTGTGATAGGAAATATACCTTAAAATTTTTCTATTGAGAATTGACTCAAAAACTTTTGAAATACAGGACGTTAAAGCAATTGGACGATAGTTGGAGGGTTGGGAGTGGTCACCCTTCTTTGGGACTGGCTGAATGAGAGCAAACTTCCAGCAAGAAGGAAAGGTACAAGTTGACAGACAAAGGCGAAAGAGTTTGCCTAGGCAGGGTGTGGGCACAGAAGCACAGTTCTTGAGAACGACAGAAGGGACTCCATCAGGCCCATATGCCTTGTTAGTATTGAGGCCAGTCATGGGCAGAAAATACATCAGCTGAAGAAATTTTAATGTCAGCCATGAGGAAGTCAGAGGCGGGAAGTGATGGAGGAACAGCACCGGAATCATCTAAGGTAGAATTGGAGGAGAAAAAGTCTGTGCGAAAAGATCTGCTTTATCAGTAGAAGAAATAGCTACAGAACCATCAGAGTAGAAAAGAGGAGGGAAGGATGATGAGGTAAAGTTGTTAGAAAGGTTTTTGGCAAGGTGCCAGAAGGAGCAGGAAGAATTCGAGTTGGAGAGTTGAGAGCATTTAGTACAGATGAAATTATTTTTAGCAGAGTGAAGAACAGACTTAGCACGATTCCGGGCAGAAACGTAAAGATGATGTGATTCAGGGGTGGGTTGGCTCTGGTACCTTTTGTAGGCCCTCTCCTTGTTGTGGACAGCATTAGAACAAGCGTGATTAAACCAAGGCTTTCTTGCGTTAGTCAAAGGATAGGAGAAAGGAATCTATGCATCCATGCCCGAGAGCATAACCTCCATAATGCGCAAGGCACACTCAGAATGGCTCCCGGCCATGGAAGCAATAATCATTCCAGGGAAAATCGAAGAAGTACTGCCTGAAGGCCTCCCAATCCGCGGCTCCAAAATGCCACAGGTGACGTTTCCCTGGAGGGTCCACAGGCCGTACCAGAGTGATAGGACAGGTTAAGTTGATAAGGTTGTGATCGGAGAAGCCCAACGGAGAGAAAAGATTAACAGTGTAAGCAGAAGGATTAGTTGTAAGGAAGAGTTCAAGTATGTTGGAGGTCTCTCCAAGGCAGTCTGGGATACGGGTAGGGTGCTGTACAAGCTGCTCTAGGTCATTAAGGATAGAAAAGATATAGGCTTGTTCACCAGGTGGATCAGTTAAAGGAGAGGAGAGCCAAAGGTGGTGGTGAACATTGAAATCTCCTAGAACAGAGATTTCAGAGATAGGAGAAATGGATAGAATGTGTTCCATCGTAGAAGTAAGATAGTCGAAGAATTTTTGATAGTCAGTAGAATTAGGGGGTAAGTAAACAGCACAGATATATTTAGTCAGAGAATGACAGGAAAGCCGAAGCCAGAGTGTAGAGAATTCAGAAGAATCGAGTTCAGGAACACGAGAGCAAGATAAGTCGTTTCGTATATATACACAACAGCCATCTTTGGCTTTGAAATGAGTATAGAGAAAGTAGGAGGATACAGAAAAGGGTTTGCTGTCAGTTGCCTCAGACAGCTGAGTCTCAGAAAGAGAAGGTGAGGTTTAGAGGAGGAGAGGTGGTGCTCAACAGAGCGAAAGTTAGAGGAAAGGCCACGAATGTTGCAGAAATGAAGAAGAAGAGAGTCAGACAGTGGTTCCATGCACCTTGTGTCGTCACCGGGAGAGAGGTGGAAGGTGGGGGCATTTCTGGTCCCCCCCCTGGGGACTCCGAGACTGGGTGATGTGACGCCATGGTTTGTTTTTTTATTTTTGGAAAAGGAAGTGTAGTGTGTACTGTGCATGTAGTATGGTGTAGATAGAGAAATTTGTACTGGAGAGCATGCTGGACTACTCTCAGTGTAATTGAGACACTGAAAAAGTTCAGCAAAGGGGGATGGTCAGGAACTAGTCCTAAGGGCTCTCTCTCTCTCTCTCTCTCTCTCTCTCTCTCTCTATATATATATATATATATATATATATATATATATATATATATATATATATATATATATATATATATATATATATATATATATATATATATATATATATATATATATATATATATATATATATATATATATATATATATGTGTGTGTGTGTGTGTGTGTGTGTGTGTGTGTGTGTAAATGAAGATTCTGGCGGTCATGGTATGTTTATGGTAGGTCTATTGGTGTAAATGTAAACAGTTTTTGTCATCCCCAGCCTCCTCCTGTAGGTTTGTTATGCAGGAAAATAATTTGTTTTTCAAGTTTTCATCTGGTTAATTCCAGACCATGACTTCTGCTGTTGCGGTGCTGAACTGAACCATCCTGATGGGTGAAACCATCACCACAACAGCAGAAATCATGTTCTTGCCTTAACCAAACAAAAACTTGAAGTTCAAACTATTACTATGAACAATGAATCTAACACGAGGAGGCTAGGGATGACAGAATTTGTTTACATCTACACAAGTAAAGTTCATAGAAATCTATATGCATATTATCTGCACACAGTTTTCTTGATATTCTTCTTTCATACACACCTGCCAGACAGTATCGATCTGTCCAATATCAAACTGGAAAAACGGGAAGTTTGAATGGTTAACATGACAGGAGCAAAAAAAAAAAAAAAAAAAATGTTAAGCAAGCAGAAAATCTGGCTAGATATCTTTCCAGTTTGTGTTGTCGTTTGATTCTAAGCGTTCATTTTCCATTATAACTGCTGGGTTATTCCGGCATACAAGTATCAACCTCACGCTATCCAAACACGATAAGGGCCATATGAAATGCAAAAGAAATTTTGTGCTGGAATTATCAGCAGCGGCGAGGGTGCATTGATTGAAAGGAGCTTGAATGTGGGTCTAGGACAGAGGTTTTCAACCTTTTTCATTCCACGTTCCTTTTTGGCACAATTGGCATCATCCACGTAGCCCCAATAATGATGACTTAAAAAAAATGGGAAATAGCATTAAAACATGAATTTATGGTCACAATATCGAAAATATATATAATAATGTTTTTAGTCTATAAATGTGTCCAGTAATTCATAAAACAATATAATATAGATGAGAAAAATAATTTTAATTGTAAAGATACCTTAGCACAGCGTTTTGTGAGATGCTTCAGATAAACTACTTATTCCACCCAAAAATGTGACAGAAGCAAAGGGAAAGAAAAATGTGAAGTTGCTTACTTAGTTTATATGTTAATTTCAATAGGTTCTATCTTTCAACTATTCAAGCTGAAATAGCATTAATAAGAGGGCTGTTGTTGCATTTTATCTACTAGCCTATAAATTCGAGGAACAGTTTAGGATAACGCACATTGAATATCAGCTTCTATTGTCGTTCAAGACTGTACTTTAGATTTCATTAAAAATAAGCTTGAAAATGCTGGTTCATATCAGTATGTTGAAGGTAAGAGTAACATAAAGCGAACAGCCCTCTCAGTAGCATGTGGGTATGACTAGATTAAGTCAAACCATAAGTGAATTAGAGATTCATTTTCAAAGCGATCACAAACACTAGTTATTCACAAGGTCAATAAATTCTACCCTGAATCTTCTCTACAGAAACATTTTTTTTTTTTTTTTTTTTTTTCCACGTATCCGTGTTGTAAGGGAGCTGAATGCAAGAGTTCTAGGTGGAGGTCTGAGTCTGGTGAATGTTGATGGTGGAGAGTGGAATCTGAAGCAGCTGCTGTTTGCAGATGATACTGCACTGGTGGCTGATTCAGAGGAGAGATTGAGACAGTTGGTAGAGGAGTTTGGAAGGGTGTGTGAAAGGAGGAAATTGAAAGTAAATGAGAATAAGAGTAAAGTGATGAAATGTACAAGGTTGGTAGATGGTAGGGGGATGAATATAGTTTTGAATGGCGAGTTGCTTGAGGAGGTAGAGTGTTTTAAATATCTAGGGTCACATGTTGCTGTGGATGGAAGAATAGATGCAGAAGTGAAGTTTAGAATAAATGAAGTAGGAAAGGTGCTGGGAGGAATGAAAAAAGTGTTTAGATGTCGTTTGCTTAGAATGGATGTAAAGAGAAGGCTGTATGAGGGTTTTGTGGTACCGACTGCATTATATGGGGCTGAAACATGGAATATGGGTGTAGCAGAGAGGAAAAGTTTGAATGTAATGGAGATAGGTGTCTGAGGAGTATGTGTGGAGTGACGCGTATGGATCGAGTGCAGAATGATGAAGTGCGAAGGAGAACTGGAGTTGTTTGGGAGATGGCTGGTATAGTTGAGCAGAGGGTGTTGCGATGGTTTGGGCATATGGAGAGAATGGATAATGAGCGATTTGTGAAAAAGATAACTAGAACTGATGTGAGAGGTGTATGGCTGAGAGGAAGACCACGAATAGGATGGATGGACAATGTGAAGAGAGCGCTGGATGCGAGAGGGATGTCTGTTGAGCAAGGAAGAGTGGCTGTGCATGACAGGAGTAAATGGAGAGAAATTGTGAATGAATAAGTGATGACGCAGCCCTGAGGGGATATTCTCCCGCATTTGGTCTGATCACCTATTTCAGGTTAGGTGCGGGTAAGGGGATGAGTCTGTTATGATGTGGCAGGGGTAAACCAGCTCTGCTTCAGGCCCTGCTGTGGATGTGATTGATTGCATTGCGCAGTTGACCCTTGTGCGGTGTGGTGCGGTGAGGATCTGTCCGTTCTCCCCTTTGGGGCTAAGATGCGAATAAATGTTTTGAATGGATGAGTAAATGGGGAGTGTGTCGTTCTGTCTCAGCTACCTCCCTTTCCTTGGGGGAAGCAGCCTAGATATATAGTATATAGATCGACGTATCCAACTCTGGGCAAAGCCTTCAAGGCCTATTTTCAGGGGCAGTGGCCTACCCAAGGCCCAGTAGTCCTCCTACACCTCCACATGTCGCCACTTCAGCGCTAACACCCACCATCCATATTGAGTACATGCTAGGGCTGTCTCATACAGAACTGGTGTATTGGTGTTAGCGGGGGGATTTTAACAACATGTCGGCAGGTCATCTGGTAGATTAGGAAAGCCTGCTATTAGGAAATTCCACTCCTTAACCCTTTAACCGTGGGGCATCACTTTCGTGACGCTTGGGAGCAAGGGATCATACCCAAGGCATCACTTTTGTGATTCTGTGTTATTTTGAATTCGCCCGGGCTTTCAAGTGGTGGCTTGTATCATCTATCAGTACTGCCAATGTCCAACACTAGTCAGCACTCCTAATCTCATCTGTACTCCCATCCATTGTTGACAATTTAGCCATTTCTCCCCATTCTTGACTCCCCTCCCTACCCCCCCTCCATTTCCCTCTCCTCTCGCCTGCCCGGCCGTGCTACGCTAAGTCAATCTTCCCTGAAATTTTCCACTGATTTCATCCATTGAAATAAGCCCTATGCCCTATTCTTATACCAAATAATATATACAAAAAAGAAATAAGGTAAGTGAGAGTGCAATATACCTGGAACTGGCTAATTATCACCTGACAACACCTCACGTGCACTCTTTCGCTAATTTTCGCTGTTTATTTCCCCTTGAAATATGCTGTATAATCTATTCCCATAATAAAAATATATATAAGAAAGGAAGGGAGAAGCCTAATTGATATTTACGTTCACCTGGAACTGCCAAATTATTGGAGGCCACCACACTGTATTCTACGCTAAGTAAATCTTCCCTGGAATTTTCCACTGATTTCATCCATTGAAATAAGCCCTATGCCCTATTTTTATACCAAATAATATATACAAAAAAGAAATAAGTTGAGCGATAGTGCCATACACCTGGAATTGGCTAATTATCACCTGACACACCTCACGTGCACTCGTTCACTAATTTTCGCTGTTTATTTCCCTTTGAAATATTCCGTATAATCTATTCTCGTACAAAAAATATATATAAGGGGGGAAGGGAGAAGCCTACGTGATATTTACATTCACCTGGAACTACCTAATTAATAATGTATTATCTAGATTTCCTGCCAATCATTTCATAGCTATATATTAGCAGCTCTCAAAAGGCTGACATTGGCAGTAATGCACTCTCCATAGGTAGGCCACCCTGGCCCACCAGTATCAGTTTACTGTCGTCTTTCAAGGTGAAAGTACGTCGGATTCGCGCCTGCTAAACTCTGCCGCTTTTTACCCCCATGCAAAGGGCCCTGTGATCTCTACCCCCTACTAAACCTCATGTGGAAAGAGGTAAAGGGCTGACAAATGATAAAGAGTGACTACGATCTTTCTGGTGAGTAAAACAGTGCAAGTGGAAGTGTAAATAATGTGTAAACAGCAAGTGAAAGCAATGAATGTAAATATAAGTGAACAGTGGAAAATAGTTTTATAAGTTACTGCAAGTGACAGTGCCTAACACAGTGTAAATAAAATAGAAATGTAAATAATGTAAATAATGTAAATAAAATAGAGAACGTAAATAGAAATGTAAATGAGTAGTATTATAAGAATACGAGTATATACTAGGAGTAATGAAAGTGAAAGTTTCACCGTAGCATGTATGAATACTATGAGTTATGAGAGTGAAGGTGAAAGTGACATTCACCCTCAATGCTAGTATACAGGACGTGAAAGTGAATATTACGTATTTTACTGAAAGAGATATTGAATGCCTACAGTGACAATAAACTACTTACTGAAGGAAACTTATGGATAAAGACTGTAGATATATATTAGTGTTATATAGTAATAGAAATATAATCTGTGAGTGTTTTTATGAATAATAAATGACAGAATACCAGCAGCGAACGATCGCAAGTGGGAAGGTCATATACGCGCTGGTAATTTTCATTGCTTTCACAGTTTTTTTTTTTTTTTGGAGTATGGATTCCAAACTATTTGAGAATCATAGAATAGTGTTTCTAGTGATAATATCAGGCTGTGGTAATCATGATAATATCAGGCTGTGGTAATCATATTACGGGTTGTCGGGAAGTGTAAAGTGGAGACTTCGTTACCCAACTTCAGAGGTCTCCAAAAGTCGTACGATACTTGACGAAGGGTCAACAAACACCCCAGGAGAAAGCTGAAGGTATGTGCCATAAGCATATGTGATTTTAATATTCTAGGACTATAACTGATTTTTGGCAAATATTTTTAGAGAGTCTGTCAGAGCGCGAATATGCCCGCGGGAGCCGCAAGTCAAAGCAAAAGAAGCCGGCGGTTAAGGGGTTAAACTGTTCCCAGCCCCAGCCGGGATTCGATCCTGGGTCCGTTAGGACTGCAGGCCGCCTCTCCATCGATTCAGCCACCGCATTAAATAGGGTTACTTATTAGATTTAAATCCATTTCTGTTAAGTCTGGGAAGTGTCTCTGTAGTTCAATTTGTAGTAAGCGAAGTTGCTCAGTTATCAGACTTGCCACTTGATCCACTTTATTGATATCCCACATGTCAGCAAGTGTCTCAAACATGTCAAACTTTCCTTCTTCTTTTTTTCTTTTCTTTGTTTTTCTACTTTTGTTTGCCACAGCTCATATCTCATCAGAAATCTCTCCAGCATATCAACAAATTCATTGATAATAACATTCAGTCCCTTGTAAAGAGTTATTGAGATTATTTAGGCGAGTAAATATGTCAACAAAGTAAGCAAGACGAGTCACCTACTTTATATCACACAACTTTGAGTAATACAACTTCGAATCCAGTTTGTCATTACGATTGAAGAACCCTGTCAGTTCCTCTTCTAGTTGAAACACTGTCTTCAAGACACCCATCGAACTTCTGTATCATTTAAGAAAATTTCATGTGCAGAATCTAAGTCTGAACATAGAAACCTAAACATTCTGGTAGTATGAACATTTGACTTTATAAAGTTGCCCATCTTTACTGTCGTATCCTGCACCTCCTTTAGTTCAGTAGGCAGCATCTTAGAAGCCAGAACCTGCCAATGAATAATGCAATGTAAGTGCATTTTCTTTCCGTGAGCTGCTTTAATTCATCCTTGGAATCCCGCCTGAATGCCTACCATAGCAGGAGCTTTATCTGTTGTGCGGCGATACAATTATTCCAGTATAGTCCTTCTTTTTCAAAGAACCAATATTTTCCAAAATATCTGCACCAGAAGTTGAAGTTTGAAGGGGCTGAATACAAAGAAACCCTTCCTTAAAATTACCGTCATTTATACATCTTGCTTCCACCAACAACTGAGCACAGTTAGCCACGTCTGTGGTTTCATCCAACAACCTCAGATAAAACCAAGGGGGCTTTATTCATCTCTGCATCAACTTGATCTTTGATATCTCAGACATCTCTGATACACGTCACTGAACAGTGTTGCCTGACAATGCCTGATTAGTAAGTTATTAGCATCATCTTCGCCCAGCTCAGCCTTTGGCACATGGTAGGATCAGCACCTATCCAATGGATTGAGATTATTATTATTATTTTTTTTTTAAATAACAGAACAGAGGAAAGAAAAACAAATGAATAAAAAAAAATCCATCCACCAGATTACTGGTGTCTGCTGTTCATAAAATATCTATAACAGTTAGACTTGACAGCAGTAGGTTGAAGTCTGGAGGGAAACAACTCTGGGGAAGTGAGTTCCAGATAGATGCAGTTCGGGGAATCAAAGAATTCTGATAGGCAGAAGTTCTGCAGGCTGAGTGTCATTCCAGTCATGAGCGCTGCCAGTTGCCCTTGTAGCACGAGGGAAGGCATGGAGAGGTGGCACCATGGATGCAACTTCGTCTGAGGATTTGCTGTAGAAATATCTGTAAAATAACGCAAGGGAGGCAACATTGCTTCTTACTTGTAGGGGAGGTAGTTTATTAGTAACAGCAGGGTTATTAATAATTGTAACAGCTTTGTTCTGAATTTTGTCTACTTGTTTTAATACGACCTCTCCACATCCGCTCCACAAGGGTGACCAGTATTCGAGCTGAAAGCGCACATGACTCTTATAAATTATAACTAGCTGCTCATCAGTGAAGAAGTTACGGACTCTGTACAATAATCCAAGTTTCTTTGAGGCGGTTTTAGCAAGTGATCTGACATGAGAGGCCCAGCTGAGGGCATTGTTAAGCGAGACGCCGAGAATTTCAATACTTTTGGAAATGGGAATATTTGTAGCATTGAAGGTAATATACGAGTCTGGCAATACCTGGCTGTTAATAAATTGTATATATTTAGTTTTACTAGCATTACATGAGACAAGGTTATTTTGTCCCCATTCACTGATCGTGGATATATCTTGGTTTAAAGAGATGGCTGTACTGAGGTGAGAGTTAGAGATATCGGACTTTGCAAATGGATGTCTGAGTGTGAATGAACTATGAAGTTTTGAGTCATCTGCATATGAATGGATGGGATTGTGGGTGACAGATAAGAGATCATTAATATGAATGAGGAACAGGGTTGGTGCCAGAACTGATCCCTGCGGCATGCTGGTGTTAACTGAGTGGAAAGTGGAATATACATCATCTACTTTTACTCTTATATTTCTATTGTTGAGATATGAGGAAATCAAGGGAACAAAAGAGTTTAGTCCATAGCAAGGGAGTTTGGACAACAGGGAACGGTGCCACACTCTGTCGAAAACTTTAGAAATATCCAGAGCTACTGCATGAGTTTCACCATGTAGGTCAACTGATTGATGGATGGTATGAGTCAGGATTGAGTATGTCAATGGTGGATCTTTCTTGGCGAAAACCATATTGCCTATCACTAATTAAGTTGTTGGATTCAAGATGTTTATCTATGTGCTTATTAATTACAGTTTCAAAAACCTTACCAAGAGATGATGTGACAGCTATTGGTCTGTAATCAGAGGGGTCAGAGGAACTTCCTTTCTTTGGAATTGGGTGGATATTGGCTTCTTTCCATGAATTAGGTAATGAAGAAGTACGTATGCATAGTCTGAATAATTTTGCAAGAACAGAGGCAAGTTCTGGAGAACACTTTTTCAAAACAATTGGCGGGAATCCATCTGGGCCTGGAGTTTTGTTGGTAGGTAAATTGTCTAGGATGGATTTCACATACCTTGTCTGTATCTTAAGTGGAACAATGTCGGGAGAGGCAAGTTCTAGTGCTGGGACATTCTGGCTGGCTTCCTCTAAGGTAGAATTTCTAGCAAATGTACTGGCAAAGATAACTGCTTTCCCATGCGGGTCATTTTTAATGTTGCCATCTGGAAATTTTAGTGAGGGAATGGATGATGACTTGTTAAAGTCTGCTGGGCAATCCTCAGTGAAATTTGACATGAAGCATGAACAGGTGCTTTGTTTGACTGATGGAAACTTCCAGCCTGATCTGGTCATGACTGCTTCGAGGTATTTTATCTACGTTTGAAGTAGTCCACATCTGTTTCGTTTAATTCTTGTTGACAACAGTGCAAATGCTGCTGAGGCAAGCTTGGCTTCATTGCAGCTGTGAACAGTACATTTGCACAAATGACACACCATGGCATTTCATTTCCATTTGTACCCTCCACCTGACAAAGTCAGGGGAAGGTGTTGTTATCACTGCGATCAGTAGGTGTCCGTCGGTAGGACTGGACGACAGGGCAGATTCCCGGGTGTAGAGATATCGTTTCCTGGCCAGAACTCGTAAAGTAATTCACTGTGGTCAAGAAATTTCCCATAGTTGCGTGTCTTATAGTTAACTCGTGCCTTTTGATTGATAGAATGCTGTGTCATAAGTAGTTTTATTGAAAGTAAAAAGTAAAAAAAAAAAAAATGTTCTGGGCTTGGACTCACAAACTAATACAGGTACAGGCTTCAAACTCTTCAGGAATATGTGTTAATATATCTCCTGGTGCCTTCCGGTAGTTAGAATGCCAAGAGATTAAACAGTGTTATGATACTGCAAAATTACACAAACGTACTTCTTTACTGCATTTTTCTATTAAAACTTTGCAACTATTACACTCAGGAGGCAGTAATTGTACATGATAAATGATTATATGATTATCTAGTTATGTGTGAAGTTTCATGACTGTACCTATTATGTAATCATAAAAATGGCTGCCTAAATGAAAAAAAAAAAAATCACGTCTTTAGTTCATCAAATCAGCTCAAAAGTTCATTATTACCATGGGTAAACTACTGAAATTTTTAAGTTTTATTGTCTCTGTAGTATACAAAGGGGGAGGGGGGGGCGTTCTGTGCTTGGCTAGGTGTTCAGGGAGGTGGGGTGTTTGTGCTTGATCAGGTGGAAAGTCGCAACAGCGTAGTGTTACCTGTGTTTTACAAGTACTGTGATTCCGAACTCATCATGTCCTTCACTAACGACGTTTTTTTTTTTTTCTTCTGAGCCTCCATTCTGCAACAACGGCAAAATATCACATAGAGTCCAATGTTTGCTAGTTATTCATTGACAATTCGTACATAGGCTAATGTACAATACTGTACAAAAATGGTGTGCTGCATTGTCAATTTTATGGTGGCCCTGTAAGACACCTTAATAAAAATAAAAGAAAAAATTAGCTTAACAACCAATTTTCAGTGAAGTAATATAAAACTGGTACCTTGAGGCAACTACAGACTTAAAACACTTTGGTTGACTATGGTTAAGAGGGGCTAGGCTGCGGTAGCTTTAGCAGAGGCGTGAAATATTAGACATGGGATATTTTTAAGACTGAAAATAATAATTACGAAGTTGTTTTGTAGGCTATATTAGAAAACAGATAGGGATTTATAAAGAGAAGATAACCACATTTGCATACATAAATGCCAATTAAGATCTATCTATCTATCTATCTACTGCCAGACGCCTCAATCTCGTACGGGGTGGCCACAAACAAATCGCCTCCATGTCGCCCTGTCCCCCGCCATTTCACTGCCCTGCTCCCAACTCACACCCCCCTCTCTTATATACCTCTCCACTCTATCCCTCCATCTCATCCTCGGCCTCCCCCTCCCTCTCTCCCCCTCCACCACACTCACATATTCTCCTCGTCAGTCTCTCACCCTCCATCCTCTCCACATGGCCAAACCACCTCAGTGTGTTCCTCCTAACGCTTCCTATCACATCCACATCCACACCACAACGCCCCTTTATATCCTCATTTGTCAACCTGTCTTACGATGTGACTCTACAGGCTTCTCTTAAATAACTAATTTCCACTGTACTCACTCTTGACTTGTGTCCTTCCAACAACGTCCAAGTTTGACTTCCATGCGTTAGAGATGGTATCACAATACTGTCATGTGGTAACTTTCACTTCCATGCTCATTTCCCAGTTTCTTATCACCGCTTTCAAGGAACCAGCAACCTTTCTTCCCTGTTGTACCCTTTCAAGCACTTCACTCTCCAAACCTCCATTCTTACTCATCACACTACCCAAGTACTTAAACGTACTCACATTTTCCAATTCCTCACCATCCAACCTCGCTGTACATTCACTGACTTCACCTCTCTCAAAGACCATCACTTTACTCTTCCCTACATTCACCTTTAGATTCCGTTTCTTATACACTCTCCCAAACTCATCCACCAAGCCTTGCAGCTCCCCTTCGTCTTCACTCAACAACACAGTATCACCTGCAAACAACAGTACAGGGTATTTCCAAACACTACCCTCTCTCACTAGGGCCACACCAGCATCCACTGCCCTACCTTGTACCTCTTTTATTACCCCATCCATGTACAGATTTAACAACCATGGAGACATGTCACATCCCTGTTTCAACCCAACCTTCAAATAAAAAAATTCACTCAGTTCACCATCGACATGCGCTGCAGCCTTAGCACCATCATACATACTCTTCACAGCATTCAGCAACTTCCCATCTACTCCATATATTCTTAATACTTTCCACAATCCTTGTCTATCCACCCTGTCATATGCTTTCCCCAAATCCATGAAAGCTGCATACAACTTCTTTCCCTTCTCCAGAAACTTTCCACTAAAGATCTAAGAATGAATATCTGATCTACACAACCTCTTCCCTTCATAAAGCCTCCCTGTTCTTCTCCAACTAATTCCTCTGTTGTTTCCCTAACTCTGTCAATAAGTATCCTACCATACACGTTTCCTGTTACACTAATAAGACAAATGCCTCTATGATTACCACACACTTCTTTTTCCCCTTTTCCTTTGTACAAGGGAATAGTAATATTATACTTGACTTCCAATCCTCCAATTTAGGTACGAAGCAAAATTATGCATATTTTACGAATATTGGACAACAAACAATTAATAGAGTTTTTAGTTAGGAATGTTTCATCATTAGGTTATACAGATGCAAACAAAATTAATGGAGAGAATTAGACTGACTAAGAGATGCATAAGCTTACCGAAAACATATATGTGATCAATGCTGACCGCTGCCCCTGAAGCACTGCTGAGGGGCCGAGGAAAAGTGATATGGGTACACGCGGCAGGCGACAGGATAGATGTCAAGTTCTCAGACACGGCAAGAATGATATAAAAAAAGAATGCCAAAAACTAATCTTCCATTATCATTATAACTTCACGTTAGTCTTCGTCTGCATTTTAAGGGTACAGTTTGTCATATGGCAGGCTTCTTTCCTCACATAATTTATTTCCCCTGCTATAAGAAGTGAAACTGCTAAATTGTCGTGGGTCATAAGAGTACCCCTGATAAACCCTTGGCGTACACCTGGGGGTACGCGTACCCTAGGGTGATAACCCTGCTCCACAATGTACTCAATAAACTATTCTTGCCATCTTCATTAAATTAAATTTTAGCTTGGTGGATCCTTTTGGAACTGGAGAAATTTCATGTACCGAAAACACATACAATAAAAAAATAATAATAATATTAATAATAATAATAATATTGAAAATAATATAATAATAATAATAATAATAATAATAATAATAATGACACTAATAAAAATTCAAATGTTAATATGAAATGTAATAACATATTGTAAGTTACCGGATTCGAGTAGCTAGAACTGTTTAGCACATGAGGAAGTCACTGGTGCACTGGTCAGCATACCCAGTTCACGGCTTGAAAAGCCCTAGTTTTTCTGGCGGCTTAGGCTTTTGGGCAAAATTACTTTACCCCTTCGAACTTTACTCAGCAATACAGTACATTTGGCGAGTGACAACAGTATGAGAAATATACGCTAGTGAAACATGAATGATGTTTTTTTTGAGCAAGTCAAGAACGAAAGATGTCAAAGCAGAATACATCGGTAGAGCATTAAAAGTAAAAGCTGTCAAGAGTGAGGGTGTAAAGAATGAGAAGTTTGGAAAGAAAACTGTCCAGAGTGGCAGCCGTTTGGTTTGGGAACTAAGAAAATAGGACATTCAAGTGTGAGCCTTCATAATGAAAATTTTCATGAGCTAGAGCTGTATTGCCTGTACAGAAGCATAAAGGAGTGAACTGAAAAGAAATTTCGGAATAATGTGACTGCTAATCCGTATGGAGCGAGCAGACGGGGACATAAGAGAGTGCATGAAAATGGATTAATTAGGCACTCCATATATTCCGTTTAGACACACTTTGTAACCTGTACTCACACACACACACACACACACACACACACACACACACAGAGGCAGATTTACCACCAAATACTGATCTGGATCCTGGACTTAGCTAGCCATGCAACTCTGCCCCAGCATTATCTGGTCTCCCTCTTGCTTCTCTCGGCCTTCAGAGAGAGAGAGAGAGAGAGAGAGAGAAATTTGTAAAAAGGTAAAAAAACGAAAGAGAGAGAAAAAAAAGAAAAAAAGAAAAGAGGTAAGATGAGTGAGAAATTGGCATGAAAAAGCAGGTGACAAGGTGAAAAACAGAGGGGCTTGCTTCACTTCGTAAATGTGTGACCCACTTTATTTTTGTCTCACCCTCTGATTATCCTCCTGGTGCCACACAAAAACACACAGATACACACACACACTGAAGGAAATAAAGAGAACGAAATGGGGAGGAAGAGTAATTGCTGAGAGAAGAGAGAAAGAAAGGGAAATCAGAATGGAAAAAGAAAGGGGGGGGGGCATTTTAAACTGCCACACAACATCCCTCAGAGAGAGAGAGAGAGAGAGAGAGAGTAAATGGAGTGGAAGAAACATACGGACTTGCACACGTCCCCTCACAACGTTCCCTCCCGCCCCCCACACTACAGCCTAACCCATACCTTCTGTCACACGAACATTTGTCAGGGACAGAGGGGAGAGGGGGAGAAGGAAAATGGAGAAAAAAGAAGTGAAATGTGGGAACGTGGAAGGGAAAGGAGACATGAAGACAGGACAGGAAACTAAGGGTGAGAAGAACACAAGACAGGTTTATTTTGAATGGGGGATGATACAACACATTATGTGAGAGGAAGAAACATAACGAGAGAGGATGAAAGAGAAACTAAAAGGGAAACATGAAGTTGAGAAAAAAGGAAAATAAATGAATGTAAGAGAACAGAAAAAAGGCTAGAGGAAGAAAGGAAGCCAGATTAGACGCGAGAAAGGGATACAAGATAATATGAAGAGAAGGAAACGCTTGGATAAAAACGATGAATATCAGGGGAGAGAGAGAGAGAGAGAGAGAGAGAGGCTACTGATGAAATACCAGCAGTTCCAGAACTCAATGAAAACAGGTGAAAAAATAAATGCACAGAATGCATTAGCAGCAACTGGATCAGAGTTTCTTGGATCTACTAAGGCTGAAAACTATCATTACCTTGTTAAAACTTTACTCAAGGACATCCAGAAACTAGGGTGCAATATGTGTGTCACAGTTTATTTCCTACACAGTCATATAGACTGTTTTTTTTTTGTTTTTTTTGTTATGAAAACCTTTGAGCAATAAATGAAGAACTGGGAGAGAGGTTCTATCAGTGCAGAAGGACAACGGGAAAAAAGGTAGCCTATCAAGGGTGGTGAAACATAAACATGTTGGCCGACTACTGCTTGTGCTTGCAAGGAGATTCTGTCGACACTATTTACTTCCACGAACCAAAGAAAAGGAAATTCTCTCTGTAGCAATACTGCTTTTTAAACAATTCCATTACTTTTTTTACTTGGGTTTCGTGATATAAACCGACATTCAACGCTAATTTTCACTTTATTTCTGAAATCAGCACAGTCAAAATATGTAAGATAACCACCTTTTGTCATATAAACATTTTTTTTTCAGCATACAAGACAATTTAACTTGCTTTCAGTGACACAATGACTGTAAACACAGGATGCACGGTGTTTGGACCTTTATTTGTCAATGCTTCAGTAGGATCACCCGAATATTCATTACCAGTAAAATTCATGTTTGGTTGGGAGGAACTGTGGCAAAAATTCACACCTAACTGCCATCTAGTTTCTGATGAGACGCAATTTTTGGTCCCACTTCTTCAGTTTGTTCGGAGGAGCCTTATAAACCTATATAGGATCTCACTGTCCGTGAAATTTAAGGTAATACCTCATATATATATATATATATATATATATATATATATATATATATGAGTACATTTAAGTACTTGGGTAGTGTGATGAGTAAGGATGGAGCTTTGGAGGGTGAAGTGCTTGAAAGGGTACAGCAGGGAAGAAAGGTTGCTGGTTCTTTGAAAGCAGTGATAAGAAACAGGGAAATGAGCATGGAAATGAAAAAGTTACAACATGACAGTATTGTAATACCAACTCTAACGTATGGAAGTGAAGCTTGGACGTTGTTGGAAGGACACAAGTCAAGACTGAGAGCAGTGGAAATGAGTTATTTAAGAGGAGCCTGTGGAGTCACATGGAGGGACAGGCTGACGAATGAGGATATAAAGGAGCGTTGTGGTGTTGATGTGGATGTGATAGGGAGCGTTATGAGGAACACACTGAGGTGGTTTGGCCATGTGGAGAGGATGGAGGGTGAAAGACTGACGAAAAGAGTATATGTGAGTGAGGTGGAGGGGGAGGCCGAGGATGAGATGGAGGGATGGGGTGGAGAGGTATATGAGAGAGGGGGGTGTGAGTTGGGAGCAGGGGAGTGAAATGGCGGGGGACAGGGCGACTTGGAGGCGATTTGTTTGTGGCCACCCCAAACGGGATTGAGGCGTCTGGCAATATATATATATATATATATATATATATATATATATATATATATATATATATATATTTATACAAAACTTTATCACTTAATAATGCGTGATTCATAGGAATGCTGATATCGAGATGGAAAAAGAAGACACAAAAAATTATCTATTAGGCATGTCTATATATTTCATTAACCCGCCGCGTGCCGGCTATTTTTAGCCCTGTGGGTCACCCCAGTGCTGGCCATTTTTCGACCTTATTTCTTAGGCTAAAATGATAGATTTTGATGTGGAAACAACGAATTTCGCCATTAAAATGCTCACCGAGGCTTGGAAATGAGTTTTATTGAGTCCTGCATACTCGTTTACAGGTATAGCCATTCTCTCATGCTCACCACGTACGTGAGAAAGCCGTTTTCTATGTAAGGTGTACTCGGGTACTTATGCTGGGAAGGTATAGCAATGTTCAGTACTCTTTTCTGGTTACTTATTACTTAAGCATCTATCACAATTTGTGTTGTCTTTCTCACTGTGAATGCATTATCTTACACTTACTTGAAGATAGGTACAACCTGACCTCATTACGTACAGTCCTGGCACTTACAAGAAGGTATTTACAACTGGACTTCACTATATAGTCCTTACACTGACAAGAAAATATTTACAACTTACACTTCCATGAAAATATTTACAAAATGCCTTCACTATGTACAGCACTGGGTGAGGCACACAGGCAAAGTGAGGCAGAGCGTGCATGAGGGGGGGAGCAAGTGAGTGTATGGCCTTGACAGCCTGGGGGATGGTAGAGGAACGGTTACTTCACATGCCTGCCAATTTTTCCCCGCGAACCTTAAAAAATGCTGTCACAGTGAAGTTTTTTATTTTAAATCGTTTTAAAATGGCACTGGCCGCGGCATTATGTCAGACCGTTTTAAAATGGCACTGGCACACGGTGGATTAATTCTCATAGATAAATATGAGAGAGAGAGAGAGAGAGAGAGAGAGAGAGCGAGAGAGAGAGAGAGCGAGAGGGAGAGCCATGGTTAGGTCAGTATGCCAATGCTTGATAACTATCCCCTCCCCACACACTATTAATTTTTCTTAAGAACTTAATGCTAAAACATCTCCATGTTATGCATACCGTACAGTATACAATCCCTTGTTATCTATTAATTACTATTTTAAGAATAATGTCTAACGCATGAAATACTGTCTATTTTTATAATTTACTGGGCCAGAAATATGGTTGTAAATTTTATACACTGGTAGTTGTCTGTGACTTAAGTCCCTTGCTGCTTTTCCCTTCTTTTTTCTGTATAAAAATAACAGGTGTGCACCACCTCCTTCACTTTGCTTTCCCCTGAAGAAATGAATACACGAAATCACTTTGGGTATTTTGTGTTTCCTTTATCTTTGTGGAAATAAGCATATATATATATATATATATATATATATATATATATATATATATATATATATATATATATAAAATCATTATCATCATCCGCCGTTGAGTGTCCACTGCAGGTCCAGCCTATCCCTACTGAAGCAGGGATGATACAGCCAATGTATCTTCCTAGTGGCTTAGGCTGTCTAGTGGAGACTGTATGTAGGGTGATAAGTGCTTGTGAGTGTGATTGTAATGTTGGAGTGGCTTTGGATGTGTGTGTAGTTTGTGAATCAAGTGCAATCAGCTCGCCTCAAGCTGACTAGGTGCAAGAATATTAGTAAGCAACATTGGTTCAACCACAGCACCCCTTATCTCCGCCAAAGCAGTAAGTGGCTCGGTGAATGTTTCCCAAACATTTTACAAGTCTGACAGGAGGCGAACCAGCGTCCACCAGCTTGCGAGCTGCACACTGTACCACTGTACCACAGAGACTCTCTCTCTCTCTCTCTCTGTGTATATATATATGAATATGTAATCATCCCAATATCTGATGCAATATAGCCAAAAACATGTAAGGGAAGTGTGTTCATCAGGATACTGGGACCCTGCTTCCTGGACTGGTACGTATGAACCCTAACCCAGCCTAACTCAGAAAACCACCTACATAACTCCCTCCCGGACATGCATACCACCTATTTAAGTCCCTATTCACACAAATAAGGGACAGAAAACATGAAATAAATGAAAAGAAACCAGAGAATGAAGAATTAGAAGTGAATATGGAAAATATTTTTCAGTGTACAGGGTACTTGCAACACGTCCATGGCCATTAAAAAGATTAACCCACCTCCTCTAAAGCTTTGGCAGAGATGAAAATGCTCCTGAAGCATGTATAGTAATCCAGTGTTGTGCTGCACTTAATCCTTTGCACTGTGCTGTTATTGTTTAACACTGCGCATTATGTTCATAACTGCATCATGCCAGTTTCAACCGCCATTTTCGACTGCCAATTTGCACTCTGTACCTAATCTTTGCACTCTGAATTCTAATTTCTTAACGCTGTAAATTATTGTGGTTTCTAGTGGCGAGGTTTTTACTCAGTTTATTCACAAAAACGAGCACGTGCAGCACCCATTGCGATGAGCATCTAATCAGGATGGGAGTTAGGTGGTAACTGGGGAGGTGGAAGCAAGGGGCCATGTGTAAACACAGCTGATCATTTTCTTAAAATGTCAGAATTTTTTTTTGCTTTTTAAAGTTTTTGGCCATTTTTGGGTTCTGAAGGCCCAGGCCCAAAATGTCCGGGTAGGGGGATTCCGGATTCTGGGCATCCGGATGTTATAGGGATTACTGTATATGTATGTATGTGTGTGTGTATGTATGTATGTATCTCTCTCTCTCTATCTATCTATCTATACACACACACACACACACACACACACATATATATATATATATATATATATATATATATATATATATATACACGCTAAACACTCATTTACCTGTTGTAATTCAGCAAAGCCCTATGCCGGTTGATGCAAAACGTCAGATATCGCTCATCTGACACAACTTTGGCTTTTAGCCGGATACTGTGAACGTGTCCATGTCGACCCTCTATCCAAAAAATTTTACCATGGGTAAAAGATGAAAAATGATCATATAAAAACAATACTGTACAAATCTTCGATAATATCCTGTCATACCAAGAAATCTCGGGAGTTCTCTCTTAGTCACTGGTTGAGCAATTTTGAGATAGCATCTACTTTACTCAGAGGAAAGCAAACCTAGGAACTGAAATTGGGCTTTAACAAACTCACATTTGGTCAAACTCAGAACAAGAGAGGATTCAGCTAGTCTGGCAAACACACTCTTCAACTGTGACAAAAGTTCATTCCAAGCAGTACTGTATAAGACAATGTCATCAATGTAGACTGTAACAATAGGCAGTTCATGAGTCATTGGTAGCTAGCTGGGGCGTTTTTCAATCCAAAAACCATAACTTCAAACTGGAATGTACCCTGAGGCGTTGCAAATGTAGAATTGTCTTTGGGTCGCTCAGTCAGTGGTATTTGGCAGTAACCTCGAAGCATGTCAAGTTTAGTGATAAATTTTGAGTTTCCAATATTATTAATACATGCACCTACACGAGGAAGTGGATATGCTTAGTGTCTGACTAACTGAGAGCATTTCACTTTCCCATAGTCAACACAGAACCTATAGGTATCATCAGATTTCAGCACTAAAGTTGCTGGGGAACTCCACTCACCGATACATGGACTAATTATTTCCTTTTCTAACATATGATCTAGTTCTTGCTGTAGCACTGCTTGTCGACTTGGTTCCTCACAACTTCAAGGAAGTTTTTTTCATATCCGACGTTAATGTTGTGACCCACGAAAATGTATGCCCTGGACAATCAATGAAAACACTGGGAAACGACAGCATTAAAGTCAATAGCTCCGCCTTCTTTTCTGGATTAAGATGAGAAAGCTTACCTGTGAGCTCCTGCCTGGCCTCCAGATTACTTTGCCACTGTGCTGCACTCTACAAGCTGAAGGGATAAAATGGACTCTTCATCGTGTTCAGTAACACCACCAGGCTCGCTAACCAAGCTGCAAAGAACACTGGGTAGGGGCTTGTGTCGATGATAGGGTTTCAGCATGTTCACATGACAGAGTTGATTCCTCTTGCATAGATCAGGTGTCTCGATCAAGTAGTCAGTGGAGTTGACTTTTCTACAAACACGGTAGGAACCCCTAAACTTGGCAGAGAGTAGCTGGTTAAGGGCAAGAGTATCAGAACTTCATCATTTTGCCGAATTCTCTCTTTTGGGCATCCTTGTTGTACCATTCCTTCATAGCATGTTGGGACTCCTTAAGCTTCTCGTGGACAACTTGCAAACTGCGGGAAAGTCTCTTCTTGAACTCACAAAATTTTGCAGTACATCAATGGAGGCTTGTGTCCCATTACTCCAATTCTCCTTTGCCAACATCATGAGTCATCTCACTTGATGTCCAAACATCAGCTCATTTGGAGAAAATCAAAGCGACTCCACTGGAACTTCTCGCGGTGCAAAGAGCAGGAACGTTACACCTTTGTCCCAGTCTTGACCAGTTTCATAACAGTACTTTCAGAGCATACTCTTCAGAGTCTGATCGAAATGTTCAAGTGCCCCTTGGGACTGGGGATGGGAGGTGCTAGAAGTGATGTGGGTGATTCCTAACTCCATTAAACTCTGCTCAAAGACCTTAGAAGAAGAACAGCAGTTCCTTCACTACTGCATTTATATGGGTCTTTTGCAGGGGAATCACCTCAGGGTAACATGTTGCTGTGCCCATCAGGGTCAAGAGGTAACTATACCCAGAGGAAGTCTTGGGAGTAGGCCCAACTATGTCAATGATGATCCTCTTGAAGGGGGAGGTAAAGACAGGTATGGGCACAAGAGGCTCTCAGGGATGGTCTGGTTGGGTTTCCTAGCTACTTGACACACGTGACATCTGTGAACAGTCTGTGCCGCATCCACAGCAGAAATATGTGCAGAGTCTCTGCAGGGTCTTGCATACTCCCAGGTGACTAGCCATTGATATGTCATGGGCCATATGGATACGCTATTGACGACACTGTTCAGGTACAACAATGTGGTGAAAGTCTCATGTCCCATCTTCAACATTATCACATTATTGCCCTTTCCACAATATTTCACCCTTCATATAGGAGCATTCACACTTCTTTTCACTCTCAATCTCTGACACTGCAATCCCCCTCAGTGAGCTGAGCTGACAACAGGATCACTTTCCTGTAGTTGCTTTAATCTTTCTGGGAAAATCTCACCAAGGAACGGGAAGGGGTCATCATTGTACAAGTCAGTCATAAAGGTATTTCAAGAACTAGGAGGTCAGCATTAGCACTCTTTTTCCTTACTCTTAACCCTCTCGCACACACATAAGTTTTATAAGTTTTGCTGACACCCGATTTTACTCCACATCCCTCCCTGCCAGCCCGCCCGTGTGTCACTGAAAACACGTATTCTCACCATATTTTCGCCACCCAAACCTCTATATATTGCCATAAAACCTACATATCTTATTCGTTGATGTTTGTTCTAGCTGACAAGCGAAAAAAAAAGAAAAACACACACACACACAGAAAAGTATGAATAAAAGTACATTAGGCCACCTTACATAAACATTTCCGAATGTCAATTTCACTTCCCAACATCCTAGTTCGAATGTTTTCCATCATACAGAAAAATGTTGTTAGAAGTTTTGATAGAGAATTTCATCAGCTTTCTAATGGGAATGTCCGGTTATGATATGATTTGTAGTTTTCCAGATAATAGCCAAAAACTGAAAGCCATTTTATGAAAAAAGCAGGGAGTTTTTCTGCAAAAGTTTTCTTGCACACATTATGTTTTTATTTCACAGTCTTATGTAGAATTTCATGAGCTTTCTCATGGGCCACGCCGATTTTTGATAGGCCTCATAGTTTCTGAGTAATTTGCAAAAAAAAATACTGGATACTTACAGTCGTGCTGTACTTTCATGTGTGCACAATAACCTTTATTTTCCCGCCTATGTAACAATGACTTTTCATGAGAGATATTACATTGCTATGTCCTGTACATACATAGAATTCACTTATTTTTATAATGGTTCTTACAGGAAATCGATACATCTAATAGTTTTCTAGTAATTGGATGACAAACGTAGAATACTCCTCCTCTCCTGAAAGCGAGATAAAAACACTCCCTTTCCCTGCCTCACCCACATCTACATATTTTCGCTCGTTAGGTTTTATTATATTCTTTTTTTACTGAAAGTATACGCATCAAATATCATAAGCTTTTTGACAGTGCTCTCAGAAACTTGACATGACCACCTGTCTTTTTGCTAGGTAGTGATACTGAAGCTGAACTTTCTTCCATCTCATATGTGTATATGTAAAAAATAATACTTATTTGTGTAAAAAGTATAGAAATATAGAAATAGGTCATTATACAAATCAACAAAATAAGGATAACTCACATCCTCTAGAGATGTTGAGATGTCGGCAGAACCTTGAAGGGTTTGAAGACGAGGAGTTATTTAATGTGTGAGAGTGTGTGTGTGTGTTCTTACCTAATTGTTCTTACCTAATTGTATCTTTACAGGAATGCATCAAGCTCATACTGTCCCGTGTCTTAAACCATATTTATCGTACATATCCTTAAATTTGTGAATTGTTTTGGCACACACTATTTCATTTGGTAGTTCATTCCACTGATCAATTGCTCTATTTGGAAAACTAAATTCCTTGCGTCTTTATCACCTCTCTTCTTATTCAGTTTTTTGCAGTGTCCACTTGCTGATGCTTCCCCATAGGTTAAGTAATCATTTATGTCTATTTTCTCCTTCCCTGATATGCATTTATATAGCATAATCATGTCACCTCTTTTCCTTCTCTCCTGTAGTGTTGGTAGATTCAGTTTATTTAGTCTTTCTTCGTAGCTTAGATCCCTTAAGCTTGGTACCCATCTTGTAGCGGCCCTTTGAACTTTTTCAATCTTATCTATGTGTTTTTTGTGATGAGGACTCCAGACTACTGATGCATACTGCAGGGTTGGTCTGATGAATGATGTTATTATCTTTCTTAGCATGTCTTCAAATATGTATGTGAACGCTATTCTGATATTGGCAAGCAGTGTATACATGTTCCGTACCTTCTCACTGATGTGGTCAGCCGGAGATAGTCTGTTATTGATAATCACACCTAGGTCCTTCTCTCTTTCTGATGTGTGTAAGGTTTTATTTCCTAATGTATAATCCCAATCAGGTCTTTTTCCACTCTTACCAAACTTCATTACATGACACTTGTCCACATTGAATTCCATTTCCCATGTATTACTTCATTCATGAAGTTTATTTAATACTTCTTGTAGCTCTATACAAGAGTCTGTGTTAGTAATTCTCCTTTGTATTTTTGCATCATCTGCAAACATATTTAGATAGCTTTCATTTCCAGTGTTACTGTCTATATCATTTATATACACTAAAAACATGATTGGTGACAGCACTGAGCCCTGTGGTACTCCACTAGTCACTTCTTTCCACGATGAGTAATTTCCCCTTAGTACTGTTCCCATTTCTCTTTTCATGAGAAAGTCTTGCATCCAACAATACAGATTGCCTCGAATTCCTCATTGATGGTACAGTTACCACAAAAGCCTTTGGTGTGGTACTGTGTCAAATGATTTCTTGTTATCTAAATAGATACTGTCCACCCATCCTTCTCTTTCCTGTAATGTGTCAGTTTCTCTGTCATGGTAGCTCAACAGATTTGTAACACATGATTTTCCTTTTCTGAAACCAAACTGTCTTTTTGTTATCATACTGTGTTCTTCTAGGTAATTTACCCAAGCTTTTCTTATAAGCTTTTCTAATACCTTGCTTACAACACTGGTTAGTGATCCTGGTCGGTAGTTAAGTGGATTTTGTCTATTCCCTTTCTTGAATAAGGGAACAATGTTTGCTTTCTTCCAAATATCAGGTAGTTTACCCTGACTTAAGGATTTCTTGAAAAATTAAAAATAATGGTTTACTTAACTCCTTTGCACATTCACGTAGCACCCAACATGAAATTTCATCAGGAACATTTGCTTTTCCTTTGTCTAATTTACTTAGCTCCTCCTGTATTTCTTTTTCTGATGTTTGTATGTCTGGTAGTATGTGTGGGCATGCATGTTCCACATAATTCCTCTCAATTTTTTTTCCCTCTGTAAAAACTGATTGGAAATTCATGTTTAGTGCTTCACAAATATCTTTCTCTTGCATATAGGTGATTCCATCGTCCGTAATGGATTGTATTTTATCTTTTACTTTGGTTTTGCTTCTGATGTAGCTGTAAAATAGCTTTGGTTGATCACTACTTTTTTTTATGATATCCTCCTCAAACTGTTTTTGGGCTTCCCTCCTTATTCTTGTATAATCGTTTCTTGCCTGTTTGTAATTATTATATGCCTTTTCATTATTGTGTCTTCTGTATCTATTCCACAACAAATCTCTTTTTCCTTTTGATTTTTTACATTCTGTATTGAACCATTTCTTTATTTTATTTTCTGCTTCTTTGTGCTGTGGAATATACTTCTGGACTCCTATTTCATAAAGTTCACGGAATTTTTCATAAATAGCATTTAAATCTTGTCCTCTAAGCTCCTTTTCCCAAGCAATTTTTAAGAAGTACTTCTTTAGGTCATGATACTTTCCCTTTTTATAGTTTAGGCTCTTTTTGTAACATTCATTGCTGTTAACTATGTCATATGCAATCCTGAAATTGCAATTTAGTACTGCATGGTCGCTTTTGCCGAATGGAGGGTGATATATTAAATTGTCAATATCGTTTTCTTGCCTAGTAAATATGAGATCTAGCATTGAGGGCTCATCGAGTCCTCTTTTTCTGGTGCTTTCCCTTACATGTTGCATTAGGAAAAACTCTTGCACAAGATCCAGGAGCTTTTGGTCCCAACAGCTTTCTTGGCTTATTATATCTAGAGTATTCCAATTTATATTTGTATTAAAATTTCCAGTTAGTATAATTCTTTCCGATTTCTCTTCCATTTTATGTAGTAATGATCTTAAACTCTGAATTGTACTCTCCGCCAGGTCCTCATATTCGGCTCTTTCCCATGTGTTTAATCTGGGTGACATGTACAATACAAATTGGCTACAATTACTTTCCATTCAGATGTATTGATCTCTACTGCAATCAGTTCTACTTGTGAGGGTATATCTAGTTCTATTTCTTTGACTTTTAGATTTTTTTTAGTTAATATTATAATTCCTCCTCCTTTTTTTAAGTTCCTATCTCTTCTCCATATATTACCGTATATTCCTCTAACTTTAGGATGCCATTTGATATCCTTGGTGTTAATTTTGTTTCAGTTAGGCATATTATATGTGGTTCATTTTCTCTGACATAATCATTCATCTCTAATAAATTTAGATACCATTCCATCCACATTTGAGTACATCAACTTAATCATCTTGTTTATATACTTGTCATGATTTGGTTCTACTACCTTCCTCCCTTTTATTCCCTTCTGTTTATGTACCACTTTCGTACCTGCTATCCAATTACTTTGTAAAAAAATTTATTCTTCTCCTCCTCTGATCTTCATTAATTTTTTGTTTTTGCTTCCTCCCTCTTCTCTGTCAGTAATTCCAGTTCCTCTTGTGTTAGGCATCTTTTTATCCATACATTTTTTAACTCCTCTTTTTCCATAAGATTCTTTACATTTTTTAGTATCTCTTCCATGGTGTTTACACTCTGGAAGGTTACCTTTAGGGGTCTTGACTTGCTTTGTGTGTGTGTGTGTGTGTGTGGCGTATTTTGTTCTCTCCTCCTTTCACTACACATGCGATGCATACAATAGATTTCTCCACGATCATTCGCTGCATGACATACATATATATGTGTGGTATATTTCTTGTCTCTGATCCTTGTGCTAGGTTTCCGCTCAGTCAATGCATGCAATATTTCTTGGGGAACACTCGCTGCACTATTCTATTTGTTTCTTTCACACTAGACCATATGCAATACAGCACTGTCTGAGATTGGTACAATACCTTTTCACTGAAGTCTGTGATTGTGTGGCGTATTTGTTGTCTCTGATGCTTGCGTTAGGTTTGAGCTAAGTCAGTCATATCTCGACGAACACTCGCCACACATTTTATACATATATTTCACACTGAACCATATGTAATACAAAACACTATCACATGATTCCATCCCAACCTCCTGTATTATTCCCTTCCTGACTCTATGGTGTACGTGACCGCTTGTTTCCTTAGTGACTATGGCATATCTTTATGGCATACATAATGCCTGCTATGGTAGGTCAGTTATTTCACTAATCCAGGCACTATATGTTTTACAAAATATAAGCACTGGCTTCATTATAAAGGTAAAATACTCACATCATTTACGGGCAGGGTGAAGCAGAGTGGAAACCCCATTATAACAAACCACACTCCTGCCGCTATGCCTAACGGATGATAATGGGACCCAATGCTTTACAAACAATATATCTATGTTCCATAGACACAATCACTTCACATTATAGTCAAAAACACTGTACAATCACAAAATTTCAATAATGGCTTCTGCCTCGGGTGGGAGGGGGATAATGGCGGATTTAAAGGAACGACTGACAGCAGTGCTATCCTTCAGCCCGCCTGGTGGTGAGATACTAAGATTTTTCTGCTGCAGATTGCCTCATCAGAGCAGTCACAGTGTTGCCAAGTGTTTACCTCGGAAGAGAGATGCACCCACTAGAACGCACCAAAATTTGACGCATATCGGCTGAAAACTTTCCTTTTGACAGCGTTTTTCTGTTTAACAATGCGATTCGCATCTTCGTGCGTTTATATGCCAAACCACAAAGAACGCGATTCGCGTTAACGTGCCTCAGAGGGTTAACAGAACCTTCTCACTCTGCACACTCTCATCTACAGTCTAGGTTAGATCAGAATCACACTCAGCTGTCCATTTCATAGATCTAGTTACTGCACGCACTGTAAACACTTCAGGGTGCTTACTCTCCAACTCAGTTCTACCACTCACACAAATGATCCTCAGATACAGCAGATTTAGGAAGTACCTTTGTTTCAGCTGCGTCATTCCCAAACAATAGAGTCACACCTGGAACAGGCAAATGTTCCGCTATTCCAACAGCGGCTGTACAAATCATAAAATCACAGACAATATCAACTGTGTCCTAGGGCAAGTGTGGAACCCATTTACACCTCTGATAAGTACATTCTTGGTGGTCTTTACAGTGTCTCTAAGTATGGTGACATCATAAGTCTATCTGTCTATATACCTAGACTGCTTCCCTTAATAAAAAAGTAGGGTACCCGAGACAGGATGACACACTTCCAATATACTCATCCACACCCACACATTTACTCGTATCTTAGTCCCAGGGGAAGAAGGGACAGATCCTCACTGTATTACACTGCATGAGGGTAACTGCACTGTGCAGTCAGATACATCTGCAACAGGGCCCGACAGCAGAGCTGGTTTACCCCTGCTATGTCATAGTGGGTCCATCCTCTTACCCACACCTGACTGACTGCGGTGTCTCTAAGTATGGTGACATCATAAGTCTATCTGTCTATATACCTAGACTGCTTCCCTTCATAAAAAAGTAGGGTACCCGAGACAGGATGACACACTTCAAATATACTCATCCACATGCACACATTTACTCGTATCTTAGTCCCAGGGGAAGAAGGGACAGATCCTCACTGTATTACACTGCATGAGGGTAACTCCACTGTGCAGTCAGATACATCTGCGACAGGGCCCGACAGCAGAGCTGGTTTACCCCTGCTATGTCATAGTGGGTCCATCCTCTTACCCACACCTGACCTGATCAGCTGATCAGACCAAATGTGGGTGATTATCTCCTCGGGTGTCACTATTTATTCATTCAAAGTTTCTCTCCAGTCATCACTACACACACAACCACTCTTACTTGCTCTACAGACATACGTCTTGCATCTAACATCCACTTCACACTGTCCATCCATCCTATTTGTGGTCTTCCTCTCAGCCTTACTCCTGTCATATCCGATCCAGTTATCTTTTTCACCAATCGCTCTTCATCCATTCTCTCAATATGCCCAAACCATTGCAACACTCTCTCCATGGCTTGATTAGCCATCACCTGCGTAATTCCAGTTCTCATTCGCACTTCATCATTTCTCACTCAATCCATACATGCCACTCCACACATACTCCTCTGACACCTCATCTTCATTACATTCAATCTCTTCATCTCTGCTACTCCCATAATCCATGTTTTAGCCCTATATACTGCAGTCGGTACCACCACTCCCTCATAAAGCCTTCTCTTAACATCCAATCTAAACGAACATTATCTAAACACTTTTTTCATTCCTCCCAGTTCCTTCCTTACTTCATTCATTGTAATCTTCATCACTTCATCTATTCTTCCATCCACAGCAACATGTGACCCCACAGTAAGTACTTAAAACATTCTGCCTCCTCAAGCAACTAACCATTCAAAACTAGGTTCATCCTCCTACCATCTACCAACCTTGCACACTTCATCACGAAACTCTTCTTCTCATTTACTCTCAATTTGCTCTTTTCAAACACCCTTCCAAACTCTTCTACCAAATGTCTCAATCTGTCTTCCGAATCAGCCACCAGTGCATCATCATTAGCAAACAGCAGTTGATTCAGATCCCACTCTCTACCATCAGCATTCACCAGACTCAGATTTCCACCTAACACTCTTGCAGTCACCTCCCTTACAATACCATCCATATAAATATTAAACAACCAGGGCAACATCACAAATCCCTGTTGCAGCCCAACTCTCACGGGAAACCAGTTGCTCACAATGTTTCCCACTCTTACGCAAGCTCTACTGTTTACATAAAAACTTTCAACTCATTTTAACAACCTAACACGTAGTCCATATAAACTCAAAACATCCACAATCATCCCTATCACTTGTATCATATGCTTTCTTTTAATCCATGAACGCCCAAAACACATCCTTTCCATTTGCCAAATATTTTTCACCTGTCTCACAGCAAACACTTGATCCACGCATCCCCTCCCTCTCCTAAAACCACATTGCTCATCACCAATCACTCCCTCTGTACCCTCTCTGACTCTCTTAATCATCACTCCTCCATACATTTTACCTACAGCACTAAATAGACTTATGCGCCTACATCTAGTATATTCATACTTATCACCCATATCTTCATACAACGGAACCACTCACGCATTTGGCCAGACAATCATAAGTACTATTATCAAAAACCTCCTTACCAGGGAACATAAAGGGGAGACCAGCAGAAACACTGGAATCAGGGGCAATGTTTGACACCACGTCAGCACTCTCAGACATAGCAGCACCAGACACCTTTCCATCTGGTGGCTGGGGACTACACCTTGTCCAGGTTTATTTAACGCCACTCTGCTCCTGTCATAGAAGTAGGGTTACCACAGGAGGAAAGGTGAGGCAGATCATTACCAACTGTGAAACTCAGAACACTGGAGTTATTACGGGGGTTAAGTCTACCATGCTTTAACCAACAGTGGCTTCCTAGGTGGTGTGACTTCACACAATAGCCTTAGTACGAGCACGGGTACTCTGATAGGTGAATAAAAGGATTTCTGAGTAGGAGTATGGGGTGCTTTGTGAGACATAAGGGAAGGAATTTCACTCCTGGTTTGTGGGGTTCATGATTTGGAAAAAGTGGACTTTGAGAAGGACTGAGGGTTAAACTGAGCCCGGTTAATGTGGGAGGAATGGTTATAAAACTTAGAACCACTCCGGTCACTAGTACTGCCCACACAAGCTCTCCTATTTACAACATAAGCAGCAGACTTATCTCTCAGATAGAACTCAGTCTATCAAGCTTGCTCAAAAATTGTTCAAGTAACATCATATTATACAGCCTAACGAAACTGGCATGGTCTGATCCGGTTGATACTCCTCAAAAACTGTTCAAGTAACATCATAATTATTATACAGCTTCATGAAACTGGCATGGTCTGAGCTGGTTGATACTCCCATTGTTCTAAGCTACTTAATGTAAGCATTTTCCAACCTCATGGCAAAGTCCAAGTGGGTTTCTTCTGGCTTTTTCTGCAGCTTTCTGAACTGTTTTCCATAGGCTAAGGGGGTTAATTCATATGCTTTCAAAACTTTTTCCTTTAAGAGGCAGTAATATTGGCACTGATCAAAGGACATGTCATCATAAGTCTTCCTAGCCTTACTTTTGAAATCAATCTGAGCAACTATTGACCACTGAGACTGAGGCCACTCAAACCTCGGGAAGTTTTCTAAAAAAAAAAAAAAAATGAAAATCTCAAGAACATTTGCTTCATTAAATGGGGGAAGTACCCTTAAGGGATCAGGAAAACGGTTGGCAGTCTTTGCGTTCACCATCTTGATTAGCACAGGCAGAAAGGTTTTGGTCTGACCAAACTTTAATCTCCAACTCCAGCTGTTGAATAGCCAATCATTGCACTTCAAGGTTAATTTTTTGAATTTCAAGTTGCAGTTCCATCTCTCTCAATTAAACATAATCATTGGATGACAAATTTGGAGACACTGAAAGGTGCAAAGGGGTCAAAGATTCACATGGGGGGAGTGTGGACATAGGCCTAGCCTGAGAAGGAACTTCATTCTCCTGGCAAATGTAAAACTGGGTATGCAGAGACTGTTGGGAACTTGGCATCTCATCACTTGGCTTCACATTAGATTCTCCAGGATTCGGCTGTACATAAAAATCACCAGACATCTAGTTCTTAAAGACATGCAAGAGCAAGGCTTTATTATGCTGATCCTGGGAATCCCAGTTTAAAAAACCAGCACTAACTCCATTAGATCAGATAATATCAACTCCTAGTAGATTTAAGACTAGAGGAAAATAACTATGCTTAAAATAGTACACAGAATCCGTCATGTCATGGTCTCCAGTAAGCCTGTTACAATGTGGACTGGCACAATACACAGCTAAGCAACTGACAGTGAATACAAGTACCTTCCGAGTCATAAATGAGGATTAAATTAGCCCTCCCAGGCACATTGATGCAAATCGCATTCTTTGTGGTTTGGCACATAAACGCACATTGATGCAAATCGTGTGAAAAAGCAGAAAAAACGCCATCAAAAGAAAAGTTTTCAGCCGATTTGCGTCAACATTGGAGGAGTTCTAGCTGGCACGTCCCTCTTCCAAGGTAAACACTTGGCAGCACTGTAGAGCCTCCTCAGAACCTGCCTGTAGCAAGAAACCTCAGAAGGAGTCAGGCTGTAAGGCCATATCACATGTACTTTCCCTTTAAATCACCCTAATTCTCCCTTTCCCGCCTGGGTCAAAGCCCCTATGGACTGAGTGTGATAATATATTATTTCTGAACATATTTTGAAGTGATTTTGTCGATGGAACATAGATATATATCTTGAGAAGAAATGGTGCTCGTTATCAGTCATTAGGCCTAGGAGCAAGATGTGTGTTCACTGTAGCAGGGTTTTGCCACTCCACCTCCCCTGGGCCCTATGCTGTGACTACACATACGTATATAAAAAAGCCAATGCCTAAACTGTATAGTGTGTATAAGCAATAGTGGCTTGCTTTGTGATATATTGGAACTAGCATGCGTTATTTATGCCATAGCCATAGCGTGGAATGGGGCAGGCGTTACCTATACACCATAGTCGGGAAGAGATTAGTAGAGGTGTTTAGGGATGGAGTTTGATAGTGGTATTGTATATGAGTATGAATTTCTGTGAAATATAAAGCCAACATGCTATGAGTGTTCGTGAAGGAGTGTGGTGTGTGCCAATATAGCAGTGCGTCATAAAACTCCAGGCAAAAGTGCTGCATCACGGTCTCGTTGTACCATAGTATGGAACGTAAATAATTGCTGAGGTAGGGGTGGAATCATTGTGGTAATCATGTATTTGCGTATGATTTAGTGTGAAGTGTAAGTGAACTGAGTTGTGAGTGATCATGAAGCGATAATTTTAGGGTGCGTAGCGTATGTTAGAGATACCTTAGCACCAGGTGTGTGGGGACGTAAGGACGCTGGGCAACAACAGACATCATTGAACAGGTACTGTAACTTGCTAAGACATTTAGTGAGAAGTTATACTTTATGTACAATGAACGTGAAATGTGCAGCGAGTGTCTGTGAAGGAATTCTGTGGGTGCGTAGCATTGGTTAGCAATACCTTAGCGGCAGGCGTGTGGTGACATAAGGACGCCTAGCAACCACGTGCATCATTGAACAGGTACTGTAACGTGCTGAGACATTTGTTGATTATTTATGATTTATATAAAATGTTTGTGATATGTGTCATGAGTGTTCGTGGTGGGTTATAGTGGGTGCATCCTGTATGTCAGCAATGTCTTAGCAGCAGGTGTACAGATGACGTAAGGACACTGGGCAACGACAGACATCAGTGAACAGGTACCGTACCTTGATAAGACATCTGTTGATTATGTATGATTTATATATAATGTTTGCGATGTGGGTCATGAGTGTTCATTGTGGGATATTGTGGGTCCATAGTGTATGTCAGCGATACCTTAGTGGCAGGTGTGCAGGTGACGTAAGGATGCCGGGCAACGATGGATGTTAGTGGACAGATACTGTACTTTGCTAAGACAATTGTTCATTATTTATGATTTATAATAAAAGGTTAGTGATATGTGTCACGAGTGCTCGTCAAGAGATAGTATCATGTGTTGGAGGAACCCTGGAGGAAGGAGGAAAACTATATATATATATATATATATATATATATATATATATATATATATATATATATATATATATATATATATATATATATAGATAGATAGATAGATAGATAGATATAGATACAGATGTGTGGCACACACCCACAGACGACAATGGACAGGTATTTAACCATGCAAAGACACTGAAAAGTTATCGTTTATGTGAACTGTTCGTAAACGGTGCAGTGACTGGCTGTACGGAAAGATATAACATCACTTGTGTAGTGCTACTCTTAGTGGAAGGTGTTGCGTGACAGTGAATAATATCTCTTGTTTTTCAGCTGAGAAACTACAGCTCATACTGGACTTTCTGTGTGTCAGTGCTTGCCACAATGGAGAAGAAGGGTTTGTCTTCTGAGGAGTGGGAGAAGGTTCTCTTCAAGGAGAAGACCGAGAGCGAGGAGGAGGAGCAACTGAGCGATGCTTCAAGTGAGGAGGAGTGGGAAATTGTCCAACGTCGTTCCCTTCGGGAGGTTTTGCCCCGACCCCTACCACCACGGGAGCAGACACCACCACCACCAGTGTCGGGACCATCAGCCCAACCATTGTCTTCACTTGGAAGACAGGCATCACCTTTGCTCAGACCTCTCGCTCCAGCAGCCATCGTGGTCTCCCCACCTCTAGCCTCCAGGGCACCCTTGGCCAAGCCCATGTCACCGGTAGCAAGGCTTAGTTACATGACACTGGTACCTGCATGCGGCGCAGTGTCTGCGGCACAACTGGTGCAGGATGTGACTGAGTTGTCATCCCCTGCCCGGTCGACAAGGGTGTCTACAACCCCATGAGGCCCTTGAAGTACACCATCAAGTTTTATATTCTGGCTGAAGCTTCCCCAGGGTACATCTGGAACTTTGAGGTATATATGGGGCAGAAGAAGGCGCTGGAGACCACCATTTGGAGCCTCGTAGACCCACTGAAGGATCAGGGATAAAAAGTTTACATGGACAACTATTATAACTCTGTATCCCTGTGCGAACGCTCTTCAGTGCAGGAACCTATGTATATGGGACCCTACGCCTGGCAAGAGGAGCACCAATGCGGCTGCAGGACATCACCAGGACCAAGAACCTGTCAAAGGGAGGCATGGCAGTGATGCACAAGGACAACGTGATGGTGTTGCTGTGGAGGACTACAATCGACACATGGGTAGGGTGGACCACTTTGACCAGATGGTCCAGTATTACCCCATCCAGCGGCAGACTGTGAAATGGACCAAGAAGATCACCTTTTATTTCATGCAGATGGCCATTTTCAACGCATTCGCCCTGTACAAGAAGTGCTCGCGTGGGTCAGCCAGTCCATTGGAATTTGTGGAGGAAATAGTTGACAAGCTTCTCCACTTTGATGAAGCAGAATGGCTCGCATCAGGGCATGCCATCCACCATGCCCCTGACCTTCCAACACGATGGCCAGCAGGACCTCCGGCACTTGCAGCACCTGCAACAGCACCAGCACAAGTGTCAGCACAACCATATCCTGGGCCAGCACCGTCTCCTGGACCAGCACCAGTACAGGTGCCAACACCACCATCGTCAGGAGGAGGACCAGCACAGTAGCCAGAGCCACCATCGCCTGCAGGACCAGCACGGGTGCCGAGACGACCATCTGCAGCAATTCCTGGTCCATCGGGTGAACCTGCTGCCACTGCCATGCTTGGCCCTGCAGCTACACCTCCAGGACGACAGGACTGAGGAAGACCAAGAGGACATCCAACCAAGCATTGGAGAGTCACCAACGACAGAATGCACTTGGATCACACACTGGGCCATCGACAGGAGAGGATCTCCAACCAGAGACAGCTCCAATGTGCCCTGTTTGCCCTGGTGAAGATGTGAAGTTTTGCATGGGTAATTGTTTTGAACGGTACCATACTTAGTGAAGTATTCCCTAGTGGAGCATACACACACACACACACACACAAACACACACACACACACACACACACACACACACACACACACACACACACACACACACACACACTACATAACTCCTTGTCTTCAAATCTTACAAGGTCCTGCAGGCAGCTCAACACCCCTGGAGGAAGTGAGTTTTCTGAATTTTGTTGATAGATATATTGACCTATTATTAATACCCCTATATTTTTCACACAAATAACCATTTTCTTCTACATATTACACATGTGACAGAAAATACAGTTTCATTAGCAGTAACTAGAAAAAGTAGTGTCCATGTCTAGTAGGTTATAACTATAAAAACAACCCTTGGAGATTTTACAGTCTGTACATAAAAAAGAAAAAAAAAGGATTTGGGAGCATAGTTTTCAGGCAAGGGGGGGGAACAATGTTTTTTTTTTCGCTTGCAGTAATACCAGGTAGCGATCGGAAGAGTAATATAGCTTTGTTATCCTATTACTCGAAAACTATTGGATGTATTGACTTCCTGTAAGAACCATGATAAAGATCAGTGAATTATACGTATGTTCACTACCAAATTATAAGCTTTTGGGAACACATTTTGTAGGAAAGGGCGGAAGAACAGATTTTTTTCTCTCTCTCTCTCTCGCTTGCGGTAAGACTAACCAGTGCTCGGAGGATTAAATCACACTTTGTCGGCCAATTACTCGAAAACTATTGGACGTATCGATTTACCGTAAGAACCATGATAAAGAGCAGTAAATTCTACGTAATTTCATTACCAAAATATAAGCAATTGGGGCTTATTTTGTAGGAAAAGGCGGGGGAACGGTGTTTTTTTTCTCTCTCTCGCGGTAAAAGTAGCAAGAGCTCAGAGAAGTAATCTCACTTTGTCGGCCAATTACTCGAAAACTCTTGGACATATCGATTTTCTGTAAGAACCATGATAAAGAGCAGTAAATTCTACACATGGACAGGACATAACAATGTATTATCTCTAATAAAAAGTCGTTGTTATGTAGGCGGGAATATAGCGTTTGCTGTGCGCGCATAACAAAACTGACGCACGGCCGTGAGTACCCAGTCGTTTTTTGCGATTTACTCGGAAACTATTAGGCCTAACAAAAAACGGCTGATACCATGAGAAAGCTCATGAAATTCTACACAATATTATGAAATAAAAACATAAGGTGTGCTAAAAAAGTTTTTCAGTAGAGCTCCCTGTACAAAAATCATTTTTTTTTTTTTTTTATGGCTTTCAGTTTTTGGCTATTTTCTCGAAAACTACAAATCATATCACAACCGGATATATATCATTAGAAAACTGATGAAATTCACTCAAAACTTATAATAACATTTTCCTGTATGATGGAAAGCATTCGAATGGTTGTGTTGGGAAGTGAGACTGACATTGCAATATGTTTATTCAGGGCCACCTAATGTAGTTTTAATCATGTCTTTCTGTTTTTTTTTTTTTTTTTGTGCTTATCAGCTAGAATAAACATCGACAGATAAGATGATATAGGTTTCATGGCAGTATATTGAGGTTTGGGTGGCGAAAATAAAGCAAGAATACGTGTTTTTAGCGGTGCGCAGGCGGGCTGGGTGGGCAGCCAGTCGAGTAAAATCGTGTGCTGTGAAACTTACTGAAACTTGTGTGTGCGCGAGAGGGCTAAGGAAATTGTAATCACAGGGGAGTAAATGGAAAGCCACAGTAACCCCCACCATGGTCATCGCGTCATATGAGGCGACATGCAGGCCACCCCTGGCCATGCTGATCGCCTTATATGAGGCAATGGGTTTCCATGCCCTAATTTCAAGCATGAGGAAGCGTCAGTGGTTTCCAAGGGAACGTTGAATCTCCCACTACACCATCAGAGTTGCTGCCAAGCCCTGCCATACCGTATTTGCCAAATACATATTTAGTCATTCAGATATGCAGCCCCCCCCCCCCGCCACGGTAATTGCCTCATATAAGGTAATAGGTTTCGGTGCCATAATTCTAAGCATGAGGAAGAGTAAGTGATTTCCATAGGAATGTTGAGTCTTCCTCTGCTTCATTAGAGCTGTTGCCAAACTCTGCCATGCCGCAGTTACCAAATACTGCATATTTAGAAATTCAGTTCTCGTTTGTAGCCCAGCAATGGCGGATTCACTCCTGTCTAGCCCCACCGTACTGGAGATTTATTGCCACCCTCACACCCACCCAAGAGGCATAAATTACAAAAAGACGAGGGTGATGAACAGTTCAAGCTCAGAAACACTTGCTCTGATGACAAGAAATCAACTTAATATTTTAAAAAATCCGAACAAATGGCTCAGGGAAGGTAATTGGGTTGATAAGAATTAGCATGGTGGGAGTTAAAATGCAATACGTATAATATAGAAAACCACCAATGAATACACCGTACGGTTTCACAAAGGAGGGAGGTAACAGATGTGAGACTCATTAAGCACTTCTTTACTCCAATGTTAAAAATAAAAAGAAAATTGGCAAACAAACACGGAAATAAACTCCAGTATCAGCACTGGGATCCACAGGATAATGCCTAGGGTAGAAAAGGTGGCAGAGCACAGGAGCAATACTGGGGTAAAATACTGAGGGAAAAACACTGAGGAATTACACCAAGTCACAGGGTAATATTACCAGTAGAAAATGGTTACAGCGGGGGAGGGGGGCAATAAAAGTCAGACATTACTTACATCAATGGTCTACAATCTCCAAGTCAGAACTCTGGGGAAGACAACTTGGCTCAAACATACCGTAATTCAAGGTGGGGGGCAGGGAGACATGACCAGTGTCTGGTTCAGTCAGGGACGTGGGAGGAACTAACTCGCCACACGCTTCCTACTGCTCATATGCAAGCGGGGGGGGGGGGGGGAGCATGTAACACAGTGCAAGAGTGGGGCATTAGTTGGAAATACTACATAACTTACAGTAATGCTCCTGAAAACTATACTACAGTAGAGTATAACATGAACATCGTATGAACACTGTGCAAGGAGGTCGATAGCTGGGGCAACAAACAATGAGGTGAGGAGGTCGAGGGCTGTTGCGACAGAGCAATACATGTCACAGGGCGGAAAGGGGATATGCTGGAGGCCTGCCAGAGAGTCATTCTCAACTGCAGCTTTATCACATTCTCACGGCCCTGTCACAGGTAAGTGGCCAAGGTGTCGGCAATGATGGGATGCAGACTAGGATGCTTGCGTAGTTGAGAAGGACATTCTCTGTATCATGAACCTGCTGGAGCCTTGGGATTTCTGTCACTTCATCATCACTGTCCTCCTTTTCCTCCTCCACCTCAGGCTCTGTGTTTCCTGAAGACACAGACTCAACATTTTCTCTGTTGGAGAGAGTCTGGTACCCGGGTTCTCCCTCGTCCACTTCCAGCCAATCGTGGATTGTGATTTAAGTTACCTGTTCTCCTGCTGTTTCCTTATGCCAGACAAAGTCCTGAGCTTCGAAGCTGGTAAAGTCAGCAGTGGCCTCTTCACCCTTGAGGGGCTTGTTCTAACCTTGCTAAAATATGTGTGCACAGAGTTCCCTCCAAGCCTGCACCCAGTTTTAGATTGCAGATTTGAGGGGATACCACTTGAGGTTGGCCAAGGTCCTCTATCTCCTACTGTCCACGCCTTGGGCTGCCTCTTCCCCATCCTCGAGCACAACCATCATGGCTTCCATAGGCCTCTTCAAGTACAGCTGCTTTGTTGCCATTATAATACCTTGGTCCATGAGTTGCAAGACTGAGGTCAAATTAGGGGGAAAAAAACATGACCCTTATACCACCTCCATCTACAATCAACTCCGTCTCAGAAGGATGAGCAGGAACGTTGTCTAAGAGCAGCAGAGCTTTCACTTAGTCGCAGGCAAGACCAAGATTCTCCATTAGATAACAGGTAATCTCCTTTGCAGCATGATTGTAGAACCAATCTTTGAAGATCTTGGCTGTAAACCAAGCCTTCAAAGAGTGGAAATAAATCACTTGGTGATGATCCATGAACAGTCGGAGACAACGTAGCTGTTTAGCATGCCCCACTACAACATGTTTCAGGTTATGAGAGCTTGCTGCATTGGCACAATACAAGACAGAGACGCATTGTTTAATTGCTTTATGGCCAGGTATCGACTTCTCCTCCTTGTCAGCCAAGGTGTTAGTCAGCATTGACCTGAAGAGCAAACCAGTTTCATCAGCATGATAAACCTGATTGACACATAATCCTTCTTCATCAATCAGGTTTTTCATCTTGGTGGAAAACTAATCAGTTCCTTTAGTTTCCACATCCAGTGTTTCACCATAAGTCATCTTGTTGGACAGCCCACGTCAAAGTTTGAACCGAGTCAGCAAACCTTCAGATGCCTAGAAATCCGCTATTCCCAGTTGCTCAGAAAACTTAGTGACTGCAATCTTCAGCTCGATGGCACACGCAATCATACCACTGCCACGCTGTTCTTGAAACCACTTCAGGCAGGCCTGGTCGAGTTCACAAAAGTATGGCTTGGCCATCATCTTGCATTCATGCCGTTGCACAGTCTCATCATGAGCATCCAGGAAAACCATCTTAATGGACGGTGTACTTCCACAAATCCTGCTACGTGGTCCAGGGCATCTTGTAGTGCTTCATGAGCCTTGTGATGGTCCAGCCTTGATCCATATCGATTAACCCATCTTTCTTCATGGAGAAAACTATATGTCGCCTTGTATGCGGTGGTGGAGGCACCATTGAAACAAGGACCAGGACAAAACACAATCCCAGCAGGACCTGCAGCACCCAGGGCATCACGATTAAAGACACAAACTCAGCCATGATTTGCAACACGTTCACTGGCAGGTCAGCAGCAGTCACGGGGGGAGAGGGGGCGGGAAGGGGAAATAGCACAATGGGTCGGCACTTACACTCATAAACAGTACAGTAGTGTAGACAATATTTTTGCAATTAACAATAGAGCACTAGGATTTTTTTTTTTAATAACAGAAAAGAGGAAGGAAAAAGAAATGCATAAAAAAAAAAATCCATATGCCAGATTACAGGTGTCCTCCATTCATAAAAGAATCTGCAACATTTGGACTTAAACATCCATAGGTTGAAGTCTGGGTGGAAACTACTCTGGGGACGTGGGTTCTAAATAGATACAGTTCAGGGAACAAAAAAACTCTGACAGGCAGAAGTTCTGCAATATGGCAATGTGACAGTCCAGCCATGAGCACTAACAGATGCCTGTGTTGGAAGAGGGAAGGAATGGAGAGGTGGCACAATAGATGCAACGTCGTCTGATCATTTGCCATGAAAGTATCTGTAAAATATTGCATGGGTGGTAACATTCCTTCCTACTTATTGGGAGATAGTTCAATTGTGATAGTAGGCTTATTAATAATTCTAAAAGCTTTTCTCTGAATTTTATCTAGATGTTTTAGTGCAACTTCTCCACAACCATTCCACAAGTGCGAGCAATATTCCAGCTGAGAGCGCTCATGACTCTGTAAGTTATGGCTAGCTGCTTGTCAGTGAAATTACAGACTGTGTACAATAATCCAAGTTTCTTTGAAGTGGTTTTAGCATGTGATCGATCATGAAAGGTCGCTGAGGGCACTGTTTAATGAAACACGGAGAATTTCAGTACTTTTAGAGATTAGTAGCACTTAAGGTACTATCGGAATAAGACATTATATGTATCTTAGTACATTGTATTTACTAGCATTAAATGAGACAATATTATTTTGTTCTCATTCAGTGGTATTAGTGTGAAAAATATTTAGAGGTTATGGTAAACAAATCGGGGCCCTCACTCGGGGCACCAAAAATGTGAAAAATATTTAATGTATACAAGTCGGTATCCCTGTCGCGGCACCACTATGTAGGAAATTTCTGGTATTTACTAATAAACAACTCATAGGTCGTTACTCTTCCCTAAAGTTGTCCTTAAGTAAATTCAAACAAGTCTCATAGAGTTAGGTGAAACGTAACTTAACCTTAACTCACCTACAATAACTATTTCTCTTCTATCTCATAGCTAATCCCCCCTTGAATTGGGCAATTCGTAAAGGTTACTTAGCTAGTGAAGAGGGAGTGATCGATAACCGATGACGATGGGCTGCTTAGTGTAAGTTGCTTGAGCTATCAAGCCTCCTGTAGGCGCTTATATACAACGTGCTAGCTTAACTATATCTAGGTACAGAGTGCTAACTCCACAAGGTCTGGGAGCAGAGTGCGGTGTGCTGCAGGCTCTACCTCCCTCATAGAATGGTAGGTTGCCAACAATTAATTAATTACAGTACTAAATACAGTTAGATTACATCTTGATATGTACAGGGCGAATCTAACAAATTAATCTTAATTTTAATTAAACTAAAGTTAAACCAAATATTCCCTTTAACTGTGTAAATATCTTAATTCCACATCTGCTTTTACACAAGAATCTTTCCATCCTCGCCACATCATCTAACGCGCAGACGCAGTTTAGGTCAGTGGAAAATTCCATATAATTACATGTATTTACAATATATAGTTGTCCACGAGGGTTAAACACAGTAGCATTTAATTTATCAATTATTAAAGAGAACGTACTTTCTGGGTTATAAAAACCGCTTGAACTATTAACAACGGTCTTTAGTTTTCCTCTGCCTTTAACCATGGGCAACTATGATAAAAGTAGAGAGCACAACTGCTCTGGGGGAAAATATTTCCCACAGTTTTGGGGCCGGCGGAAAATGATACGCTGTATCATGTAGTATGATCCTTAGCCAAGAGTTCCCTCCATAGATCTCGAGAACCCTGTGCTGCAGCCCTTCTAGGTCGTGCCTCTTGACTCGTTTGATCTTCACCATCCCTTGGATCCGGAGTGGCTGCTAACTCAAGGGGTACCAGTTTATCTATAGTTTTTATGCTGGTATGTCCCCTACATCTTATTTTTACGAGTCTCAGCACCCCTTCAGAATCTGGGTGTGTGGAGATCGCTTTAGCTAATAGCCACTGGGATCTTGGCTGTTCGGTCTTCACTAAGACCACATCTCCTATGTTAATAACTTGATTTGTTGCTGGCAGCCTGAGCTCCATAAAACCTTTCTCGTAGGCTCAAAAGATAATCATAGCTCCAGTGTCTATTCCAAGTATCCAACACCCTTTTCAGACGTTGATATCCCTCCCGCAGACGTTGTCCTAAATCATTATTTTCTATGTTAGGATCATCAATTTCTTCCTGGATATCCACACAAGGCATTGGATGGAGCTTCCTGACATATAACATATGAGCCGGTATTAAGGCCTCTAGCGTGTCGCTAGTGTCATCTTGATAAGTCAGGGGTCTATTATTAATCCTGATTTCAATTTCAGTTATTACTGAACTTAAATCTCTCGTGATCTTAGTTCTATGTAATGTTTTCCTCAGGCAGTTCTTGACAAAACCAATCATTCTTTCGGTAAATCCATTTTGCCATGGAGCTCTTGGAGCTCTGAACTGCCAAATGCAATTTCGGATTCCCAGCGCCGACTTAACCTTTGGGTCGTTCATTATGTTCAACAGTAAAGGTGCTGCTCTAACGAAATTAGTTCCGTTGTCGCTTATTTACTTGCCAGGACAAGACCTTCTAGTGGCAAATCTGCAAAAGACATTGAGGAATGTCTCTGAGCTTAGGTCTTCCGCTAATTCTAGATGGACTGCCCTTGTGTAGGCACAAGTAAATAAACAAATGTAAACCTTATGGGGAGTTTCCTCACCCGTAACAGTTATAGCCCCTGTGTAGTCCACTCCTGTTATATGGAAGGGCCGACTTATGTTCACCCTATCCTTCGGTAGGGCTGGTGGTCCTGGGTACAGCAGATATATGATCACTGCTCATACCTCCTACAAATGACGCAGTTTTTGAGATATTTTTTAATAACCTGTCTACCCTTAGGAATCCAGTATCTTTCCCGAATTTGGGCTAAAGTCTGCAGTACACCTCCATGGGGAATGGAATTATGGGCTTCTTTTATAATAGGTTGTACAAAGCATCCGCTCTTGGGTAATAAAATGGGATGTTTGGCTTGGATGGGCAAGTCAGCCTTTACCAATCGGCCTCGACATCTTATCAGACCTTTTCCGTCTATGAACAAGCCTACATTCTTCATCAGCTTATTCCCTTTCCCAGTGTCTTGGCCTAAAAGTTTATATATTTCCCCGTATGAATTCCTTTGTACTCTTTTCAGCCAGTATTCTAGGGGATCTAATTTCTGAAACCCCACCTTCTTATTCAAAAATTCAACAACCAATTTAGTAGTATTTAGAAGTTGTCTTATTGACGAGAATCGGCTGATGTCAATTACTTCTGGCTCAGGTACTATAGGATCCAAGTTCACTACACTAATCTCAGCGATACTGTACTGTTTCTGTTCAGACCAGTCCTTAGTGAGTAACCATTTAGGACCTTTAAACCACAAGTTATCTTTGATCAGTCTCCTTACGGTCGAACCTCTCGAGAGCAGATCAGCTGGATTTTGTTTGGAGGACACATGATGAAATTAAATTTGGAAGACAGCTCTTTAATAGTCTTCACTCTATTACGGATGCAAGGAATGTTACTGTCTTCCTTCCCTATCCAGTAAAGACAAATCTCACTGTCAATCCATATGTAAATATCCACAAACTGAGTATCAAGAGTAGTGGTTATATACTTGGCCAATTTAGTTCCTACTGCTATGGAAGCCAATTCCATTTGAGGTAGGGTTCTTTCTTTAATTGGCGCAACTCTGGCTTTGGACATTATAATCTTACTATCCTCTCCTGTTGCGCAATAAGCTACTGCTCCATAGGCCCTTTGAGAAGCATCACAAAATATGTTTAAGTGCAACTTCTAATTACTGTTTATTTTCCTGGGAATACATATGCTTGATGTAGTTTCAAACTCCTTTCTAATCTGTTCCCATTGTTCCACATATGTCTCACCTAATTCAGTGTCCCAGTCTAACTTTTCTCGCCAAGCCTCCTGTACTAAACATTTGCCCCTAATAACTATAGGCCTGACAAATCCTAATGGGTCAAATAGCTTGGAAACCTGACTTAACAAGGACCTCTTGGTGAGAGTGACATCAGAGAACTTAATTGGTTTCAAACTTATTACATCAGCTGTTGTATCCCAGTTAAGACCTAACACATTTTGAATTTTGGGAATGTCAGAATCTAGATAGTCCTCTTGTATTTTATTCCTCAAAAGTGGTGAATTTGTATTCCAGCTCTGTAACGGCAAATTTGCCTTCCCACATTCGGAATTGGCTACTTCATAAGCCTTCAAAGCTTCCGACTCTGTATCAGCAACACCTTGCAAATTATCCATATAAAAAGCCTGCCCTATTTCTGGACATTTGGCATTTTCAAAATGATGCTTTAAAGTGTTGCAAAGTAGGAAAGAACTAGCACAAGAGCCAAAGAACACCGATCGGAAACAGTAAGTTTTCAATGGACTATCCTCATTTTGAGGATCATGAGGCCAGAGGAATTTTGTAAATTTCCTATCCTTATATCTCAGTCCTATTCTGAGAAAAGCCTTACTAATGTCTGCTGTGTAAGCGTAAGGTTTCTCTCTAAATCTTAGTAACACATTCCCTAACTTCTCTGTTAGTGTAGGTCCAGAGTATAGGCAATCGTTCAAGCTAGCTGATCCCTTGGATGCTTTACTACTACAGTTGAATACTATCCTTATGGAAGTAGTTACTGAATCCTTGCTTACAGCATGATGTGGTAAGTAGTGTCCTTCTTTGTGGTTAACAGGGTATTCTACGTCTTCTATAAATTTATTTTTCAATTGATCCTTTATAATATTATCATATAGGATCAGATGTTCTGGTTTATCTCTCAACTTCCTTAGAAGAGAATTTAACTGAGCTTTAGCTGCTTGGTAATTTGTTGGTAACTCTGAATGGTTTAGTTTCCATGGTAATCCTACCCAATACTGTCCATCCTTAAATTCCACAGACTGATTATACAAGTCCAATGTTATTTTATCTTCAGGGGTCGGTTCCTCAGAGTGTATTCCTACACTGTCTACATCCCACAATTTGTGTACAGGTTCAATATTTTCATCCAACAAGTCATTTATCTGAGTAGGTTCTAATTCTGCACCTATTCTAGCTACCATCAATGACTGTGTGGGGGTAACAAAGACTGAGTTTATTAGTTTGGCCTCTCCTTTAACTTGTTTTGGAAAAGGCAACTGACCCATAATAAGGTTACCTCCTGGACTCTTGAACAACTGTACCTTATTCCTTTTGAAAGTCCTATGTAGGAATCTTCTACAATATTCAGAACCAATTATCATTTTTATGGGACCCACAGTATCTGATTCCACATTCCGTTTAGCCATCTTTATCCCTGAGGTTTGTAGATGATCAGAGGTTTCCTTCAATCCCTTTATGTATATTCTTGTCTCCATAGTATCAAGCACAGCTGCTGTTATACGGCATTTATATCTGCCTAATTGTATTACAGGTCTAACTAAATCAAAAGACTGAGCCTTCCTAGTTGTCAAGAATCCTGTAATGGCTAGATTTACCTTGCCGATAACAGGTAACTTTAATTTCTCCACAATGTCTGCAGAAATGAAAGTTTTCTGAGCACCCGTATCAAACAGGGTACATACTAATTGGTTTCTATTCTCAAACAATACTTTCACATCTGCTATTGGTACTGCAGCTGGCATTACTAATGGAGCATTCCCTTTTGCAATTGTCATATTGACACTTGCAGGTTTTGGAACCTCAATTTTCATCCTAGGGCATAAAGCACTATGATGATGATCTTTTTTGCATTTAAAGCAAAGATTTAATTTAGTCTTACAGTCCGCGGCAGTATGTTTGGAGTTCATACAGATTATACAACACCCCAGTTCCTGAAGCTTCCCTATTCTAGAAGCATAATCAGGATACTGTTGACAAGATACACTGGAATGTTGCTCACCACAAAATACACAAACTTTCCTGTCTTTTACCATGGAAGGTTTTACTTCCTTAATATCCTCAGCATGTCTATTCCTTATCTTTAATACTTTATCCTCGGCCTTTGTGGAGCTAAGGAAAGTACCTATCTCTTCTTTAGGCACATACTTAGTCTTCTCTTTCCCAATCAGTTGGTTAGTGGGTTTTTTCTTTACTTCAGTCTTCTGTTTGATCTCAGTAGTGTTTAATGTTCCTTGCAAATGTTTACAGAGTTGCATCAAGCTTTCCTCAATCTCTTCACAGGAGAAATTATCCTTCTGGTACCTACAATACAAAGCATCCTTGGTTTTCGGTGGTAGCTTTAAGGACACAATTCTTGAAAGCACCCAATCTGATGTCTTAATATCTTCGTAAGTACCTAAGGCCCTTAATTTACAACTTATTGCAGGGAGGTTAAGAGACTGGTGAAGGAGAGTAAGAAGAAAGTGGATGAAGAGTTTGGGAGGAATCTGAGTGTGAAATGGAGGGAGAGTAAGAAATTGTTTTGGAAGGAGGTAAAGAAAGTAAGGCAGTGTGAAAGGGGAAATAGTAGGGGAGTGAAAGATAGGAATAATAGATTGTTGGTGGAGAAGAGAGAGAAAGTGAGGAGATGGAAGGAGCACTTTGAGGATTTGTTGAATGTAGAGAGTGAGAGCAGTGTGAGTATAAGTGGCTGGGGAATGGCTGGGAGAAGAAGAGATGAGAGGAGGGAGGAAGAGATCAGTAGGTCGGAAGTAGTGGAAGCGATGAAGAAGATTAAGCTGGGAAAGGCCCCAGGAATTGATGGAGTGTGTGGTGAAATGCTTAGGTATGGGGGTGAGATTGTTGTGGAGTGGATATGGAAGTTGTGTAGATTGGCTTGGGAAGAGGGAAGGGTTCCAGAGGACTGGAAATCAGGTATAATTGTTCCTTTGTACAAAGGAAAAGGGGAGAGAGAAGTATGTGGTAACCATAGGGGTATTTGCCTTCTTAGTGTGACTGGTAAAATATATGGTAGAATACTCATTGATAGGGTTAGGCATATGACAGAGGAGCTAGTTGGAGAAGAACAAGGGGGATTTAGGAAGGGAAAAGGGTGTGTAGATCAGATATTTGTTCTAAGATGTTTAGTGGAGAAGTATCTAGAGAAGGGAAGGAAAGTGTATGCTGCCTTCATGGACTTGGAGAAAGCTTATGACAAAATAGATAGGAAAGGTATGTGGAAGGTATTAAGAATATATGGAGTGGAGGGGAAATTGTTGAGTGCTGTGAAGAGTATGTACGAGGGAGCTAGGGCTACGGTGCGAGTGGATGGTGAGCTGAGCGAGTTCTTTGATCTCAATGTGGGACTAAAACAGGGGTGTGTAATGTCTCCATGGCTGTTTAATATATATATGGATGGGGTCGTAAAGGAGACACAAGGTAGGGCAGTGGATGTGGGGGTGGCCCTAATGAATGAGGGTGAGATTTGGAAGCTTCCGGTGTTGCTGTTTGCTGATGATACAGTATTGTTGAGTGAAGATGAATGGGAGTTGCAAGGTTTGGTGAATGAATTTGGGACAGTGTGTAGGAGGAGGAAGCTGAAAGTTAATGTAAACAAAAGTAAAGTTATGGTGTTTGAGAGGAATGAAGTCACAGAGTGTGCAGTGAGGTTGGATGGTGAGGATATGGAGAATGTGAGTGCATTCAAGTACTTGGGTAGTGTGATGAGTAAGGATGGAACTTTGGGGGATGAAGTACGTGAAAGGGTACAGCAGGGAAGGTTGTTGGCACACTGAAAGCAGTGATGAGAAATAGGGAGGTGAGTATGGAAGTTAGGAAGTCACTGCATGATGGTATTGTGATCCCTACCCTGACGTATGGAAGCGAGGCGTGGACCTTGCAAGAGGGGAACAAGTCAAGAGTGAGAGCAGTGGAAATGAGTTACTTGAGAGGAGCATGTGGAGTGACATGGAGGGACAGGTTGACGAATGAAGAAGTGAAGGAACGTTGTGGGGTAGATGTGGATGTGGTTGAAAAGATTAGGAGAAATACACTGAGGTGGTTTGGACATGTGGAGAGGATGGAGAATGAAAGACTGACTAAGAGGGTGTATGTAGGTGAGGTGGAGGGAGGGAGAGGGAGGGGTAGACCGAGGATGAGGTGGAGGGATGGAGTTGAGAGGTATATGAGGGAGGGGGGGTGAGTTGGGGGGAGGGGAGTCAAATGGTGGGTGACAGAGTGACTTGGAGGCGTTTTGTCTGCGGCCACCCTTTGCGGGATTAGGGCGTCGGGCTATTGATAGATAGATAGATAGATTGCAATTCTAAATTTTTGCAAGGAATCAAAATCGTGCCTAGGCGTGGGTAATTCTATTAGAGCCCTCAGTAATTGATTTATAACTTGCTCCCTGTCTTCGTAATTTTGTCTAAGGATGGTCAAAGCCACCTCATAATTATTTTCTTCTACTGGTAATTCTTTTATCAGTTGATATGGTGTTCCTTTGACCTGTCCTAACAAATACGTAAGTTTGGTGACTTTAGGGAGATCTGTTCTATCGTGTAACAAATATTTGAACTGGTCCCAGAAGGATTTCCAGTTCCGCTCCCCATCAAACTCCGGAAGCGTTATTTGTAGTAACACAGCTCTACTCTGCTGTGCCACAACTTGTGTTTCCGCGGCAGTGTCAGCTAATTTTGACTCTAGTGTCTTTACTACAGTTAAGTATTCTTCTAATTTGTTTTCAAACTTCGTAGTTTCTGACTCTAAGAGTTCCTTATTCTCAGCCTTTACTCTAGCCGCTTCTAAAGTTAAGTAACTCTCTTCGTACTTATTCCATCGATCTTTCGGGATATTTAGGAGACTATTTATTCTCTTCTTGGACAGAGGTATTTGGTCCAACGACTGGTTACAATCATTTATGACTCTAGTTACCCATCCTGCCTTACTACTAGAAGATCTTTGCAATAAAGAAACAGACATGTTGACGGAGTTCTAATTTAATTATGAATTCTAACCACAAATTTACCTCAACTTAGTAATGATTTGATTATTTTAAATTTTGTAGAGGGTAGTGATTAAGTCCTCATTGTGCAAATTATCCCCTCTCCCAATTTCGTAATATTTATTACAGCTCAGCTAATTATTCATTTAATTTTGAGAAGTGTAGGGATTAGGTCTATAATTTCAACCTATCCCCCAAGGTTATTAAACCTCTAGGGTTTTATTTCATCCCCACACTCAATTGCCAAAACACCCATATTCCCCGAGCTCAGAATTAATTACCTCAATACTCCGTAGGCCCACCCATAGCTTGTACAGCATAGAACTCTCCTTTCTTATGTTCTACAAAATTTATAAATTTCTGCAGAACCGCTTCCCAACCATGACGGTTCCAATGAATACCATCAGCTTTCAACATTGCTTGGAAGGGCTTGGCATTAAAATGTATGAAATCCCTACCCTTCCTGATCTGTTGCAACTTTCGGTTTACAGCTCTGCTAATTAATTTATATGTTCCATAACAAACTGGAGAGCCATATGGCAGGTTCCTTGGCTCGAGGAGAGTTATGGCTACTGAGAATTTACAAGAGCCCTCTATGGCTCCTACCACTGCTAAAATATTTTCCACTACTTCATTGACCTCCACGTCCTCATGGATATCATTTCCTCCAAGGAACAGGACCGTAAGGTCATGCTACCAGTCTAGTACGGCATTCAGTCTTTCATCTTCAGAGAAAGAGCTTGCCTTTCCTCCCGGAGCTCTATAGACACGTATGTCCACGTCTTCCACTTCAACCGAACGTGGTAGTAAACTGTGCCCCACAAAAGCAACTTTAAACACATTCAGCGCCTCGGCACACATCGGCTTTCCTCACTCGGTCAGGGCACCAAAAATGTGAAAAATGTTTAATAGTTCTGGTAAACAAATCGGGGCCCACATTCTGGGCACCAAAATGTGAAAAATATTTAATGTATACAAGTCGGTATCCCTGCCGGTGCATCGCTATGCAAGAAATTTCTGGTATTTACTAATAAACAACTCGTAGGTCGTTACTCGTCTATAAAGTTGTTCTTAAGTAAATCAAACAAGTCTCATAGAGTTAGGCGAAACGTAACTTAACCTTAACTCACCTACAATAACTATTTCTCTTCTGTCTCATAGCTAATCCCCCCTTGAATTGGCCAATTCGTAAAGGTTACTTAGCTAGTGAAGAGGGAGTGATCGTTAACTGATGACGATGAGGCTGCTTAGTGTAATTGCTTGAGCAAGCAAGCGTCCTTATGGTGCGTATATACAACCGTGTTAGCTTGAGAGTGACTAGGAACAGAGTGCTAACTCCACAAGGTCTGGGAGCAGAGTGCGGTGTGCGGCAAGATCTACCTCCCTCATAGAATGGTAGGTTGCCAACTATTAATTATTTACAGTACCAAATACAGTTAGATTACATCATGATATGTGCAGGGCAAATCTAACATTTTAATCTTAGTTTTAATTAAACTAAAGTTAGACCAAATATTCCTTTAAACTGTGTAAATATCTATAATTCCACATCTGCTTAACATGAGAATCTTTCCCTACTTACCACGTCATCTAACTCACAGACGCAGTTTAGGTCGGTGGAAAATACCACATAATTACATGTATTTACAATGTATAGTTGTCCACGGGGGTTAATTGCAGTAGCATTTAATTTATCAATAACAAGAATTATTAAAGAGAACGTAATTTCTGGGTTATTAAAACCGCTTGATCAATTAACAACGGTCTCGATTTTTCCTCTGCCTTTAACCAGGGATAACTATGATAAAAATAGAGAGCGCAACTGTTCTGGGGGAAAATATTTCCCACAATATATATATATATATATATATACGGAATTATATCCACAGGACTAAGTTAACACGGTAATATATATTTTAAAATTAACCTTATAAAAATAAATGTTACATCTCTGTTTCTACTGGAAAAAGAGTCCAAGTTGAACCACAAGAGAAAATCCTGGCTCTGGAAGTCATGAGACTATAAAAGTTACACGAATCAGAATGGTTGTGGTGTTAGGTCGCAGCCTGATTTCTGCCCTCCTTTTTAAGGTGTAGGGGTGGAAACGTGCAGAAACATGGTATGAATTAAATACGGAAACAGGAGACCATAAGGGTTGGGGAAAGATTCAGAGTTATACTGCACACTCTTTAGTACATTCCACACTATAGGTTTATCAGAAACTGCTTAAATGTGAACTGTAGTAATGGGTATAGAACTATGAATCACCTGCCAACCCAAATGCTCTCATGTGCTTTATTCATGCCTTGATTCTGCACCTTTGCCAACCTGACATATTACACATCATATTAGATTTCTTTTCTGGTTCTTTTTATTTTTTATGGAAGATATCAACCAAATGCACATGAACAATACTAAAATGCGACATTTTCTATCTATCCATCTATTGCCAGATGCCTTAATCCCGGAAGGGGTGGCCACAAACAAATCGCCTACATGTCTCCCTATCCCTTGCCATTTCATTGCCCTGCTCCCAGCTCACATCCCCCTCTCCCATATACCTCTCCACTCCATCCCTCAATCTCGTCCTTGGCCTCCCCCAGCCTCTTCCCCTCCTCCACGTCACTCACATACATTTTCCTCGTCAGTCTCTCGCTCTCCATCCTCTCCACATGTCCAAACCACCTCTGTGTGTTTTTCCCAACGTTCCTATCACATCCATATCCACATCACAACCCTCTTTCACTTCCTCATTTGTCAGTCTGTCTCTCCATGTGACTCCACATGCTTCTCTCAAAAAACTCATTTCCACTGCTGTCACTCTTAACATCTGTCCCTCCAACAACGTCCAAACTTCACTTCCATACGTTAGAGGTGGTATCACAATACTGTCATGTAGTAGCTTTTTCACTTCCATGCTCACTTCCCTGTTTCTTATCACTAGTTTCAAGGAACCAGCAACCTTTCTTCCCTGTTGCACCCTTTCAAGCACTTCACCCTGTAAACTTCCATTCTTACTCATTACACTACCCAAGTGCTTAAATGCACTAACATTTTCCATTTCCTCCTCATCCAGCCTCACTGTACATTCACTGACTTCACTTCTCTCGAAGACCATCACTTCACTCTTCCCTACGTTCACCTTTAGACTCCGATTCTTACACACTCTCCCAGACTCATCCACCAAGGCTTGCAGCTCCCCTTCGTCTTCACTTAACAACACAGTATCATCTGCAAACAACAGTACATGTAGTTTCCAAACATTGCCCTCTCTCACTAGGGCCACTTCAACATCTACTGCCCTAACTTGTAGCTCTTTTATAACCCAATCAATATACAGATTGAACAGCTATGGAGACATGACAAATCCTTGTTTCAATCCAACCTTCGAACAGAAAAACTCACTCAGTTCACTAACCACACTCACTGCAGCCTTAGCACCCTCATACATACTCTTCATGGCCTTCAACAACTTCCCATCTACTCCATAATTATATTCTTAATACTTTCCACAATCCTTTTCTCTCCACCCTGCCATATGCTTTCTCTAAATACATGGAGGCCGCATACAACTTCTTTTCCTTCTGTAGAAACTTCTTCACTAAAGATCTAAGAATGAATATCTGATCTACACAATCTCTTCCCTTTTTACTGCATGATAATTGACAGAGTTAGGGAAAGAACAGAGGAATTAGTTGGAGAAGAACAGGGAGGCTTTAGGAAGGGAACAGATTGTGTAGATCAGATAGTCATTCTTAGATCTTTAGTGGAAAAGTTTCTAGAGAAGGGAAAGAGGTTGTATGCGGCTTTCATGGATTTGAAGAAAACATATGACATGGTGGATAGACAAGGATTGTGGAAAGTATTAAGAATATATGGAGTAGATGGGAAATTGTTGAATGCTGTGAAGAGTATTTGTGATGATGCTAAGGCTGCAGTGCATGTGGATGGTGAACTAAGTGAATTTTTCTCTTTGAAGGTTGGGTTGAATCAGGGACGTGTCATGTCTCCATGGTTGTTCAATCTGTACATGGATGGGGTATTAAAAGAGGTACAAGGTAGGGCAGTGAATGTTGGAGTGGCCCTGTTGAGAGAGGGTAGTGTTTAGAAACTGCCTGTACTGTTGTTTGCAGATGATACTGTGTTGTTGAGTGAAGACGAGGGTGAGCTGCAAGGCCTGGTGGATGAGTTTGGGAGAGTGTGTAAGAAACGGAATCAAAAGGTGAATGTAGGGAAGAGTAAAGTGATGGTCTTTGAGAGAGGTGAAGTCAGTGAATGTACAGTGAGGTTGGATGGTGAGAAAATGGAAAATGTGAGTACATTTAAGTACTTGGGTAGTGTGATGAGGAAGGATGGAAGTTTGGAGGGTGAAGTGCTTGAAAGAGTACAACAAGGATGAAAAGTTACTGGTTCCTTGAAAGCAGTGATAAGAAACAGGGAAGAGAGCATGGAAGTGAAAAAGTTACTACATGACAGTATTGTGATACCAACTCTGATGTATGGAAGTGAAGCTTGGACATTGTTGGCAGGACACAAGTCAAGAGTGAGAACAGTGGAAATGAGTTATTTAATAGGAGCATCTAGAGTCACATGGAGAGACAGGCTGGCAAATGAGGATATAAAGGAGCGTCGTGGTGTGGAAGTGGATGTGATAGGGAGCATTAGGAGCATCACACTGAGGTGGTTTGGCTATGTGGAGAGGAAGGAGGGTGAGAGACTGACTAGGAGAGTGTATGTGAGTGAGGTGGAGGGGGGGGAGGGAAGGGGAGGCCGAGGATGAGATGCAGGGATGGGGTGGAGAGGTACATGAGAGAGGGGGGTGTGAGTTGGGAGCAGGGCAATGAAATGGCTGGGGACAGGGCGACATGGAGGCGATTTGTTTGTGGCCACCCCGTACGGGATTAAGGCGTTTAGCAACAGATGGATAGATAGATAGATAGATAATTGCTACCGCGATTACTGACAGTATACGTATGATGACTGATCGGAATAGGGCAACACGGATCCACGAAGTTTTGCAAGTTCTGATAGAGGTGTTAGGGTTAGAGAATGTTATTTGGGGGGTGTAAATCGCGTACTGTAGCCCCGATACAGTTCTAAGAGTGAAAGGAAACATCTACCCTTGTTACGGAGTGTTCTGGTGTTTTACACGATCATGTACGCCTTTTCGGTTTGAGGTTTTGTCTGATGTAAATGAAAGAAACAAAAAACAAATCTATATTTTGTCACACGATTTCACAACTCGTCCAAAGGTTAGCAGGACTTTGCGAGTAACTCCTTCCTTCAATAGGGATGGAATTTTTGTCCGTATGCTTACAGCTGCATTTCGTGCACCTTTGGTGTGGTTTCTTCTTTATGTTACACAATTTTAAGCTTGTGTCATCCCAATACAGTAATCGCAGTCGCAACAAGAACCGGTGCCAGGGCAGAGCAAATCTGTCCCCGGCAGCCATTTTAGTGCTTACATGTAAACATAACAGGATATCTAGACAAAGATGTCATATATCAGATTTGAAGTAAATCGGGTGAAAATTGATTTTATGAGCATTTGAAATTTTAGGCCTGACCCACCTGACATTGATCCCCCTCCTGCTAACTGGGGGGTGACCCACTTAATGTAATGAGGTATGTTACATGATGCAGATTAGAATGATGCACAATTATGTTTTGGTTTCATGTCGATATGACGAATTTGAAAGGAGTTAAGGCGAAATAATTATTTTTAAAGCACTTTCTTATAAATTTTTTAGGCCTACAACCTGGGTCTTTGCCCAGTTTGGCCCAAAATGTAATCAGGTGATCAGGACGCCATAGTCCATCATCCTTGTAATTTTAGTCAAAATCGAACCAATACCTTTCACGTAAAGTTGTTAACCTGCCCCGTCCAGACCGAAATGCCACCATTGACCCCCCCCCCCATCCCGACCAATTTTGGAGAAAAAAGTTTTTGGCTCAAACCTCCGCTTTTAGTGAGAAACATCGAAAATTCATCGAGAAATCACTCACCTGAGGTTTAAAATACATGATATAGGTAGCAGTACCCCTTACCTTACTGGGCTTTCTAACAGGATGGCTCCAAAAAAAACGAGTTCAATGGGAGGGTAACTGTTCCACACCACTCATAAACGGTACTTATTTATATATTTGGTACGAATTTATATGTAGTACAGGAGTATATTGGTTTTCACACAGTAATATAAGCAATATACTGTAAGCATTGTTTCACTCACAAAACACATCAACATACCTGACCTTTTTTGGCAACATTACCTGATCATCATTTCTGTTTCTTCCTCTAATCCTAAGCAAACTTTGTCTCCACATTGTCAATGATTGGGGAAACACTCTGGCCCTGAATTTCATACCATGGCATGACATGTCTTTACTGGCCAGGTCACTTGTAACAGGTGAATTGCCGAGACAATGGCATGCAGGGGGGAGGAGGTCATGCAGGGTAAGGCATTGTCTCTGCCTGGCATCTTGTAGAAGAAGGTGTTCCGTTTATACGTACCAAAAATCATGCACAAAAATTGAAAATTGTGCAAATTAGGGACCTTGTAATTGATATGGGTTTATATATATCAACAGGACTGACAGTGACAAAACATGTGGACATATATATACGTCAACGGGACGCGGCGGGTTAAGAGACAGAGAGACAGACAAACAGACAGACAATCTATCTATCTATATACCTAGGCTGCTTCCCCCAAGGAAAGGGAGGTAGCTGAGACAGGATGCCACACTCCCCATTTACTCATCCATTCAAACATATTTATTCCCATCTTAGCCCCAAAGTGGACAAGGGACAGATCCTCACCGCATCACACCGCACAAGGGTCAACTGCACAGTGCAATCAGTGACATCCGCAACAGGGCCCGACAACAGAGTTGGTTTACCCCTGCCACATCATAATAGACCCATCCCCTTACCCGCACCTGACCTGACTAGCTGATCAGACCAAATGCGGAAGAATATCCCCTCAGGGCTGCGTAATCATTTATTCATTCACAATTTCTCTCCATTTATTTCTGTCACACACAGCCAATCTTCCTTGCTCAACAGACATCCTTCTCACATCCAGTGCTCTCTTCACACTGTCCATCCATCCTATTCATGGTCTCCCTATCACCCTTACACCTCTCACGTCAGATCTAGTTATCTTTTTCACCAATCACTCATTATCCATTCTCTCCACATGCCCAAACCATCGCAACACCCTCTGCTCAACTCTACCAGCCATCTCCCGAACAACTCCAGTTCTCCTTCGCACTTCATCATTTCGCACTCAATCCATACCCATCACTCCACACATACTCCTCAGACACCTCATCTCCATTACATTCAAACTTCTCCTCTCTGCTACACCCATATTCCATGTTTCAGCCCAATATAACGCAGTCAGTACCACAACACCCTCATACAGCCTTCTCTTTACATCCATTCTAAGCGAACAACATCTAAACACTTTTTTCATTCCTCCCAGCACCTTACCTACTTCATTCATTCTAAATTTCACATCGGCATCTATTCTTCCATCCACAGCAACATGTGACCCTAAATATTTAAAACGCTCTACCTCCTCGAGCAACTCACCATTGAAAACTATATTCATCCCCCTACCATCTACCAACCTCGTGTACATCATCACTTTACTCTTATTCTCATTTACTTTCAATTTCCTCCTTTCACACACCCTTCCAAACTCCTCTACCATCTGTCTCAATCTCTTCTCTGAATCAGCCACCAGTGCAGTATCATCTGCAAACAGCAGCTGCTTCAGATTCCATTCTCCACCATCAACATTCACCAGACTCAGACCTCCACCTGAAACTCTTGCATTCACCTCCCTTACAACACCATCCATATAAATATTAAACAACCAAGGCGACATCACACATCCCTGTCGCAGCCCCACTCTCATGGGAAACCAATCACTCACAGCATTTCCCACTCTTATACACGCTGTACTATTTACATAAAAACTTTTCACCCCTTTTAGAAACCTACCATCAAGTCCATACAATCTTATAACAGTCCACAAAGCCTCCATATCAATTCTATCATATGCTTTCTCTAAATCAATGAACTCCCAAAACACATCCTTGCCTTTCACTAAATACTTTTCACACACTTGTCTCATAGCAAACACCTGATCCACGCATCCCCTCCCTCTCCTAAAGCCACGCTGCTCATCACCAATCACTCCCTCTGTACCCTCTCTAACTCTCATAATTAACACTCTACCATACACCTTACACACAACACTCAACAGGCTTATACCCCTAAAGCTAGTACATTCATACTTATCACCCTTGCCTTTATACAACGGGACCACACATGCACTTGCCCAGTCAATTGGCACCATACCTTTCACAAAGCACACATTCAACAGTCTTACTAACCAGTCAACAATAGTCACTCCAAAGCCCTTCAGGCATTCCACAGCACACCCATCCATACCTGCAGCTTTCTCTGTTTTCATCTTTACTGCCTTCCCCACTTCCTCCTTCGTGATCAAAGAATCATTCAACTCTCCCAACACATTTATTCATTGCATCCTTCCATCTGCCACAATCTCAGCCACCCTTTCCTCCTCTACATTTAACAATCTTTGCCCATTCAATTGGCACCATACCTTTCACAAAGCACACATTCAACAATCTTACTAACCAGTCAGCAATAGTCACTCCACCGCCCTTCAGGCATTCCACAGCACACCCATCCATACCTGCAGCTTTCTCTGTTTTCATCTTTACTGCCTTCTCCACTTCCTCCTTCGTGATCAAAGAATCATTCAACTCTCCCAACACATTTATTCATTGCACCCTTCCATCTGCCACAATCTCAGCCACCCTTTCCTCCTCTACATTTAACAATCTTTTAAAATACTCTGCCCATCTCTTTCTTACTGCATCCATCTCAATAAACATCCTTCCATCCTCTGATTTTACTCGCTCTTCCTTCCCAGACTCTCCCTTTCGCACCATTTTCACCTCCTTCCAGAACATTTTCTTATTCTGTTGAAAATTCTCAGTCAGTTGCCTACCCGACCTTTCATCTGCTGCCACTTTAGCATCACACACAGCCCTTCTCGCCCTATTCCTCTTTTCCTTATACCTCTCATATGACACCTCATCCTTCCTCTGCAGCCACACTTCACATGCAAGTCTCCTCTCAGCCACAGCCATACTTACTTCCTTGCACCACCATTCACTTCCTTTTCTTACACCACCACCCACACGTCTCACACCGCACACCTCTTCTGCATGCCCCACCACAGCACTCTTAAACAACTGCCATCGTCCTCCACACTGCCATTTTCCTAATCTTTCACTGCATTCCACTCATCTTTCAATTTCTCCTGATACTCTATCATTGTCTCTCTTTTATCCAACTCACTCACTTTCAAAACCTCCCTGCCACACCTAACCCTCCAAGCTCTCACCCATCTCTTACCTACTCTTAACTTTCCCTCCACCAGGTAGTGGTCAGACATACCTCCACCCTCCCCTCTCAGAACTCTCACATCCAACAATCTTCCTATTACATTCCTAGACACAACCACATAGTTCATCAATGCTTTATCCACAACCATTCCACCCTCCTGTCTCACACATGTATACTTATAAGTATCTCTCTTCTCAAACAGCATATTTCCAATCACCATCTCTCTCTCAACACACATCCCTATCATTCGTTCCCCAGTTTCATTTCTTCCAGGCACACCCTGCATACCAACTGCACCTTCAGCTGCTACATTTCCCACTCTAGCATTCAGATCTCCCATCATTACCACATTCACATTCGCTCGCGGCGGGTTAACAGACAAACAGACAGACAAACCAAGTGAAAATAATACTCGTCCCCGAATCCCTCCGGGGCGGTGGTGGGTATTTACTGGTAAGCTAAATGAAACTAGGAGAAACCCGAGAGAAGTAGGAGTTATTACCTGCACATGATTTTATCTGTCTTGTTTTTGATGACATTAAAAAAAATGCATGTGTAGGCCTACATGTATGTATCTGCTTATACATGATAACCAATCTCAACAAGGATTGTGCGATGTTAACATATGTATCAGAAAGAAAAAGGAAGTAAAATATTTGTCTGAAAGCTGTACGTGAGACATTACACTGGTGTTTTTCTACGGTCCTTAATCTGTTAAGTGAACGAAGAAAATCATACCAGTGCACCGGTTCTTACGACTGTGTTGGATTATAAGCAGGATTCTCGTAGACACTGGAAACTTCGCAATACTTCCATCTTAGCGATTGATCATGCATATAACACCGTAGGACTCTCGTGTATGTAAACTATGTTAACGAAAGCAGACCAAGTTTGAATAATTAACAAATATATACAAGACTGTTTTTTTTTTTTTTTATGCATCCGACTCTGGGGAAAGGCTTCAGGGCCTATATCTCGGGGCAGTAGCCAATCCCAAGGCCCAGTAGTCCTCCTACACCTCCACATGTCACCACTTTGGCGCTAACACCCACCGTCCATATTGAATACATGCTAAGGCTGTCTCATACAGGACTGGTGTATTGGTATTAGCGGGGGTATTTTTACGACATGTCGGCGGGTCATCTGGTAGATCAGGAAAGTCTGCTTTTATGAAATTCAAATCATTAAACTGTTCCCTGCCCCAGCCGGGATTCGAACCTGGGTCCATCAGGACTGCAGGCCGCCTCTCTTCCAATTCAGCCACCACTGAGTATTAGGCAATATAAATATATGAAGAAGATGTAAAATTTGTAAAACCAACCAAAATACGACTCTATTTCATGTATTTTCTTTCAGACTCATTATTTTGATATTCCCAAGACAGCACCAGTCGAGCAGGGCAGTACTCCCGAGGTGGATGGAAAGCTGATGACAGGGAGTGCTGGAGCTCCCGTTTCATCAGCCCTCAGGACTAGTTCCTGACCATCCCCCTTTGCTGAACTTTTTCAGTGTCTCAGTTACACAGAGAGTAGGCCAGCATGCTCTCCAGTACAAATTTCTCTAACTATTTACACCAAACTACATGCACAGTACACACTACACTTCCTATTCAAAATTTACCAAAATGGCGTCGTCTTATCAAGCCTCGGAGTCCCCAGGGGGGGGGAACATAAATGCCCCCACCATCTGCCCATCTCCCGGTGACGACTCAAGGTGCCTGGAACCACGGTCTGACTCTCTTCTTCTTCATTTCTGCAACATTCGCGGCCTTTCCTCTAACTTTCGCTCTGTTGAGCACGACCTCTCCTCCTCTAAACCTCACCTTCTTTTTCTAACGGAGACTCAGCTGTCTGAGGCAACTGACAGCAAACCCTTTTCTGTATCCTCCTACTTTCTCTATACTCATTTCAAAGCCAAAGGTGGCTGTTGTGTATATATACGCAACGACTTATCTTGCTCTTGTGTTCCTGAACTTGATTCTTCTGAATTCTCCACACTCTGGCTTCGGCTTTCCTGTCATTCTCTGACTAAATATATCTGTGCTGTTTACTTATTCCCTAATTCTACTGACTATCAAAAATTCTTCGACTATCTTACTTCTACGATGGAACACATTCTATCCATTTCTCCTTTCTCTGAAATCTCCATTCTTAGAGATTTCAATGTTCACCACCACCTTTGGCTCTCCTCTCCTTTCACGGATCCACCTGGTGAACAAGCCTACATCTTTTCTATCCTTAATGACCTAGAGCAGCTTGTACAGCACCCTACCCGTATCCCTGACCGCCTTGGAGAGAGCTCCAACATACTTGACCTCTTCCTCACAACTAATCCTTCTGCTTACTCTGTTAATCTTTTCTCTCCGTTGGGCTCCTCCGATCACAACCTTATTACCTTAACCTGTCCTATCACTCCGGTACAGCCTGTGGACCCTCCAGTGAAACGTCGTCTGTGGCATTTTGGAGCCGCGGACTGGGAGGCCCTCAGGCAGTACTTCTTTGATTTTCCCTGGAATGATTATTGCTTCCATAGCCGTGAGCCATCTGAGTGTGCCTTGCGCATTACGGAGGTTATTCTCTCGGGCATGGAAGCATACATTCCTTTCTCATATCCTTTCACTAATGCAAGAAAGCCTTGGTTTAATCACGCTTGTTCTAATGCTGTCCGTAACAAGGAGAGGGCCTACAAAAGGTACCGGAGCCAACCCACCCCTGAATCACACCATCTTTACGTTTCTGCCCGGAATCGTGCTAAGTCTGTTCTTCGCTCTACTAAAAATAACTTCATCCATACTAAATGCTCTCAACTCTCCGACTCGAATTCTTCCCGCTCCTTCTGGCATCTTGCCAAAAATCTTTCTAACAACTTTACCTCATCATCCTTCCCTCCTCTTTTCTACTCTGATGGTTCTGTAGCTATTTCTTCCACTGATAAAGCAGATCTCTTCGCACAGACTTTCTCCTCCAATTCTACCTTAGACGATTCCGGTGCTGTTCCTCCATCACTTCCCCCCTCTGACTTCCTCATGGCTGACATTAAAATTTCTTCAGTTGATGTACTTTCTGCCATCACTGGCCTCAGTACTAACAAGGCATATGGGCCTGATGGGGTCCCTCCTGTTGTTCTCAAGAACTGTGCTTCTGTGCTTACACCCTGCCTAGGCAAACTCTTTTGCCTTTGTCTGTCAACTTGTACCTTTCCTTCTTGCTGGAAGTTTGCTCTCATTCAGCCAGTCCCCAAAGAAGGGTGACCACTCCCAACCCTCCAACTATCGTCCAATTGCTTTAACGTCCTGTATTTCAAAAGTTTTCGAGTCAATTCTTAATAGAAAAATTTTAAGGCATCTTTCCTATCACAACCTTCTTTCCGATCGTCAGTATGGGTTCCGTCAGGGACGCTCCACTGGCGATCTTCTCACCTACCTTTCAGACTCCTGGTCATCCTCCTTTCGGGACTTTGGCGAAAGCTTTGCCATTGCACTTGACATCTCAAAGGCTTTCGATCGAGTCTGGCATAAATCTTTAATTTCCAAACTGCCTTCCTACGGTTTCTATCCTTCTATCTGTGCCTTCATCGCTAGCTTCCTTTCTGGTCGTTCTATAGCCGCTGTTGTAGACGGCCATCGTTCTTCTCCTAGATCTATCAACAGTGGTGTTCCTCAGGGCTCTGTCCTATCACCAACTCTCTTCCTTTTATTCATCAATGATCTTCTGGGGTGTACATCTAACCCTGTCCACTCATACGCTGACGACTCCGCCCTTCACCTTTCCATTCGGTTCCCGCAACGCCCATCCCAACAGTTGCTTCAGCAAGCAAGGGATGAGGCTGTGGCACACCTAATGTCTGATTTGGGTCGCATCTCTGACTGGGGTAAAAATAATATGGTTGTCTTTAATGCATCTAAGACTCAGTTCTTGCACTTATCAACCCGACAAAATCTTCCACAGGTATACCCACTAATGTTTAATAATATTCAGCTTAATCCTGCATCATCCTTGAACATGCTTGGGGTTTCATTTACTCGGGACTTATCTTGGAAATATCATATTACATCTCTTGTAAAATCTGCTTCCAAGAGATTGGGTGTGCTAAGCCGACTCCGCACTTTCTTCACCCCTGCACAATTGTTGACTCTATACAGGGGTTTTATCCGCCCCTGTGTGGAGTACAACTCTCATGTGTGGGGAGGCTCCCCATATACAGCTCTTCTCAATAGGGTGGAGGCAAAGGCTTTTCGTCTCATTAACTCTCCTCCTCTTACTGACTCCCTTCAACCTCTGTCTCTTCGCCGCGCTGTTGCATCTTTATCTCTTTTCTGTCACTACTTTAATGGTCACTACTCCTCTGAACTCTCTGCTTGCATTCCTCCACCTCTACGACGGGCGTGAGGCACCCGTCTGGCAGCAAGCTCTCATCCTTTTTCTGTCCAGCTCTCTAGTGCAAGAGTTGACCGTTGCTCCCAGTCTTTCATTTATGCAGCAGGTCAGCTCTGGAACTGTCTCCCTCTGTCTGTGTTTCCTGCTGCCTATGATCTCCGGTCTTTCAGGCGCAGTGTGTCCGGGCATCTCAAAATGATCGGATCTTGAATTTGGCTCTATATTGTATTTTGTTTTTCTCTTGGAGGGAACTGTTACTGCGGGCTCATGGCCTTTGGTTCCTTCTTCCTCGCATAAAAAAAAAAAAAAAAAAAAAGCTTTATTGGTTTCCCTAGAGATGGATGGAAAATAGTCTGTCATAGCTATGACAAATATACCACTATTGTGGAGGGGAGTAAGAAGGGTATAGGGATATTGGAAAAATGAAATATTGTTCCTATTCCCTTATTGTTTCTATTCCCGGCTGTGCGTGTTTCTACTCTCTTCTCCTCCATTCTTCTGCTTCTCCTCTGCGCCTCCAACAACGTCGACTGGTTTGCTACTGCACAGAACATCAGTGTCGGAAGTAAAACGCAGTTTTCATTTAATACGATCATCCACAAATGCCCATCTGATTTGCTTGCCTTTGAAAAGTCATCACTTTTCCCAGGTTAGCCGACTACAGGGGTAATACTGACACTAACTCATAAATTGTTATTTAATATCCAATAGCTTATTACATCAAAACTGCCAGCGTGTTCAGGTAATATATTTAGTGGTCTTGTTAATTTTTTTCCCCGTAGTCTCCTCCAAAGAAGCTTGAATTTTTACTTTCGGCTTGTGTAACTTTTTCCACACTGTGGTGTTATTTAGATTGGTAAACATTTAATTCTCATCGGATATACTGTAATTACTCCGCTACACCCGCACATTTTTACACATGGAATTGATGTTTTACGTGACTATTTATGGAAAACTTTTACATACGTCACCTCAACAATATCGACTTTCAGTATCAGATAGTATTAAAAAATAAATGTTTATACAAAAAAAATGTATTTCCTTTGGAGCTATGTGCACCAAGGTTGATTACAGCGTGATATAACTGTATCTCAACTGATTTCTTACAGAGGTTAAAAACAATCATATAAGCCTTCATGATGCACGACATTCGATTAAATAAACTTTCCGCTCAGTGTGCGTGTGTGTGTGTGTGTGTGTGTGTGTGTGTGTGTGTGTGTGTGTGTGTGTGTGTGTGTGTGTGTGTGTGTCCATACTCTGGAAAGAAGGTTGACAGCCCGTCCCCGAGGCCTTTTAGCCCTCCTACGTACTACCGCACACTAAAGTCCTGTCATCTCCCCTGCTCTTTCGTTTACTGGTTTTGGAAATTAATATTTTGAATCCGAAGCAAATGACACTGACGGCACTGACCTATGGCCGAATAAAGTAATCAGTATCAGCTGCTGTAACATCACGAGACTGATTATCAGAACCCATGGAGACAGACGTAAGAGAAGCAACATGACTTTTGCTGCTCAGTGTACTCCACCTCCACATGTCACCACTGCAGCACCAATACCCACCCTCTATACTGGGTACATAATGGGGCTGTTTCATAATTAACTGGTGTATTGCTATTAGCGGGGGCTTTTTAACGACGTGATGGCGGGGTCTTTTGGTAGGCCAGTAAATTCTGCATTTAGCAAAATTCAGATCGATAAACTATTCCCTGTCCAAGCCGGGCAAGGGATCAGAGTACTGATTCAGGGTCAGTCTATACCGAATGACAAGCCAGTTAATATGTTGAGAGACAGGAAATCATTTACTGTAAACAATGTAACCATAAGAAGCCTTGTGAATTACTGGGTCATGGTGCTCGAACTAGATAGAGCCTGTAAGGTATATATCCAAAGGGTGCGTAGAGTTATTGTTCACATAATGCCACACAGAGCATAGTGAGGCTGGTTACTCTCGCCTTAAATGTCGGAATCGAGTATCCTACCCAGGAACCCGGCGCCCTGGACTGAGCAAAACAAGACTGGACGATAGGTGAGTGACGGTTTTTATCCTCCTATATGTGCCTTCATCTCTAGGTTCCTTTCCGGTCGTACCGTTGCTGCTGTTGTAGATGACCACTGTTTCTCTAGAGCTATCAGTTGTGGTGTTCCTCAGTGCTGTGTCCTATCACCAACTCTCTTCCTTCCATTCATCAATGACCTTCTAAGCCGTACATCTAACCCTATCCACTCATACGCTTATGACTCAACCCTTCACCACTCCATTTGCTTCACTCAGCGTCCTTCCCAACATTTACTTCAACATACATGGGATGAGGCTTATATTTCTTAGGGAAGAGTAATCCTGTATCTTTTATCTTTCATTGAGGTAAGAGTAATCTTGTTGTCCACAATGGATTATAAACACAGTTCATTCACATGTTGACCTGTTAAAATCTGCAGGAGTATCTTATTTTTTAACAGAATTCACCTCAATCATGTATCATCTTTGAAAATACTTTGGGTTTCGTTCTCTTGGGATTTAGCTTGGAAAGATCATGTTACATCTCTGTGAAATCTGCTGTCAAGGGACTGGGTGTGCTACGTCGATTCATATCCTTCTGTACCCCTGCACACTTGTTGACTTTGTACTGTGGTTTCTTCGCCCCTGTGGAGACCACAACTCCCATGTGTGGGGAGGCTCCCCACATATAGCTCTTTTCAACAAGGTGGAGTCAATGGCTTTTCGCCTCATCAAGTCTCCTCCTCTTACTTGCTCCCCTCAGCTTCCATCTCTTCGCCACTCTGTTGTATCCTTATCTTTTTCCTATTCCTACTTAAGGGGTCACTGCCCCTCTGAAATGTCTGCTGGCATCACTCCACCATTACGACAGTCATGTAGCACAATTTTAGCAGCAACTTTAATCTCGTTTCTGTGTAGTTCAAATGCAAGCATTAAAGGATATTCACATTCATACATCTGTGCAACAGGTCAACTCTAGAGCTGTGTTCCTATGTCCGTGTTCCCTGTTGCATATGACCTCAAGTCTATCAAACACAACGACATCCAGGCATCTCGAAATGAATGGATCTTGAATCTGGTTCTCTCTTATATTTTATTTCTTTCTCGGACGGAACAATCTTGTGGAATTCAGGCCTTTGGGTCCTTCTTCTTTGTTTAAAAAAGGCCTAATCCCCCTTACCACCCACCCATCAACATTTTGTGCATTAAGTTACAGAGCCACCATGCCACGGCCAGTACACACACACATAAACAGTGCTGTTCAGCTATGCACTCAACAAGAGCTTGACGCCCCCTCATACACAGGGCTGTACGGCTCAGCGCTCTAAAACACCCTCACACCCCCTCATACACAGTGCAGTTCTGCCAGCTAAACAACAACAACAGTCTCACGAACCTTCATACACAGTGCTGTCCGGCCTTGTGCTTAACAATAGTCTCACGCGCCTTCATGCGTAGTCATGCTGGTGGGCAAGTTTATCCCTGTGAAACTAAATACTGAATGCAGTCTCATATATATTGCTCACGGGGCACCAGCGGCAAACACTAAATTGGCCAGCCTCTTGCCACAGTTTCCTCGAGTGTCTGCACGGAAATGCAAAAAAAATAGTGTGTTGATAAGTGTGATCCAACGTTATTGTACAGGAAGCTTTTTTTTCTCTCTCTCTCTTTCTCTCCTTGATATGAAACTAATTATCTGCATTCCTTTTCGGTTAGATAACGTCCACCACATTTCTGTGAAATCGTTATCTCAGAATTATGTTTGTTTTATCCCAGTCTGGAATGTGATGCCACATCCCCATCAAACACACCCACACACCCACACACACTGTATATATATATATATATATATATATATATATATATATATATATATACAGTACACTCACCTACTGCGCGAGCTCAGACTGGCAAATCGCATTGTGCACGAGTGACCAAAAATAATAACCAAAAACCTTGAATGCACGAGTTTACCTCACAAAATACGAGGTAGAGGCAAGAAGTGGCTTTAAAATGCCATTTACCATCAGTACGTGACCCCTACCCCCACACAATGCACCAATGGTGACCTAGAGGCTGATAGGGTAGGAACTCAAAGGTGCTCAAGAGGAGTCTACAGTAAGATCTCGCCAATAACAACTTCGACAATAACGTTTTCGGCAATAACAGTAAGTTAGAATAGATACCCAATTTCTATGATAATGACTTTTGTTTCGTGAATACCAAGTTGTTATACTGCCAATACGTCCATAACAAGATGAGGAATGAAACAAACAAGCAAGAAGAGATGAAGGAAATTGCCGAAAATGTGAGCAGTAGCGAGAAGGAGAGGGAGGATCCTCCCCTCACCACCTCCCCTGACTCTCCCACCGCCGTCCTCCACTGCCCCACCTGACTCACCAGCCGCCTCCCTCTCCACCTCCACAACCCCACCTGACTCACCTGCTTCACCTGGCATACCTGCAACCCCCACCATAATGACTGTTGCTGCATTCTGGAAGAAATGTAACATTCGACAGGCTGTAAATTTCTTCGTCAAAGCCTGCAATAATACAATATTGGCAACCGTTAAACAAGCTTTGTGCGGCTGGGATGGCGGCAGGGACACTGTAAGTGCGCTTCCGCGCCTCAGAACCCCTGTTGTTTAAGTCCATCGGGCCTCTTCTACTGAATATGTGTGTGTGTGTGTGTGTGTGTGTGTGTGTGTGTGTGTGTGTGTATACATATGGGTATATACATGGGGGAAGAGGGTGTGTACTGTAGATCAGATATTTGTTCTAAGATATTTAGTGAAGAAGTATCTAGAGAAGGGAAAGAAAGTGTATGCTGCCTTCAAGGACTTGGAGAAAGCTTATAACAGAATAGATAGGCAAGGCTGGTAGAAGGTATTAAGAATATATGGAGTAGAGAGGAAAGTGTTGAGTGCTGTGAAGAGTATGTACGAAGGAGCTAGGGCTACGGTGCGAGTGGATGGTGAGCTGAGTGAGTTCTTTGATCTCAGTGTGGGACTGATACAGGGTTGTGTGATGTCTCCATGGCTGTTTAATAAATACATGGATGGGGTTGTAAAGGAGGTGCAAGGTAGGGAAGTGGATGTGGGGGTGGCTGTAATGAATGAGGGTGAGATTTGGAAGATTCCGGTGTTGTTGTTTGCTGATGATATAGTATTGTTGAGTGAAGATGAATGGGAGTTGCAAGGTTTGGTGAATGAGTTTGGGACAGTGTGTAGGAAGAGGAATCTGAAAGTTAATAGTAAATAAGAGTAAAGTTATGGTGCTTGAGAGGAATCAAGTCACAGAGTGTGCAGTGAGGTTGGATGGTGAGGATATGGAGAATGTCACTGCATTCAACTACTTGGGTAGTGTGATGAGTAAGGATGGAACTTTTGAGGATGAAGTGCGTGAAAGGGTACAGCAGGGAAGGAAGGTTGTTGGTTCACCGAAAGCAGTGATGAGAAACAGGGAAGTGAATATGGAAGTTATGAAGTCATTGCATGATAGTATTGTGATCCCTACCCTGACGTATGGAAGCGAGGCATGGACCTTGCAAGAGGGGAACAAGTCCCGAGTGAGAGCAGTGGAAATGAGTTACTTGAGAGGAGCATGTGGAGTGACATGGAGGGACAGGTTAACGAATGAAGAAGTGCAGGAACATTGTGGGGTGGATGTGGATGTTGTTAAGATGAGTAGGAGAAATACACTCAGGTGGTTTGGACATGTGGAGAGAATGTCGAGTGAAAGACTGACTAAGAGGGTGTACAGTATGTAGGTGAGGTGGAGGGAGGGAGAAGGAGGGGAAGACCGAGGATGAGGTGGAGGGATGGAGTTGAGAGGTATATGAAAAAGGGGGTAGGCAAATGGTGGGAGACAGAGCGACTTGGAGGCGTTTTGTCTGCGGCCACCCTTTGCGGGATTAGAGCGTCGGGCTATAGATAGGTAGATACTGTAGATAGATAGATGTGTATATTCATTCATATAAAACAATGACAGGTTATAGAACGGGAAGAGGGATTAAGTTATTCCCGTACCCTGAAGATTGGGTCTTTGAATGTGCGTGGATATATTACGATTGAGGATAAGAAGGGGGAAACTGAGAGAATGTTTGTGAGAAGGAAGTTAGATGTGTTAGCTTTGAGTGAAATAACAATGAAAGGGAAAGGTGAATTTAAGTTTGGAAGTGTGGCTGGAAGGATGTCAGGTGTTGAAAGAGGAAGTGCAAGAGAAGGAATGGCCTTGTTAGTTATCCCGGAAGTGCAGTAGTGTGTAACTGAATGGAAGGAGGTGTCATCGACACTGATGTGGGTGAAAACGAAATATGGACGTGAGTTGTGGGTATCTGTGAGTGCATATAGGCCTGGTTGTGACAGGCATGAAGAATAGAGGGAGTCTCTGGAATGATGTTGATGAGTGTCTGCAGAGTTTCGGAGCAAATGCAAATGTGGTAAGGATGGGAGATCTGTATACAGTACTGGAGCGGGAAATGTAGCAGTTGAAGGCGTAATTGGCATGCGTGGCGTGCCTGGAAGAAATGCAAATGGGGAAAGGATGATGGGGATGTATGTTGAGCAAGAGATGGAGATTGGAAATACTTTTCTTCAGAAGAAACATATTTATAAGTATACATGAGTGAGGCAGGAGGGTGGAAGGGTTGTTGACCGAGCACTGGCGGACTATGTGGTTGTGTCAAGAAAAGTAAAAGGAAGATTGTCGGATGTGAGAGTTTTGAGAGGGGAGGGTAGAGGTATGACTGACCACTGCCTGGTGGAGGGAAAGTTGAGAGTAGGTATGAGGTGGGTGAGAGCTAGGATAGTTGAGCGTGATAGGGAGGTTTTGCAAATAAGTGTGTTGCATAAAAGAGAGAAAATAATAGAGTATCATGAGAAGTTGAAAGAATTTTAACGCAATGAGAGATCAGGAAAATAATGGTGTGAAGGAGGAATGGCAGTTGTTTAATGGTGCTGTAGTTGGGTATGCGGAAAAGATGTGTGGTACGAGATGAGTGGGTGGTGGTGTAAGACAGGGAAGTGAATGGTGGTGCGAGGAAGTAATTATGGCTTTGGCTGAGAAGAGACGTGCATATGAAGTGTGGCTGCAGAGAAAGGATGAGGTGTCATATGAGAGGTATAAGAAAAAATGCAATAGGTGCAAAAGGGAGATTCTGGGAAGCAAGAGCGAGTAAAAGCAGAGGATGGAAGGATGTTAATTGAGATGGATGCAGTAAGGAAGACATGGGCAAAGTATTTTGAAATATTGTTAAAATTAGTTCGTATTTTTAGTTAGTTGTTTTCCGGGGAGGGGCACTAACCCTCAGCCAACCCACTTGCTGTCGCGTAGGGAACAAATGTCGGTTGGTTATGAGGTTACCACCAAGCACTGTAAATGATTTCCTGGTTTACGGGAAATCATTTGGCTTGCCACTCGATGTAGAGCCACCCCAAAAACAGGGTACCACTACACTAAGTGGGTAAATGATGGGCGCCGCCACCTACCAGTCAGTGAATGTACAGTTACCTCCTCTTCTAACGAGTACAGCGGGTGATGTGTATGGTGAAATGTGGCACCATTGTGTTTGATTACATCGTAGTAATAGTAAGTGAATGGGCAGACCCGGCAGAGCTTCCCCTCAGCTACAGTATTAAGTTCTCACAGAAACAATGTTCTGTCAAGTCATACTCTGCTAATACAGGTGTTTGCCACGTAGGTTTAGTGGAAGATAGAGAGAAAAACAAATAGTAATGCCTTTGGCTCCCATTTTTTCTCTGACAGGAGGTGACTGTGAGGCGAGGTGGGGCGGAGGGGAGGGGGGACAGGTGGCGGGGGCACATGTATCGAAACTTTGTCGTGTTTCGTTAAGATGCAGGTTGTGATTATACAGATGTTCTGAGGTGGTCTGTAATTCCGAATGAAGTAATGTGTATTGGATGAATGTTGGAATCTTAATGTTCGTCATACAGTGTGGTGAACAACTGTAGTTGAGCATAAATGTTGGAAGGTGAGATGTCCGGTGTCTCGAAACGTGGTTCACCTGGGTTTAGTGAGTGTGCGACTCAACTGCTGTAACATTATTGTGGCTGAACCAGGATGGTCACAAAGGGTTTAAGATTATGCATGTGACACAATGCTCATGCCACGTTGTGCATCATCCAATCACTTTTATTGTGAGAAAAACAATCATTACATTTGCAAACCATGGTATATGTAGATGTCATGTTGCATAGGATCATAGCTACTTTGAGTGTTGGACAGCTATTGGCTTGTTGTATGAAAATGTTGTGCAGTCATCATACTGATGAATCACACGGAGGTAGTGAGATACTGTATTTGCCTAATGAATACATATCTGGTATTAGGCTATTATAATTGAAATAACGGTATTACGTATGTCCAGTCCACAAACGATGTCGCATACTTCGAGGTGCTAGTTCATTAGTTTGGATGGTTGTAATATAACATCCACAAACATGATCATCGTTTATTATATTCTCTTCAAAACACTCATACATTAGTTTTCATACAAATATTACACATTCATGCCCTCCTTAGCTCCAGACGCATTATATTATTTAATTGTGTGTCTACCCTGACTCACTGTTCATCCAGAGGGAACAACATTTCTCTTACCAACACCAAACATCACATATGTTGGTGATGACCCTACTCCCACCTGTCCACTTCCTCGCTCGCTCCTATTCCACACCAGTCCACTTCCACACACACCTTACCACCAAGGAGGGTGGTCAAGCCCACCCACCCCTCTATAGCTGCAACATTTCCTTCCTCCGCTAATACCCCGTCCCACCGACCGGACTCTCCACAAATCCCCCATTACCTACCAAATATTTTGTTCTGTTTCTAACTGCCTTAGGAATATCTTTTTCAATGTTCAGCGCCATGGGACACGGCATAACGGACATCTGTAATATCAAAGTCTATTGTCGAACTTGAGGTTTTTATGAATCTCCTATGATGGCTTTAAACAACTATACTATGCCGACGTTTCGCTTCCCACCTACAATCACCACCACCACAATGCCCGGTGCACACTACAAATCATGATATTTTAGGTCCTGCTTCCCTTTGTCCTACGATTGATATACTGTGTGTGTCCATTGTTTATCATGAAATCGCAAGGATAGTATCGGGTCAGCATTCACTGTTACAGAAGCATTTCGATGGTGTGGTGTTGCTGGGAATATTGCGTAGTCTAGCCTTGTCTGTGCGGGGGTCCAGCAATGCAACTGGCCAATCCCGATCCATATTAACACAGTAGATGACGTCTGCAACATTTGTGTGTGATAAACGGACGCATAACGAAATGCTACAATGGCCATAATATGTATGTCTGCCCGTTGTCTCCCAGTATAACAAATGGTTTTAGTATGTAGACACGGCTACACAAAATAAGTCGGTGGCGTGGAGCTGTTGCGATAGTGTAAAACTGCGTATAGTCTACGTGTATTTGTGCAGGGAGTCTGGTAATACACTTGACTGACTTATTCACACTCATGCCAAGATAGCCTAAGTCACTGTTGCATTTCGTTATACGTCCGTTTATCACACAGAAACGTTGCAGACGTTATCTATTGTGTTAATATGGATCGGGATTGGCCAGTTGCATTGCTGGACCCCTGCACAAACAAGGCTAGACTACGCAATATTCCCAGCAACACCACACCATCGAAATGCTTCTGTAACAGTGAATGCTGACCCGATACTATCCTTGCGATTTCATGATAAACAATGGACACACACAGTATATCAATCGTAGGACAAAGGGATGCAGGACCTAAAATATCATGATTTGTAGTGTGCACCGGGCATTGTGGTGGTGGTGATTGTAGGTGGGAAGCGAAACGTCGGCATAGTATAGTTGTTTAAAGCCATCATAGGAGATTCATAAAAACCTCAAGTTCGACAATAGACTTTGATATTACAGATGTCCGTTATGCCGTGTCCCATGGCGCTGAACATTGAAAACGTTATTCCTAAGGCAGTTAGAAACAGAACAAAATATTTGGTAGGTAATGGGGGATTTGTGGAGAGTCCGGTCGGTGGGACGGGGTATTAGCGGAGGAAGGAAATGTTGCAGCTATAGAGGGGTGGGTGGGCTTGACCACCCTCCTTGGTGGTAAGGTGTGTGTGGAAGTGGACTGGTGTGGAATAGGAGCGAGCGAGGAAGTGGACAGGTGGGAGTAGGGTCATCACCAACATATGTGATGTTTGGTGTTGGTAAGAGAAATGTTGTTCCCTCTGGATGAACAGTGAGTCAGGGTAGACACACAATTAAATAATATAATGCGTCTGGAGCTAAGGAGGGCATGAATGTGTAATATTTGTATGAAAACTAATGTATGAGTGTTTTGAAGAGAATATAATAAACGATGATCATGTTTGTGGATGTTATATTACAACCATCCAAAATAATGAACTAGCACCTCGAAGTATGCGACATCGTTTGTGGACTGGACATACGTAATACCGTTATTTCAATTATAATAGCCTAATACCAGATATGTATTCATTAGGCAAATACAGTATCTCACTACCTCCGTGTGATTCATCAGTATGATGACTGCACAACATTTTCATACAACAAGCCAATAGCTGTCCAACACTCAAAGTAGCTATGATCCTATGCAACATGACATCTACATATACCATGGTTTGCAAATGTAATGATTGTTTTTCTCACAATAAAAGTGATTGGATGATGCACAACGTGGCATGAGCATTGTGTCACATGCATAATCTTAAACCATTTGTGACCATCCTGGTTCAGCCACAATAATGTTACAGCAGTTGAGTCGCACACTCATTAAACCCAGGTGAACCACGTTTCGAGACACCGGACATCTCACCTTCCAACATTTATGATCAACTACAGTTCTTCACCACACTGTACGACGAACATAAGATTCTAACATTCATCCAATACACATTACTTCATTCGGAATTACAGACCACCTCAGAACATCTGTATAATCACAACCTGCATCTTAACGAAACACGACAAAGTTTCGATACATGTGCCCCCGCCACCTGTCCCCCCTCCCCTCCGCCCCACCTCGCCTCACAGTCATCTCCTGTCAGAGAAAAAATGGGAGCCAAAGGCATTACTATTTTTTCTCTCTCTCTATCTTCCACTAAACCTACGTGGCAAACACTTTTATTAGGAGAGTATGACTTGATAGAACACTGTTTCTTTGAGAACTAAATACTGTGGCGGAGGGGAAGCTCTGCAGAGTCTACCCATTCACTTACTATTACTACGATGTAAACAAGCACAGTGGTGCCACATTTCACCATACACACCACCCGCTGTTAACTGTACAGTGCGGTTGGATGATAAGGAAATGGAAAATGTGAGTACGTTTAAGTATTTGGGTTGTGTGATGAGTAAGGATGGAAGTTTGGAGGGTGAACTGCTTGAAAGGGTACAACAAGGAAGCAAAGTTGCTTGTTCCTTGAAAGCAGTGATAAGAAACAGGGAGGTGAGCATGGAAGTGAAAAAGTTATTACATGACAGTATTGTAATACCAACTCTAACGTATGGAAGTGAAGCTTGGACGTTGTTGGAGGGACACAAGTCAAGAGTGAGAGCAGTGGAAATGAGTTATTTGAGAGGAGCATGTGGAGTCACGTGGAGAGACAGACTGACAAATGAGGATGTGAAGGAGCGTTGTGGTGTGGATGTGGATGTGATAGGAATCGTTAGGAGAAACACTTTGAGATGGTTTGGGCATGTGGAGAGGATGGAGAGTGAGAGACTGACGAGGAGAGTGTATGTGAATGAGGTGGAGGGGGAGAGAGGGAGGGGGAGGCCAAAGATGAGATTGAGGGATGGAGTGGAGAGGTATATGTGAGAGGGGGGTATGAATTGAGAGCAGGGCAGTGAAATGGCGGGGGACAGGGTGACGTGGAGGCGATTTGTTTGTGGTCACCACGTATGGGATTAAGGCGTCTGGCAATAGATAGATAGATAGATTGTTAAATGTAGTGGAGGAAAGGAAGGCTGAGACTGTAGCAGATGGAAGGATGCAAGGAATAAATGTGCTGGGAAAGTTGAATGATTCTTTGATCACGATGGAGGAAGTACAGGAGACGGTAAAGGAGATGAAAGCAGGGAAAGCTGCAGGCATGGATGGATGTGTGGAATCTCTGGAAGGTGGTGGAGCGACTATTATCAAGTGGCTAGTTAGATTGCTGAATGTGTTTTGTGAGTGGCATGGTGTCGATTGACTGGGCAAGTGCATGTGTGGCTCCATTGTATGAAGGTAAGGATGATAAGTATGAATGTACCAGTTTTAGGGGTATAAATCTGTTGAGTGTTGTAGGCAAGGTGTATGGCAGAGTGTTGATTAACAGAGAGGGTACAGAGGGAGTGATTGGTGTGGCTTTAGGAGAGGGAGGGGATGCGTAGATCAGATGCTTGCCGTGAGAAGTGTGTGAAAGTATTTAGCGTTAGGTAAAGATGTGTTTTGGGTGTTCATGGATTTAGGAAAAGCGTATGATAGAATTAATATGGAGGCTTTGTGAACTGTTTGGAGATTGTATGGACTAGATTATAGGATATTAAAAGGTGTGAAAAGTTTTATGTAAATTGTAGAGCGTGTGTTAAAGTGGAAAATACTGAGTGATTGGTTTCCCATGAAATTGGGGCTGTAGTAGGGATGTGTGATGTCACGTTGGTTGTTTAATATTTATATGGATGGTGTTGTAAGAGAGGTGAATGAGATAGTTTTGGTCGAGGTTTGAGTCTGGTTAATGATGATGGTAGAGAGTGGAATCTGAATTAGCTGCTGTTTCCAGATGATACTGCACTGGTGGCTGATTCGGAGGAGAGCTTGAGACAGAAATTAGAGGAGTTTGGTAGGAGGAAACTGATAATAAATGAGAATAAGAGTAAACTGATGAAGTGTTCGAGGTTGGTAGATGGTAGGATTCGTTGGTAGATAGTGATTGGTTTCCCATGAAATTGGGACTGTTACTTGAGTTACTTGAGTTACTTGAGGGGGTAGAGTGTTTTAAGTATTTAGGGTCACGTCTTGCTGTGGATGGAAGAATAAATGTAGAGGTGAAGTTTAGAATAAATGAAGTAGGAAAAGTGCTGGGAGGAATGAAAAAAGTGTTTAGATATCCTTTGCTTAGAATGGATGTAAAGAGATGGCTGTATATGGGTATAGTGGTGCCGACTGCATTATATGAAGCTGAAACGTTGAATATGGGTGTAGCAGAGAGGAGGAGTTGAATGTAAAGGATATGAGGTGGCTGAGAAGTATGTGTGTGGTGACGTGTGTGGATCGAGTGAGAAATGGTGAGGTGCGAAGAAATGGAGTTATGTGGGAGATGGCTGAACTAGTCAGAGAATGTTGCGATGGTTTGGGTATATGGGGAGAATGGATGAAGAGCGATTGCTGAAAAAAATTACTAGATCAGAAGGGAGAGGTGTAAGACTGAGAGAAAGACTGCGAATAGGTTGGATGAACAGTGTGAAGGGAGCGTTAGGTGCATGAGGGATGTCTGTAGAGCAAGGAAGAATGGCTGCGCGTGATAGGGATGGGTGGAGAGATATTGTGAATTAATAAATGGTGATGCAGCCCTAAGGGGATACTCTCCCACATTTGGCATGGTCAGCTAATCAGGTCAGGTGGGATAGGGGATGAGTCTATTATGATGTAGCAAGGGTAGACCAACTCTGCTGTCGGACTCTGCTGCGGATGTCGCTGATTGCACTGTGCAGTTGACACCTGTGCGATGTGGTGCGGTGACGATCTGTCTCATCTCCCTTTGGGGCTAAGATACGAGTAACTATGTGTGTGTGGATGAGAATATTGGGAGTGTGTCGTCCCGTCTCTTTACTGATTCTTTTGTAGTTGCAATGGCCAAGATCGCCAAATGATGTCTTACCAGGTATATATATATATATATATATATATATATATATATATATATATATATATATATATATATATATATATATATATATATATATATACAGAAAAGATTAAGAATTATAACAAGAGGAGCTAAGCTTACACACACACACACACACACACACACACACATATATATATATAGAGAGAGAGAGAGAGAGAGAGAGAGAGAGAGAGAGAGAGAGATGGATGGATAGATAGGTAGACTGATAGATAGAGATATATATCTATAGATAGATAGGTAGAGAGAGATATAGACAGACTGGTAGAGAGATAGAGATAGATAGATGGATAGATAGATGTAGATAGATAGATGCACAGTAAGAAAATGGAGAATAATCTGATAAACACACGATATTTTGACCCACCTCAGACCATCATCAGGTACTTCAGTTGGTCTGTGTTGTCAGCAGGACTCTGTTTAGTATTATTCATGCTGACCATATAGGAGAAGTTAAGTATTTGATGATTGCCTGAGCTGGACCGAGAAATCGTTATTCAGTATGTTTACCGGTGTACTGTATTTTTCCGTCCTTTTATTTCTTCTTTTGTAGTTGCAATGGCTAAGATCGCCACATGATGTCTTACTGGGTATATATATATATATATATATATATTCTGAAGAATTCAGAAGACACTCGAGCTTGTGAAAAGGAGAAAGGAAAGGAAAGTAAAAAGAAATAAAGATGAAACAGAAAGAGCGGAAATAAATAATCTTATAATCAAGAGACAAGAAGAAAAAAAAATAAGAGAACCATGGATCAACAAAAAAGGAAAATGTCTGGAACAGGTCCGAAGTAAAATGGCACTAAGATAGCAACAAATGACATCGCTGAACGACAGAAGTGGTGAAGTCATTAAATGCAGAGATATGGTGGTGAAAAGACCTGAAGAATTTTACAGAGACCTCTGTGCATCAAAGCCGTAGTAGCAATAGCTAACTTTTCAGCTGATACAAGTGAAATACCTGACATAACACCAAAGTAAATATATCACTTGAAAATATGAAAAGAGGGGAGGCTTTGGGAGAAGATGGAATAGTAGCAGATATACTGTTGGATGCAGAAGTGCAAATACAAAAGTGGCTCGCTCACTTATTAGCTCAATGTATAAAAAAGAAGAAAATTCCCAAACCATGGTGTAATGCAATAGTTATTTTACTTTACAAGAAAGGTGGCTCAGAAGATCTTAGTAACTATCGGCCCCTTAGCTTATAATCATTTTCAAACTCTTCACTAAAGTCCTTACGAACAGAATAACAACAAATCTGGAGGAAAACCAACCTCGTGAACAGGCAGGATTCCGAAGCGTGTATTCGACTACTTATCATCTACACACAGTGAATCAGCTAATTGAGAAAACTATAGAATATAATAAAACACTGTGCTTAGTTTTTGCTGATTACGAAAAGGCTGTCGACTCAGTGGAGTACATAGGAATTATAAAATCATTGCGAGATCATGGAGTGATTGAGAACATTGTAAAACTGCTCGAAAACATATGGAGAGGGAACTGCTACAGTTAAATTACATAAAGACTCGGAAAAATTATGATTGAGCAGGGCGTGCGTCAGGGAGATACAGTTTCACCAAAATTATTCACAGCATGCCTGTAAAGTATTTTCAGAAAGCTAGACTGGAAAACCAAAGGAGTGAACATAGTGAAAAGCTGAACCATTTAAGATTTGCAAAGAACATTGTCCTAATCTCAGAAACAGCACAGACATTGCAAGAAATGGTAAATGACCTAAACAGAGAAAGTCTCAAAGTAGGGCTAGAGATGAACCTAAGTAAAACGAAAGTAATGTTTAATCCGCAAACACCAAAGAGCGTCATCAGAATAAAGAAAGAAATTCCTGAAGACGTCGAAGAGTACAATTACTTGGGGCAAATACTAAAATTTACGAAAGAATATGATAGCGAAATAAAGGGACGCATTATAATTGGATGGAAAGCTTTCAGTAAACACAGAGACATTATGAAAAGTAGCTTGCAAGTTTGTACGATGCGAAAAGTATATAACGAATGTATTATTCGTTATGACGTATGGTTGTGAGACCTGGAAACTGACAATATCGATGGAAAATAAATTAATCCGTTCTCAGAGAGCAATGGAAAGGTCAATGTTGAAAATATCTTTGAATGACAGGAAAAGATCAAATTGGGTGAATGAGCAGACTAAAGTCAAAGATATTATAGAAGTTATGAAAGAACAGAAATGGAAGTGGACAGGCCATATAGCAAGAATAAGGGATAACCGATGGAGCAAGAGGCTGACTGACTGAACACCAAGAGATTGTAAACGTAGCAGAAAAAGGGCAGACAGGAGAAGACAAGAGATCGAGAAATTTGCAGGGAAACGTGGCAAAGATTATCTCAGTCAAGGAATTTCTGGAGAAGGTTGGAGGAGGCCTTTGTTCAGCAAAGGACTTGTAATGGCTATGAAGATGATGATAAAGAGGAGGATAGTCATATGGACAGAATGAACATAAAGAAGATCGTGAAACGGGTGTACAAGGGTGGGTTTGAAGATGGTAGGGGGTGTGGTTCGATAAAAAGGTAAAGGTTGGTTACAGTAAACATACGTATTAACAGAGAGAATCCCGAAAGGTGAAAAGGCAGAGGAAATAACAAAACTCGAACTAGATGGAAGAAGGATCCATATGACAGGTGGCGTATGTTTTTTCTAATTTGGTGGTCGATGGAATGACATTTCACAGTTCTATATGAAGTAAATATAAAAGAAAAAATTACGATAACACGTGTGCAGATGGACTTGTTTGTGAGGTGAAGCCGAAATTTCGAGATAAGCTGCAGATAATGTCTGGGTGACTGCGTAGCTTATTTCACTGTGCATGCTGTTTGATGGGGCTCCTAAATTCTATTTATTTGTTTATTTATTTTTATTTTTTTGATCTGCCATCGCTCTATATCGGAGGAAAGGACAAATGATTAGCTTAAAGGTGTACGGCTGTATTAAATTGTGTACAGAATAGATACAGTATGTCCAAGAAGATAAAATAAAACTGTGGAAAAAGGAAAAAATATATAGTTAATGAGATACGAAAACTGAACTGGAAAAAAAAAAAAAAAAATTGAGCTGACAGTACAGAATGTGGTATATATGCAGAAGATGGAGAGAGAGAGAGAGAGAGAGAGAGAGAGAGAGAGAGAGAGAGAGAGAGAGAGAGAGAGAGAGAGAGAGTTGCATTTCTCAGTATTAAATCCTGGCCACTTGCTATCTCTCTGACGATGATATTAGATTCCTCTCTCAATAAAACCTCTGCTGTGGCATAAAGCAGTATGCTCACTGATGTAGATTTCGAAATGCCGCTTTCTTCATCTAACCACATAGTCCCTGGTAATCCAATGTATGTCTGCATTAAAAAATCACCATCATCATCATCATCATCATCATCATCATCATTTTATGCCACGTAAGGGGAATCAGATCGCCTGGTAGTAATAATAACATACTTATAAAGACGTCTCCTTGTTAAAGGGGTTAATGATGTTGGTTAGTCCAGAGTTTGCTAATGACCCTCGACGGCACTTAGTGTGGAAAGTCACCAACAAAGCCAGTACAGCCAAGCAGTCTCAGCGTGTTAATGCAGAGTGTTACAAACCCCAGCCCATGCCGACTTCACGTTACTAAGGCCTAGAAGCCACGCCCACTTTCTGTGTCTGAAAACAGCTGATTGGCCCATACAAAATGGTCGCGCAGCTGCCCGTTTATTTGTGTTAAATGAGTTGACAGTTCATAAAGAGACCAGATTTTCCTACAATAATATTATTTATTAGGATTATAACAATGCAAATTATATCAAGGTATTATCACATTTTAGAGGATATTAAAAATGTAAAATAGGTGCAATGAACGGTCGAAGTCAAGGTTGCATGCTCACTTTCGAATGAAGCCTATTCACTATTTCTTTGACTAGCAAACGTAATATAGGTACAAACAAATGACACCAAACATAAAGTAAAATATTCAGTGAACTACAGTTTGTACGACATTATATATCCCAAATCACTGTATAACTCAATAAACTTGTATAAAGCTGAGTCCATGGGGGAGGTAAAAGGAACAGCCACAGTGATGACAGTTTTCAAATGAAGATTTTACTGCTGCTCATATTATAATTATCTTTGTAAGCAATGTATCGCGAAATTAAACAGGTAACTTACCCTCCCTACTCACCACCCTGCTGCTGCTGCTGCTTTCTCTCTCTCTCTCTCTCTCTCTCTCTCTCCACTGGAGCCAGGTACTGTACATACACGCTCACTGCCGGTACTTCCACTCTCTTTCATTTAGGTAACCATTACTTCTATGGCCTTCATAATTATAAGCTACGGGAACCATGCGTTTTAACCCGCCCCATCCCGACCACTTTTCCACCACTGACTCCCCCCAATCCCGACCATTTTAGGAAAATTTTTTTTTTGGCTCAAACGTTCGCTTTTGGTGAGAAACATCGAAAATTAATAGAGAAATCGCTCACCTGAGGTTTAAAATACTCATTACAGGTAGAAGTACCTCCTTACCTTACTGGGTTTTCTATCAGGCTGGCACCAAAGAAAACGAGTTCTATGGGAGGATAACTATTTCACACCACTCATAAACGGTATTTATTTATTTACTTGGTACGAATTTATATGTAGTACAAGAGTATATCGGTTTTCAAGCAGTAATATAGACATTATAAGCATTGTTTCACTCACTAATACCTGACCTTTTTTTGCCACATTACCTGATCATCATTTCTAACTGTTACTTCCTCTAATGCTATGTAAAGTTTGTCCTCCACATTGTCATTGATTGGGGAATCACTCTGGCCCTGAATTTCGTACCGTGGCATGACATGGCTATACTGGCCAAGTCACTGATAACAGGTGAATTGCTGAGACAATGGCATGCAGGGGGGGGGAGGAGGTCATGCTGGGTAAGGCACTGTCCCTGCCTGGCATCTTGTTGAGGAAGGTGTCACGTGTATACGTACCAAAATTGACTCATGAAAATTGAAAATTGTGCAAATTAGGGACCTTGCAATTTTTTCGCGTTTACATACGTCGACGGGATTGGCAGTGACAAAATGTGTGGACGTTAAAGAACGTCGATGGGACGCCGCGGTTTAAGGACAGAATTGGCTTACTTGAACTGAATTCTACAGTATAAATTGGATAATAAAAGAAATTAAGGAAATTTATCAGGTTTTGATACTTGATAGTTGTGATAATTATGACATCAGCTGGCTGGTGGTACATTTAATCTCCCACCGAGTGCTTAGCTGTTCCCCTGAGCATTTTACCTCCCCAAGGACGGCTATAATGATACTGACTTTTCTCAGTTATATAATGATTTGGGATATAACTAGACTATACACACTGTACTTCACGGACTATTCTAATCTATGTTTGGTGTCATATGTTTGCAATAAATTTATGTTTGATATAAAACAAAGAAGTAGTGAATAGGCTTCATTCGAAAACGAATTGTATCCCTGACTTCGACAGTTTATGGTACATATTTAACTTTTTTAGCATCCTCTGTGTGAAATGCTAATACCTTCATATTATTTTTGTTTATTTTCTTGATTATTAAAATTACTGAAGAGAAGTATAGACCCGATTACAAACTGAGAAACACATTTAGTATGACTACATGGGTAGCCACTACTGTAGAACATTTGACGTGAACCAATCACCAGCTTCCACAGAAAGTGGGCGTGGCTTCTAGGCCTTAGTAGCGTAAAATCGGTATAGTGACCCCTTTCAGCGGTCACTGTTAGCAAGCCATGCTTAATGACCCCTTCAAGCGGCCACAGTGTTAGCAAGTCAAGCCCAGTGTCCCCCCACTTTCCATAAATCTTCACTATATTAAGTCAGATTACACACACTGCAACTCAGCCAGGAGACAGGGCGTGTGTGCTGGGCATTCCCCAGGCCCTGTCTTCCCCCTTACCTTACTCAAGACAACCACCACCAACCGGGCTACAGTATGGCCCGGTCTCCTCGAATGAGGAGAGAATCAACAACAACAACAACAAGTCAGATTGTCAGCCAGCGAAGTCCTGCGACCTCCCCAGTGTGCTGTCACACTGGCCTCAGTGGTAACAGGGGAAAAGTGTCCGATAGGGTCCCTCCGGTTGTCCTAAGGAACTGTGCTTCTTTGCTTACACCTCGTTTAAATAAACACTTTTGCCTTTGTCTGTCCATATGTACCTTTTCTTCTTACTGGAAGCTGGTTCTTATTCAGCCACCCCCCTCCCCCCCAAAAAAAGGGAATCCATTCCCATTGCCCAATGGTTTTAACATTCTTATTTCTAAAATTTTTGAATATTTGTAAGAAAGAAATTAAGGCATCATTCCTATCAGAACCCTCGCATTGATGGCCAGTCTGGGTTCTGCCGGGGGCACTCCATAGGCGATCTTCTCATCGTCCTTTCAAACTCTTTGTCATTCTGTTATCGAGATTTTTGTAAAAGTTTTGCAATTGTATTTGACATTTCAAAGGCTTTCGATCGAGTCTGCATAAAGCTTTATTATCCATACTGCCCTCTTACGGTTTCTATCCTTCTACAGTATACGTGCCTTCATCTCTAGGTTCCTTTCTAGTTGTACCGTAGCTGCTGTTGTCGATGGCCACTGTTTTTCTAGAGCTATCAGCAGTGGTGTTCCTCAGTGATGTGTCCTCTCACCAACTCTCTTCCTTCCATTCATCAATGACCTTCTAAGCTTTACATCTAACCCTATCCACTCATACGCTTATGATGCAACCTTTCACCACTCCAATTGCTTCACTCAGCGTCCATGCCAACATTTACTTCAACAAACATGGGATGAGGCTTATATTTCTGATTGAGGTAAGAGTAATTCTGTATCTTATATACCTCATTGAGGTAAGAATAATCTTGTTGTCCTTAATGGATTAAAAACACAGTTCTTTCACATTTTGAGTTGTTTTAATCTACAGGAGTATCTTATTTTTTTTACAGTATCCACCTCAATCATGTATCATCTTTGAACGTACTTTGGGTTTCGTTCTCTTGTGATTTACCTTAGAAAGATCATATTACACCTCTGTAAAATCTGCTTTAAAAAAACTGGGTGTGCTACGTCGACTCCTTGCCTTCTGTACCCTTGCACAGTTGCTGACTTTATACAGTGGTTTTCTTCACCCCTGTGTAGACCACAACTTCCATGTGTGGGGAGGCTCCCCACATATAGCTCTTTTAAATAAGGTGGAGTCAATGGCTTTTCGCCTCATCAAGTCTCCTCCTCTTACTTGCTCCCCTCAGCTTCCATCTCTTCGCCGCTCTATTGTATCCTTATCTTATTCTTATTGCTGCTTAAGGGGTCACTACTCCTATGAAGTGTCTGCTTGCATCACTCCACCATTATGGCAGTCGTGTAGCACCATTTTACCAGCACCCTTTCATCTCGATTCTTTCTAGTTCTCAAATGAAAGCATTAAAGCATATTCACATCCATACATCTGTGCAACAGGTCAACTCTGGAACTGTGTTCCTTTGCCCGTGTTCCCCGTTGCCTATAACCTTAAGTCTATTAAACGCAACGACATCCAGGCATCTCGAAATGAATGGATCTTGAATCTGGTTCTCTTGTATATTGTTTTTATTCTTTCTCGGAGGGAACAATTTTTCGGGATTCAGACCTCTGGGTCCTTCCTCTTTGTATAAAAAAGGGCTAGTTCCTCATACCACCCACCCATCAACCTTTTGTGCTTTAAGGTATAGAGCCACCAAGCTATGTCAAGTTCCCCCCCCCCTCCCTCCCTCTATACACAGTGCTGTTAAGCCATGCACTCAACATCAGCTTCACGTCCCCCCATACACAGTGCTGTCCGGCTCAACGCTTAAAAATAGCCCCACGCGCCCTTGTACACAATGCAGTTCGGCCAACTACACAGCAACAGTCTCATGAACCTTCATACACAGTGCTGTCCGGCCTTGCTTTCAACAACACTCTCACGTGCCTTCATGCATAGTCATGATCGTCGGCGAGTTGTCCCCGTGAAACTAAATACTGGATGCGGCCTCAGATATATTACTCACTAGGCAACAGCGGCAAACACTATATTGGCCAGCCCCTTGTCACTGTTTCCCAGAGTATCTGCACGGAAATGCAAAAAAGGTAGTGTGTTGTGTAAATCGCCGTCATTTAACATTTATTTACTTATTTATTTTTTTCACGTCGATATGAAACTAACAATCTGCATTCCTTTTGCGGTAAGTTAACATCCACCACCATTTTGTGAAATCATGTTCTCAGAATTAGATTTGTTTTATCTAAGTTTGGAATACGATGCCACCTCCCCATCACACACACACACACACACACGAAGCACCCGTCTAGCAGCAAACTCTCATCCCTTTTCTGTCCAACTCTCTAATGCAAGAGTTAACCGTTACTCCCAGTCCTTCATTTATGCAACAGGTCAGCTCTGGAACTGTCTCCCTCTGTCTGTATTTCCTGCTTCTTATGATCTCCAGTTTTTCAAACGCAGTGTGTCCAGGCATCTGGAAATGATCGGATCTTGAATTTGGCTCTCTCTTATATTTTGTTTTTCTCTTGGAAGGAACAGTTTTCCAAGCTCGTTGCCTTTGGCTCCTTCTTCCTCACATAAAATATATATATATATATATATATATATATATATATATATATATATATATATATATATATATATATATATATATACTGTATATATATATGGATATTTGTGTACATAAATACATGTACATGGCATAGAAAGGGAAGGGGAATTGAGCTATCACCGTACCCTGAAGAATGGGTCTATGAATGTGCGTGGATGTAGTACCATTGAGGATTGGGAGAATGTTTGTGAGAAGAAAGTTGGATCTGTTAGCATTGAGTGAAACAAAGATGAAAGAGATAAAGGTGAATCTACGTTTGGAAGTGCAACAGGAAGGACGTCAGGTATTGACAGAGGAAGACTGAGAGAAACGGTGGCCTTGTTATTGAGCCGAGAAGTAAAGCAGCGTGTGACTGAATGGAAGGACGTGTAAGCGAGATTGATGTGGGTGAAAGCTAAATTTGGACGTGAGTTGTGGGTATTTGTGAGCTTTTATGTGCCTGGTAGTGAAAGGAATGAAGAAGAGAGGAAGTCTTTCTGGAATGATACTGATAAGTGTCTCCAGAGTTTCGGAGTTAATGTGAATGTGGTACGGAAGGGTGCTCTGAATGCTGATGTGGGAAATGTAGCAGTTGAAGGTGTAATTGGTATGCATGGTGTGCATGGAAGAAACGATAATGGGGAATGAATGATAGGGATGTGTGTTGAGTGGCAGATGATGATTAGAAATACCTTGTTTGAGAAGGAAGATATTTATAAATATTCATGTTGAGGCAGTGGGGTGGAAAGGTTGTTGATAGTGCACTGATGAACTATGTTGTTGTGTCCACGAATGTAAGAGAACGATTGATGGACGAGAAAGTTTTGTGAGGGGAGGGTGGAGGTATGTAGGTTTGAGGTGCGTGAGTGCTAGGAGAATTAGGTGTGGAAAGGAGGTTTTGAAAGTGAGTGAGTTGGACAAATGAGAGAAAATGATTAAGTATCAGTAGAAGTTAAAAGAAGAATGAAGCGCAGGGAAAGATCATGAAAATGGTGGTGTGGAGGAGCAATGACAATTTTTTAAGAGTGCTGTGGTGGAGTATGTGGAAAAGGTCTGTGGTGTGAGACGAGTGAATTGTGGTGTAAGAAAGAAAGTGAATGGTGGTGTGAGGAAGAAAGTATGGCTATGGCTGAGAAGAGACGTGCATAGGAAGTGTGTCTGCAGAGGAAGGATGAGGTGTCATAAAAATAATATGGTATAAGGAAAAGAGGAATAGGGTGAAAAGGGCCCTGCGTGATGGTAAAGTGGCAGCAGATGAGAGGTGGGATAGTTGCTTGACTGAGAACTTTCAACAGAATAAGAAAATGTTTTGGAAGGAGATGAAGAGGGTTCGAGGGGGAGAGTCTGGGAAGGAGGAGTGAGTAACAGCAGAGGATGAAGGGATGTTAACTGAGATGGATGCAGTAAGGAAGACATGGACAGAGTATTTTGAAAGACTGTTAAATATAGAGGAGGAGAGGGAGAGTGAGATTGTGGCAAATGGAAGGGTGCAAGGAATAAATTTGTTGGGAGGGTTGAATGATTCTTTGATCATGATGGAGGAAGTGCAGGAGACAGTAAAGGAGATGAAAGAGGGAAAACTGCAGGTATGGATGGATGTGCTGTATGTGGAAGGGGGTACATGTGGAATGTCCAAAAGGTGGTGGAGCGAATATTGTTGAGTGGCTAGTAAGATTCCTGAATGTGTGTTCTGTGAGTAGCATGGTACCAATTCACTGGGCAAGTAAATGTGTGGTTCTGTTTTATAAAGGTAACGATGATAAATATGAATGTGTAAAGGTATATGTCTGTTGAGTGTTGTAGGTAAGGTGTATGGTATAGTGTTGATTAACCCATACCATGCTAGGGATGTAGATCTTCGTACCCTTCAAAAACTCCAGTGACGTAGATCTACGTCTTGCAGCACTGAGAAGTCATTGCAAGCAAAGTAAAATGGAAGGAAATATCGTATCTAGCTAACTTCAGACATTTCTCCACTACGCTTACAGCACTGGCTTAGGTGCATGGGAGGCGAGTGACACTTTTTTTTTTTTTTTTTTTTTTTTTTTTTTGCCTATCGACCGTTGAGGCCAAAGCACCTGGTATAAGGCAAAAATATATATATGTGTATACATTGACACATATATACATATATATATATACATACATATACACATCCATGCATATGAATATACACACATTCATGCACATGTACATATATATATAATAATTTTTATTTTATATATTTTTTTGTATTTTTATTTATTATTTTTTTTATATTTTTACACTATAACCAAAAATGCCTAATCTAAAGAACCTAAAACTAATCACCTAACTGACAAATCGCTAACCTATACTAAATCCTAAAGAGACAAATAACTAAACCTACACTAATGGTAAAAAGACCTCGACCAACAGAACACCATCGACTGCAGATATGTAATGCCTTTCAACAGTACATACCTGCACTCATCACCTGGTGACTGTCAGTCGAGGCACAACCAAATATAGGGGTCAGCAGTATATGAAGAGAACCAGACGAGACAGGAACATTTCCATATATATCAGCTGTCGGTCCTAATTAGAATAACTTAAGCAATATGTTAGAATATATTTACATATTATGTTCAAAAAGTGAAGAACCTCGCCCAACAGACCACCATCGACTGCAAATGCCCAATACTTTTCTATATTGCACAGAGTGACAGTCATCACAGGCTCACAGCTGCTCTGCTCTGTCTGAAATCTTGAAGATTTCAGTGGTCGAATGGCACCAACCTGACTAGGCTCAACCTACTTTCTGGTTTTGGAGATTACTTTTATTAGTGACAGGTATCTTATACTGATGTATTAAGCCCATTTACTCATAACAAAATTCGAAAATCTGTTCACAAGCTCACAGATGCTCTTCTTTCTCAGTAACCTCGAAGATTTCAAGAGGTAAAGTGTCACCAACCTAACTCGATTCAACCAATTTTCTGGCTTCTGTGATTGCTTTTATTAGTACCAAGGATCCTTTATTGATGTATTAAGCACATTTAGCCAGAAAACAAAATCCAAAATCTGTTCACAAGCTCACAGATGCTCTGCCCTCTCAGTAACATCGAAGATTTCAGAGGTAGATGTCGCCTACATAACTCGATTCAACCAACTACCTGGCCTTATTGATTACTTTTATTAGTGCCAGGGATCTTATGTATTAAGCCCATTTAGCCAGAAAAAAAATAAAAAATCGACCGGCGTAGAGGGGTATCAGTTTTTTTTTTTTTTTTCCAGCACTGTATAGGTTAAGAGAGTAGGAGAAGGTAGAGAGGGAGTGATTGGTGATGAGCAGTGTGACTTTAGGAGGGGGGGAGGGTATGCATGGATCAGGTGTTTGCTGTGCAACAGGTGTGTGAAAAGTATTTAGCAAAAGGTAAAGATGTGTTTTGGGTGATCATGGATTTAGAGAAAGTGTATGATAGAACTGATATGGAGGCATTGTGAACAGTTCTGAGATTGTATGGACTTCATAGCAGGTTGTTTGTAGGAGTGAAAAGTTTTATGTAAACGGTAGAGTGTGTGTGAGTGGGAAATACTGTGAATGATTGGTTTCCCCTGAGAGTAGGGCCGCGGTAGGGATGTGTGATGTCACCTTGGTTTAATATTTACATGAATGGTGTTGTAAGGGAGGTGAATACAAGAGTATTGGGTGGAGGTTTGAGTCTGGTGAACGCTGATGATAGTGGAATCTGAATCAGCTGCTGTTTACAGATGATACTGCACTGGTGGCTGATTAGGAGGAGAAAGAGAGACAGTGTGGCAGAAGAGTTTGGGTGTGTGAAAGGAGGAAATTGAGAATAAATGAAAATAAGAGTAAAGTAATGAAGTGTATGAGATTTGTAGATGGTAGGAAGGTGAATGTAGTTCTGAATGATGAGTTACTTAAGGAGGTAGTGTTTTACGTATTTAGAGTCACATGTTGCTGTGAATGAAAGAATAGATGTAGAGGTGAAGTTTAGAATGAAATAAGTAGGAAAGGCACTGGGAGGAATGAAAAAAAAGTGTTTAGATGTCGTTCGGTTATAACAGATGTAAAGAGAAGGCTGTATGAGAGTGTAGTGGTACCGACTGCATTATATGGGTCTGAAACATAGATTATTGGTGTAACAGGAGGAAGAGTTTGAATGTAATGAAGATGAGGTGTCTGAGAAGTACGTGTGGAGTGACACGTATGGATCGAGTGAGAAATGAAGTGCGATGGAGGACTGGAGTTAAGCGGGAGATGGCTGAACGAGTTGAACAGAGAGTATTGCGATGGTTTGGGCATATGGAGAGAATAGATGAAGAGTGATTGGTGGAAAGATAACTGGATCAGATGTGAGAAGCATAAGGCTGAGAGGAAGACCACGAATAGGATGGATGGACAGTAAAAAGAGAGCGTTAGGTGCGAGAGGGATGTCTGTAGAGTGAGGAAGAGTGGATGCACGTGATAGGGATGATTGGAAAGAAATTGTGAATGAATAAATGGTGATGCGGCCCATAGGAGATATTCTTCCACGGCCGGTCTTATCAGTCGATCAGGTCAGGTGTGGTAAGATGATGGGCCCACTATGATGTGGGAGGGATAAACCAGCTTTGCTGTCAGGCCCTGTTGCGGATTTCACTGATTGCACAGCGGAGTTGACCCTCGAGCAGTGTGATGCAGTGAGGAACTGTCCTTCTACCCCTGAGGTTAAGATACGAGTAAATGTGTGTGTGTGTGTGTGTGTGTGTGTGTGTGTGTGTGTGTGTGTGTGTGTGTGTGTGTGTGTGTGTGTGTTGACCCTCGAGCAGTGTGATGCAGTGAGGAACTGTCCTTCTACCCCTGAGGTTAAGATACGAGTAAACGTGTGTGTGTGTGTGTCTGTCTGTCTGTGCCGCTGTGTTATCTAAGAATTTCCTTTAGGGTGTTGTAATTTGTTTTTAGTATTTCATTGTATTATTATATATGTACTTTTACTGGACCAATCTTTAAAATAATGTGTATGATCATTTGTAGCTGTGGTCAATAAAATTCTATCTATTCTATCTATCTCTGTCTGTCTGTGTGGATGAGTAAATTGGGAGTGTGTCGTTCTGTCACTGCTACCTCCCTCTCCTTGAGAAAAGCAGCCTAGGTATATGGAGAGATAGATAGAAATACATAGACGTATGAGTGTGTGTGTGTGTGTGTGTGTGTGTGTGTGTGGATGAGTAAATTGGGAGTGTGTCGTCCTGTCACTGCTACCTCCCTTTTCTTGGGAAAAGCAGCCTAGGTATATGGAGAGATAGATATAAATACATAGACGTATGTGTGTGTGTGTGTGTGTGTGTGTGTGTGTGTGTGTGTGTGTGTGTGTGTGTGTGTGTGTGTGTGTGTGTGTGTGTGTGTCTGTGTCTGTGTCTGTGTGTGTGGATGTTTGTGTGTGTTAATTAGGCCCTCTTAACTCCAAACAGACGCGAACCCCAAACCCACTTTCAAGTTTCCTTCTTCAAACAAACACTCCTACTGGAAAGATATCTCGAAAGATTAGGACTTTCACTTGACAAACAGAAGACCTTTTCCCAGTATACGACTAACATCAGAGCAAAGGCATCGCACAGACTTGGTGTCATGAAGACTTTCACTAGCAATACCGGACATTTGAAAAACAGAAAGAACCCCTGAAAAAGGCAATAAACAATTACTCAGAAACACTGCGATTTGCGCTGGCCAAAGTCTGGTATATACCTTAACAAACAACACATAGATTAGTTTAAAATACACACACACACACACACACACACACACACACACACATATATATAAACCCGGTATATATATATATATATATATATATATATATATATATATATATATATATATATATATATATATATGTGGGACTGTCCAGCTTGTAGGCTGGTCAATCCCGGATTTTTTACGTCTGTCCCGCCTTTTTAACTGGGACTTAAATGTCCCGCTTTTTAAGCAGATTATCTTTAATGTCTCGCTTTTAGAAATTTACTGTTACATTACTGTAGATATAGCATGAGCTTCGTTTATGTAATTAGGATGAAATAGTAAAATTAAGCCTAATCCAAACCAAATAAAATACTGAATTGTTAATATTAAGTGTGTAATACTAACCGGTAACTTTGGTCGGCCCGTACGGTATGTTGGTTTGTTCGGGATTCGTGTGAGACGTTAGTGTTTGATGAGCAACCTTAGGGTAAGGTGCAGCGCTGTATCATTATCAGCCGTTTGAGTATCTACTGCAGGACCGGCCTATCCCGACCTAAGTCGTTTTTTTTTTTTTTTTTTAATGCGGGGAAGAAGGAACCAAAGGCCGCGAGCCCGCAATTATTGTTCCTTCCAAGAGAAAAACAAAATACAAGAGAAAGCCAAATTCAAGATCCGATCATTTCGAGCATATCTGGCAATCATTGCTTCGTTCCAGTACTTGATATAGCTGAGTGCAACAAACAGTCCGACACTAAGCATCACATGCCTTTCCTGAAAACTAAGCTTAAATTGTACCCTGAACAGTTGTATCTTGATAGTGTAAATGTTTTTCACCGTCCACGTGGCTTGGTGGAATGTACCAGACATTCGGATGCTATCTGAGCCATCTGGGACTTCACCCAGGAACAGGAATGCTGAAAGAAGGAGCTCTGCTAATCATTACCATGGTGGGATTTCTGCTCCAGTGACGACTTGTGATACACGACTGCTGACGCCTTTGCCTGAACTAGATCACCACCATCAGAGAATTGCTACGCAAGATCTTCATCTTCTGTGACTGGAATCCGACAGGCTTTGTCTATGAATTTCCACTGCCTCTGGAAATGCACAAACAGTTCAATGTTTGGTCCCAATGTCGGCCCATATGCCTTCTTGAAAACGTCACACAAGACGATCTCATTAGCATGATGTTGACACGCTGGCCACAGCAGCTCTTGATTCAGACCTTGCCTTCTTTTCACACATGCACCTCAGACAGGCCAGTGATTAAAGCAGAAATGTCACAGTTCCCCTGATGTTCTCTTCAAAGCCATGCTCTTGAAGGAAGCTCAGACATGCATCTGCTTGAACAGTCCCACTGCTACTGGTAACTTTTGGGACACCAAGCAGGATTTTTTGATCTTTGTCTCCAGGACAGCAGCATGGTCAATTTCTCAGTTTGAGTTAGACCAGACAGCAACTTTGTGTTCCAGTGTAAGAGAAGAGGCGTCGCTGAAGGTATGTCGTGTTTTTTTGGCTTCAGCTGCTGTCATTTCTATCTATCTATCTATAGCCCGACGCCCTAATCCCGCAAAGCGTGGCCGCAGACAAAATGCCTCCAAGTTGCTCTGTCACCAACCATTTGACTACCCTCCCCCCAACTCACTCCTCCCTCCCTCATATACCTCTCAACTCCATCCCTCCATCTCATCCTCGGTCTTCCCCTCCCTCTCCCTCCCTCCACCTCACCTACATACACCCTCTTAGTCAGTCTTTCATTCTCCATTCTCTCCACATATCCAAACCATCTCAGTGTATTTCTCCTAATCTTCTCAACCCACATCCACATCCACACCATAACGTTCTTTCACTTCTTCATTCGTCAACTTGTCCCTCCATGTCACTCCACATGCTCCTCTCAAGTAGCTCATTTCCACTGCTCTCACTCTTGACTTGTTCATTTTACTGTTCTTAATTCGATAGCGATTGACAGAGCTTCTAAATTCGAGTGTCAGTTCATTCAAGTTTTGACGAGTCGCTTTTGCTAAAGCTCCCATCGGAAACATCACTGTCAAGTCTGATATATTCACTCGATCCAATGTCAAAGTCACCACAGGAGTAAGAAAAGCGTGGGCAGTCCCCTTGACCCAGTTTGGCGTACTTGTTCGATGGAGCTCGGGAGTGAACTCCAGATCAACATCTATTTCTGATGACGAAGAAAAAGAGAAGGAATCAATCTTCGACGAATCGACGGTGTGAGCCATAGCTTCCGAGTCTATATAAGATATTTCCATTCTCTTCTGCTTTTTCTCCAATTGTCTTCATTTCACCTCACAGGATTTCTGAAGCAGCTGGTCGACCCCGGCCATTCTCGATCTCATGCAGTCTTCCTGCTGACTGATTAGGAAAGCCCGGTCTTCGTCGTTTGTGATCTGCATGTGAGCATCTCGCTTGGAGATGTAAAACTGTTCTTCAAGGTTTCCAAAAAAGATTTCTTCCTTCATTTTACATAACTTAGTCCTTCAGTCAATTTTACTTCATCTTTTCATACTGCTCGACTAGTCCCAAAAGCTTCTTCTTGCCATAGCAGACGGATGTGGTAGGGACATTGGCTGAACACCCCAAACAAAGAACAGTGTCAGTCACTGCAGACACACTGTCAGACTTGATTTCTTCAGGATTACATGGTCGTAAAAGAAATGATTGAGCACTTGACCCGAAGATGGTAGTTGACAACCAGTGATCGTTCCCTGAGCAAGACAGATCAGCCTGACAGAAGCACTGCTTTGTGTAGCGACTGTAGCCTATCACCTGCAAACAGAAATTTAACCTGAATTAGAGGAAAACATGCAATGTAGACTGTACACTAAACTACACACACACACACACACACACACACACACACACACACACATATTTTGTCCTAACGAGTGAGCAGTGTAATATGCACAATTGCAGATTACACAACCAGCCGACTGCTGGCAAGGCTGCCTGCATGTATTTATAGACTCATGGGCAACTCCACTAGAACATTCCATAATATTCTTGAACTGTCTAGAACCTCTTAGAACATTCCAGAATTTTCTAGATCCGTTTCTTACTGTCTAGACTCTTCTAGAACATTCTAGAATCTATATTCTTCTCGAACCGTCTATACCCTCTTAAAAGTTCATGTTTAGAGCGACCTCTAATCGTTGTCAGATCAGCCTCATTTTTTTACAAGTTACTACTAAGGCAGTGAGTTGGAATAAGAGCATCTTATATCTGAATAAGCTTAAGCTATGTGAAATTTCAGTAAATGACCATGGGCAACACTAATATATATATATATATATATACACTAGGCTCGCACAGTGCACGAGATTGGGCGGTCCACGACCTCGCGCACTGGGAATTTGCGTACTGGGAATACATAATCTTATGGGAATAATTACATATGGGCGGTACCCCCTCATACCTGGACATTTTTTGGCCCTTAGAGACATAAAAAAGGTCAAATTTTTCAGACATTGTACTACAGATATAGCTGCAATAACAAAAATATGGGCAGTCACCTTAACAACAGTAGACAACAGGCCTGATGGATTTAAACAAGAGTTCTGAGGCGCGGCAACGCACTTACAGTGCCCCCGCCACCCCGGCAGCACCATGCTTGTTTAACGGTTGCCAATGTTGTATTATTCCAGGCTTTGACGAAGAAATTTACGGCCTGTTGAATGTTACATTTCTTCCAGAATGCAGCAACAGTCATTATGGTGGGGGTTGCAGGTATGCCAGGTGAAGCAGGTGAATCAGGTGGGGCTGTGAAGGTGGAGAGGGAGGCAGCTGGTGAGTCAGGTGGGGCAGTGAAGGACGGCGGTGGGCGAGTCAGGGGAGGTGGTGAGCGGAGGATCCTCCCTCTCCTCCTCGCTACTGCTCACATTTTCGGCAATTTCCCTCATCTCTTCTTGCTTGTTTGTTTCATTCCTCATCTTGTTATGGACGTATTGGCAGTATAACAACTTGGTATTCACGAAATAAACATCATTATTATAGAAACTGGGTATCTATTCTAACTTACTGTTATTGCCGAAAACGTTATTATTGAAGCTGTTATTGGCGATATCTTATTGTAGACTCCTCTTGAGCACCTTCCCCATGAGCCTCTAGGTCACTATTGGCTCGTTGTGTGTGGGGGGGTCGCGTACTAATGGAAAATGGCATTTTTAAGCCACTTCTTGCCTCTACCTCGTGTTTTGTGGGGTAAACTCGCGCATTCAAGGTTTTTCGTTATGATTTTTGGTCACTTGCTCACAATGCGATTCGCGCACTGTGATGACAAGCACTGGGCGAGCCTACTATATATATATATATATATATATATATATATATATATATAGCCTCTGTGGTACAGTGGTAGAGTGTGCGTTTCGTACACAGGTGAACCAGGGTTCACGCCCCGCAGGGGTGATAAACTTTGGGAGTGTTCACCCGGCCACGTACTGCATTGGCGGACACAAGGGGTGCTGTGGTTGAACCAGTATTACTTACTATAAAGTATGCTTGCACCCAGTCGACTTGCGCGGGACGATTACACTTGGTTCACAGACTACACCCAAAGCCACTCCAACACTATGATTACACTTACAAGCACTTCTCACCCTACATACAATCTCTACCAGACAGCCTAAGCCTCTTGGTAGAGATACATTGGCTGTATCGTCCCGACTTCGGTCGGGATACGCCGGTTCTGCAGTGGATACTCAAACGGCTGATGATAATTATATATATATATATATATATGGTATTATTATATAATTACTCCCGTAATTATACAATGCGTAATCCAACCTGCCAGAACCTCCTGTTCAACAGTGAAACATTGAGGGTGGGGGGGGGTGTAACTCAAAAACGAGTGATTTCCGACAGAAATGAAGGTCAAATTAAAATGAAGTACACTGAAAATACTAGGAAAATGAAAATTCCATGCAAAAATGGCGTGTGGGAGTAAAAGTAAAAATTTACCATATATATATATATATATATATATATATAGATAGATAGATAGATAGATAGATAGATAGATAGATACAGATATAGACAGATAAACAGACAGACAGACAGATCATTTGCATCAAGGAAAAAAAACTTGCAGTCGATTATCATATAATATGAGTTGCACGCGGTTCAGTGCTTCAGCTTGACATGTCTCACCCTTGCTACTTCATGTTTCATCACTCCTTCCATAAAGAAAGAAGAAAAAAACACCTGCTAAACATTACACAGAATATCTCGTAAACAACCTCCCCTTCCTCCATGCAACACCATACTTCATAAAGATATTCATAATCATGTAGTCACCACAGCCACAGCCATCCATAACCATCAGCCAAATACCATCCTTCATGTACTGTACCTCCACAAGACACACACACCTCAAAAACTACTCTACCGAGAGAGACGCAAGTACAGTTAGCCAGAATGGGATGCTGCCACCATCATGTACAACCCAACGGTCACACTCTGATGCAACCCCTCACACCAGAACACACTGACTAGCCTTATGCACCACATTAATTATCACAAAGCAGACAATCCTTCAACATAATTTTAGCAAGAGACCTGTACGAGTGACCGGTTGATGTAGTGGGTTTCCTGCAGTCTACTGGGTTCACGACTACATTAGTCAGGGGCTGCAACATCAGTAACAACAAAAGCAATTTTTCCTTTTCAGGGTATTCTTCGCAGCATGCCGTAAACCATTCTGAACATTCATATCAATAACAGTATCAAAGAACATGAGAGAGAGAGAGAGAGAGAGAGAGAGAGAGAGAGAGAGAGAGATTAGGACGGAATAAGCTGACTTTCCTAAACACCGGTTAATAGCGCCTTAATTACGCCAGTTTGTAGGTACTTTGGTGAAATTAAGCGATTATCCAGGGCTCAGGGCGGTTGTGAAGACCGGGAAAAAGGGAGAGAAAACGTAAGGCAATGAACGAACTGAACTAGCAGGGAGGAAAGAAAGTGCTATTTTCAGCTTTATAAATCAAGAAACAGTGGAGAAACCCGGAGAAGTATATTTCCACAATATATGAAGGGTCATGATATGAAAATAAATAATGAAGATAATGTATGCAATGCGCGTCCGTATATCCGATGCAGTGACGTTATTGGAACGTCATCCTTAGATGGTACAACAATCCAGGAGAGGTTCTTCAGCTGCAGGCACCAGTGAAATAGAATACAGCTGGATCCTACGCTAACAACCGACATCACGCACCAAAGTCTCAAAGGGCAGTTGATTGGTCGAATGATGGAGTCATAAGATGGAAGAACACTATGATGTGTATGTCTCTTAGATGAGGCAGGTAAGTCAATAAAATTGCTGGACCAGAGATCTGACAGTTCCCAGGGCATTAAAACTAGGCTCGGGTTACAAGGTGCTCCCTCCTCGCTGCACTGCGGAAGACTGCACCTGCTATTGTTCCTATATGCTCTAGCTCCTCCATGGTTGTCTTACATGCAGTTACGGACATCACTGTTCTAGGAGTTAACAGACCATTTGAAATATCTTGCTTTGATTCCGAGACGTCAGTGCAAGGGTTTCTGTGGATATGGCGCGACATGAGATTCGTCCGCTGTTCTAGGTTGATAAATTTTGCCCTCAGAGAATCATAGAAAACCAACTGGGCTAGATTGTACCGCGGACACGCTTGGAAAAGGGCAGCAGTGGGGAGTCCAATAGCTGCTATGTTTGCCGCATGGCTCTGTCTCTTGCCATGTTCTTGGGATTCCATGGAAGGATGCCTTACTTCTGCACGGGCACGGGAAGCAACAGAAAATACTTGAATGAGTTTCGAAAGAAAGACAGAAGATAACAGACAAGAGACAGAAGAAGAAAAGTAAAACACACACACACACACACACACACACACACACACACACACACACACACAAGCAGAGGGGGAGGGGGAGGCTGAAAATGATGCAAATGAGGAAGAGCACCATGAAGTGAATCGGGTTATTAGTGGAGAAAGGACAAAAATACTTAAGAATTAGTCTCTCCACTATGGTCTTTTTGTCGTTTGTTCTTACTGTTTCCAGTTCCTTTCATGCAGCTAAGAAGAGCATCTTGGCTGTGAAGGTACCAACACTTTTAGCCAAAAGAAGCTTTTTTGCTTCATTCCTGCGCTGTCCAGATAATTTTACTGAATAAACATTTTTTTTTTTAACTTGCCTAGTTATGTATAGTCTTCAACCACCAAATTGCTACTGTATGTTACATGTCTTCCAGAATGAATAAAATCATCTGACAGTTTCAGGGAAATGAATGACAGGCTTCATCATACTGACGGCAAAAAGATTATCAAGAGCTTATTTAAATTGTCAACAATAAAAAAAAATAAACGTCATTGGACTGATGAGGTGAAACGTGTTCAAAAGGAAGCAAAAGGGCGTTAGTACAGTGAATCTAAATATATGGCCAAACAAATGAAGAGTGACAAGAGAGCGGCAATAAACTCACACACAGAAGATGAGAGCGTAATACAATAAGAGAGAAGGGATGAAAAAGACAGATAAGAGAGAATGAAAAATAAAGGTAGGAATAGTGAACAATGAGGAGGGAAGAGGATGGGAAAGATACTGATGTATAGCAATATGAAGACAGGAAAGCAGTGAAAAGAGAATGAAATGAAAGAATATGTACATGTAACCAACGTTAGTCAAAATTCACAGCTTCTTGACTAGATTTCTTCCGGACATTTGGAACACAAGTGTTTTCCTCTTAAGCAGCACAAAGTAAAGTGAAGCATGGACACAATGATGGCCCTAGGACACCACACGGGATTAACACCATCAACCCAAACAAACACTATTATATTGTTGTTACCACATCTGTAATATATTTTGCTCACGGGATACCTGCAATAGTGAAGGATTATAATGGGGATCATTTCAAACTCTTCAGTGTAGCAGGTGTCCTCTTGCTGCAATATATCTTTCTGAATGTATCAAGAACATACTGTACAGCTAAGTATATAATATATCATTGTTTTTCTGGGTTTTATTGGCTTGTACAGGTATAGGTGAGATGGGAGGTACAATGAATAATGTGACCTTACTTGGATACGTGGGATCATAAAATAGTTAATCATAAGCTGCTTAGGAAATCCTTTATTTATTTTATTTTTTTTCACTGGTACAGCTACCAGTCACTTCACACACAAACTAGAGTGAATGTTAAATCAAAAAATGAAACAGAGGTTAATGACCATACTTAGCTGATTGTGGATTTATTTATCGGAGAAATAGACTAAGAGCCTAAATGAAAATATCCCCGGACCAGTACGGCCATTATTACTGCACTTTGCTGCGGACAAAATCTTGACAATTAATGACCTTATTACTGGATCTTGCTTAACGGATTCAGCCCACTGACGAACTTTATGTAATTCTTGCTATCTCCCGACGATGTTACACAGTTCATGATAAAGTTTTCCATTTGGAGGGGTTGGGTATAGCCTTCATTAACTTCTTCAATAAAATATGTATTTTTTAACCTGAATATAATCGACTGGAAACACAGAGAATAAGCAATAATTATATCACTGGTTTCAAGAGGAAAAAGTCAAGCCAAGGCTAACCCACATTACTGACTTTTATAAGCCAGCTTGAACTAAATCCTCCCAGTCCATCTTAATCACAACTTAGGTGACATTTAGGGCAGTAGTTAAGAGTATATATTGTCCCTATTAACTCTATTTTCCGGGCGAGACCCATAGTTTTCCTTTCACTAGTCTGACTTTATCAGACGGTCAGGGATTTTTATTCAGCCTCGTTCCTTGTCCTCGTTTTATCTCTCAGTGTTATAATCTCATATGTGCCTGACATTTTCACCCGTAAACCCCCACCATTGCACACTCACACACACACACACACACACACACACACACACACACACACACACACACTGCAGAAAACTGTACAAAAAGATAGGTGCTAAAGGCGTAAGGAAATTCAGTTTCCCAGATAGAGCACTTGATCAGTAGAATGCACAACCGAATGAAATAGTGTGTGCCAAAACAATTCATAAATTTAAAGACATGTATGATAAAAAAGGTTCAAAACACTAGACAGTACGAGCTTGACTCATTCCTGTAAAGATATAATTAGGTAAGAGCAATTAGGTAAGAACACACACACACACACACACACACACACACACACACACACACACACTGCACGCCTTTAACACCCCGTAGAATTATTGAAGTACACACAGTGCGTCTGAATGCTTCTCACTCTGTGTCGCTCGAAATATGATACAAACTTCTGGGTGTCTCAGACTTGAACTAGAGTGAAGATTTCACTAACTTAGTTAAACTCTGTACAGAAGACCTGAAATAATACTCAATATATATATATATATATATATATATATATATATATATATATATATATATATATATATATATATATATATATATATATATGTTTGTATGTATGTATATGTATATCTATCTATCTATCGATAGAAAGATACTAATATACCAAACACAATATAAATGCATATATATATATATATATACCATTGGATCCCGGAGTTTCTGGGCGAGGCATTGTACTGGGAGGGGACTAAGTGTACCACCTTCTGCTTATCGGCTCATAGTCGCGAAGCTCATAGGTCCCTACCCGGGGATTCCCTACTTTATTAAAATGTGAAAATTCCCAGTTGTGTCCAATACTCTGGACACTGGGCTCCAACGGGATATATATACAGCATATAATATACATACGTTTTAGTCCATAATATATACCATAATGAAATAGAAAGATAGACATGGATAGATAAACAGTGAGAGAGTATCCTCACAGAAAGGAGGAAATTAGACTAAGAGAAGACCAATAAGATAATAAGGGGATAGGGACGACAGTGAACGGGAGTGAAGGAGAACTCGGCTGTATTATTAAAAAATATTGAGCATGTCTCTGGAAAGCACACTCTTCCTTGCACTAAGGAAAGCCAAACTCTATTTTTGTTATTACTAAAACAGCTGATCGGACGTGTGCTTTCGTGAGCCGATTGGTATGCCAGCAGCTACTTTTCGGTAATGTTGGTATGCCTGCATATATGACTGTGTTCGAATTGTCTGAAACAAATAAAAAATCCAACAATCAAAATACCTCTGGCATCATTATAGCATAAGAGAGGCATCGTTCATAAACATTTGTACATTGTAAAATAAAGATATAACAGGTTAGAAGATGTATAAGATGCCAGAAATAAGATATTATGCTGATGAAAGCCACTGGCTTACCAGTAATAATCGAACGATTTGTGTTTGTTTATGTCATTTGTCAAACTGTTTCCCGGGATTATCATCACTGAAGAGAGAAATGACACGCTTGATCTCATCGAGGATTGAATAAAGAAAAACGTAATCTTTAATATGAAGACAGATGGAGGGATAATTCTGGTAAATATGAGGACGTGGGAGGAGATAAGTAACGCCTTGAATGCAGCTAGATTGGGCTCACCAGAACATCCCAGTAAAAAAAAAAAAAAAAAAAAAAAAAAAAGGCAAAGTATAATAACAAGGCGAGTGTCTATATAGAATAATTCAGGAAAAATGTATATACTGCCATTTCCACCCCAACTAGTTTTTGTCAATTCAGATGTGTGCCAAAGCTATGCAGTGTTACATAATGTGCTGTCGTGTTTTCTTAGCAGCTTATACTTCTATCACTGGGGATTCATTACATGACCTTTAACATGAAAGCTTAAAATACGAGTAAAAGTTTAGAAGCATGAAATTGTATACTAATGAAATTAATTACCTTATTATGATTATGTGAAGATAATTTCCAAAGAAAAAAGAAGTGGTTTCTCTCAGACAGGCCAAGGTTTGTAGAGCTTAGTTTGTGTAAACCCCATAAAAGCCCCATGAAGCAGTACTGGTACCATTGTCATGAAAGAAGGATGCCAAGGTTATGATGGAAGAAATGCTTTCTTAATGGCTAGGTTCACTATATACTTGGCTCTGATTTTCAGATGGCATTTTTCTAATTTCAGACCATACTGCTATCATCTTGGTGGTGAACTTTTTTTTTTTTCTTTTTTTTTTGTGACTTGTTGGTCATGTTATGGAAATTTCCAGTAGCTGAGATATACCACTTACCTCAAAAGTGAGTCAATTACAAACCATTTATGGTAGCAATACTTAACCTAGACTCCAAGCAAATCAGTCCAATCAAAACAAATTCCAGCTTTACCCTAGTGATTTACATCAAATACCCTGAGAGAGGGGTGTGTGAGTTGGGAGCAGGGCAGTGAAATGGCGGGGGACAGGGCGACTTGGAGGCGATTTGTTTGTGGCCACCCCAAACGGGATTGAGGCGTCTGGCAATAGATAGATAGATAGACCCTGAGGAAACCAGAGCAGGAACAGGAAGGCATCTGTTACTTTCAAAGAAGTTGAGGCAAAACAGAATTGCCAGGCAGCAACTTGGCTGGTGATGGCTAGATTAAGTCATGTGACCCTCTTGTTCGTCGGCAGATGGGTAGATTAAAAATTATCTCCATTAGTACTGATTCCTGACACAAGTGTCACAGGAGAAATCTAACTACTAGGATAAAACATTCCCTGAAAAAAAGTAGCTATCAGTTATAGGCAGAAATAAGATTAATACCTTGCAGATTTTCATGTTTATTAACATTTATCCAGAAAATGAGATAATATGCTGGTGTATATCACAGTGGTAATCAGGGCTCAGATTGCTGTTATTCAATGCTGGCAGTGGTTTTCCCACCTAGCTACATTGGTTGGGGTAGGGAGGACAATGGTGTGAAATTATGAGCCAACTTAGTGTATGATGTGACAAAAAACAACTTGGCTGCTGCTTCCCAAGCTTTACTCAACTCAATCACAAGTACAGTCCTGAAAACAAATATTACCTTATAATACTGGTATAAAACTTCACCTTTTATAAAGCATTCTAACCATGACACTCATCTATCTTTATTACTCTAAATAAGGCTTCTTCATATTAATACATACAATGCTCAAATTAATAAAGAAAAGAAGGTAGCTTACATGGCATGCTGCCTCAATAGGGTCCCAGTAGAATATAAACAAGGTATGAAAGTACACCCAGACAAAACAGTATGAAAAATACAAATGACAAACGCATATTATAACATTCTTCCCTTCTAGATGAAAAAGAGACTACCATCCAATAACCCTCTAAATACTCAGTCCCACCCATATCGATCTGGAGCCTTCGACACACGATTTGATCGCCGTACTAAAGGTGTTGCCGCATCCACTTCCATCTTGGCCTCCGGATTAGGTTCAATACTCCTCGGTGTTCCTTGGTGTGCGGCTGTAGGTAATGCCTCTGGTGACAATGGAGGTGAAAGTGATTCTTGGCCATCAGCAGCAGTGTAGTCAACTTGATCCCTTGGACATGGGGCCAAGTCACGAATGGAAACTGTCGTTTTCCGTCCATCCGGATGTCTTATATTAGCATATGTTGGGTTAACGTCTAAAAGTTCCACTTGATCCACTAGAGGCTCACTCTTGCTTGCTCTTACAAATCTTCTCAATAATACAGGTCCTGATGTCATGATCCAAGAAGGCAGAGAGCTCCCAGAAGATGAACGTCTTGGAAACCCAAAGAATCGTTCATGCGGTGTGACATTAGTCGAAGTAGACAGAAGGGATCTGAGTGAGTGTAATACATCAGTAAGAACTAATTCCCAATGTTCTTCAGAGAGGTTCCGAGCCTTGAGAGCCAGCTGAATCGCCTTCCATATAGTGCCATTGAGTCGTTCCACTTGTCCGTTACCAGTTGGGTGATAAGGAGTAGTTCGGCTTGTTGCTACTCCTTTCTGTGCGAGGTATGTTTTGAGGTCCTTAGACATAAATGATGTTCCTCGATCGGAGTGAACATAATTAGGCATCCCACACAGGCTGAATATTTTCTCTAGGCACTTGATTACTGTTGTTGTATTCATATTGGGACATGGAAAAGCAAAGGGGAACCGAGAATATTCATCAATAACAGTAAGCAGATAGGGGTTGCGTGAAGCAGTTGGAAGAGGGCCTTTGAAGTCGATGCTCAGTCTCTCCATCGGCTGTGTTGCCTTGATTAGTTGTCCTTCTCGTGGCTTGTAGAACCTTGGCTTCAACTCTGCACACACCTTACAGGAGGAACACACCTTCCTCACATCCTCAGTGGAGAAGGGAAGATTCTTGGACCTCACAAAGTGTAGTAGACGAGTCACTCCTGGGTGGCAGAGTCTATCATGTAGTTCATTGAGAGTAGATGATGTGGAGACCGCAGAACAGCAAAAGGCTCGGGTGAAGGTATCAGGTACTACATTGTCCTTACCAGGTTGATAATGTACAGTATAGCTAAAGGCTGCGAGTTCCATCCTCCACTCCTGGATCTTGTGATTCTTAACTTTAGTGCGTTTCCTGTTATCAAGCATGAAGGCTACAGAACGTTGGTCGGTTATGAGATCAAAGTGCTGTCTAGCAAGGAAGTGACTCCATTTACACACGGCTTCTATTATGGCCATAGCCTCCTTCTCAACAATATGATAGTGCACTTCACTTCCTTGTAGTGTCCTAGACATGAATGCCACTGGTCTTCCACCCTGGTTAAGTACCGCAGAGATTGCTACTTCCGAGGCATCACATTCAACTTCAAAAGGTATGTTTTCATCAACTTGAGTATAAGGTTGCTCTTTCAAGTTCCTGTTTTAGCAGACTGAAGGCCTTCAAAGCTTCTTCATCCAAAGGAAACTTCTTTGCTCTTGCTAATGGTTGAATTTTGCTTGAAAAATCCTGTATCCACTTGGCATAGTAAGCAAACATGCCCATTGTTCTTTTCAAAGATCCTTGGTTCATAGGAGGTGGCAGTTCTTGCAATGGTCGGAGTCTCTCTGGATCAGGCTTAATGACACCATTTCCTACACAGTAGCCAAGGATGTTGATGGAGCGCACAGACTTAATTGTTTTAGAAGCATTAAGGGTTAGACTTCTCTTGTTGATGACCTCAAGAAAGTGCCGCACACGGTCATCATGTTCTTCCTGAGTGTGTCCAGCAATGGTGACATTGTCCAGATATGGAAATGCACCCTGAAGATTCTCCTCCTTCACCAGTCTATCCATAGTCCGTTGAAAAACTGCAACTCCATTTGTCACTCCAAAGGGTACTCGACAAAACTGATACAGGCGGCCATTGGCTTCAAAAGCTGTGTACTTCTTGTCAGATTCCTTCAGCAGAACTTGGTGATAGGCACTTTTCAAGTCAAAAGTTGAGAACACACTATATGTTGAGAGTTCATTCACCATGGTGTCGATTCTTGGCAATGGATATGCATCTAGCTCTGTGTACTGGTTTACGGTTTGTGAGTAGTCAACACACATCCTCTTCTTATGTCTGTTCAAGGGGTCCTTTACTACTACAACCTGAGCCCTCCACGGAGACAAGCTGTCCTCAATAATTCCTTCAGCAAGCAGACGATTGGTCTCCTCTTCAATGAATTCTCGGTCATCTTTACTGTAGAATCTTGACCTGGTGACGATAGGCTTACAGTTAGGGAGTAAATGTTGGAAAAGAGAAGGCTCATCTACATTAGCTGCTGCTAGAGAACAATATGAATTGGTACCAGGTAAGTTGAGTGCTGGTTTAGGTCCGCCATACTCAATAGTCACACTCTGATGTTGTTTTTGAAAGTCTTGGCTAAGCAGCACCCCAGAACACAAATCCTTCATCAGTGCCAGACGTGTAGATGGATATGTTTGACCATTAAGATGGAGATTCAGGTCTACATTGACATAGCCTTGAGAGTTCGTGTGTAGTGATTTCTGTGCTAGGGTAACATTCTTGTCAGTTTGATGTACTTGTAGCTTCAAGTCCCGTGCAACATCTTCATCTATGTAACTGTCATCACTACAAGAATCAATGAGTGCCATCAACTTCCGCCCATTGATTGATGTCGAGGTGGCTGCCCGATGAAGGCTCTGAGGAAAAGTGGTGCCAGTGACAGTAGCGAGAAATGATGGCTGTGGAGAGTCAAACACGGTCGCCGTTGTAGTCTTGCCAGCAAATGTTGAGGTCTTAGATTGGCACACTCGAGCAAAATGGCCTTTCTTGCCACATTTATTACAGGCAGAGCTTCGTGCTGGGCAAGTATTACGATTATGATAAGGACCTCCACAAAAATAACACTTCTTCTTTGTGGATAGTGTGGCTGCCAATACCTGACTCTCAATAGCTGTCTCACAGTTTTCAGATGTAGGCCTATTCTTCATAGTATCATCTCCCTCCATCTGTACACCATCAGGGGTCACCACAGTGGCAGTATGTCCAAACTGAGGAGTGAGGGAACTGTAAGAACTGGCATTGCGTTGAGCTAGGTCCAAGGAATAAGCCTGATCATATGCTGCTTGTAGATCTAAGGTTTTATTTTCTAGTAGACGCTGGCGAATCAAAGGTGAGGTTAGTCCATTAATAAAAGCGTCTCTAATAAGTTCCTCCCTATACTGTTCGGCACTAACTGCTCTCAAATTACAATCATTACCCAATTTTCGAAGTTCTCTCAAAAATTCGTCTAAAGATTCACCTGACTTTTGCTGACGAGTGGCAAGTAAGTGTTTAGCAAATATTTCATTGGGTGTCTTAACATATAACTCTTCCAAAACTGAGATGGCAGAATCAAAATCAGTGCATTCTTCTATATACTCATAGACATTGTGGGTAACACAGTTTACAAGTGCCCTTAGCTTGTCTGGTGCCTTATCCCCACACTCTTGAATGAAGTTGGAAAACGTCCTGTGCCAATGCCGCCATTCCTTTGCTGCAGTGGGAGAGCTGGGGTCCAAATCCAGGCGAGCTGGCTTCAGTAGTTTCTCCATTACTGAGTTGAGTAAATTGATGTGACAAAAAACAACTTGGCTGCTGCTTCCCAAGCTTTACTCAACTCAATCACAAATACAGTCCTGAAAACAAATATTACCTTATAATACTGGTATAAAACTTCACCTTTTATAAAGCATTCTAACCATGACACTCATCTATCTTTATTACTCTAAATAAGGCTTCTTCATATTAATACATACAATGCTCAAATTAATAAAGAAAAGAAGGTAGCTTACATGGCATGCTACCTCAATAGGGTCCCAGTAGAATATAAACAAGGTATGAAAGTACACCCAGACAAAACAGTATGAAAAATACAAATGACAAACGCATATTATAACAGTGTACAAGGGATATAGTTTTCATTTCTAGTACTAGAATATGCAGTTTTTCTCATTTAAGGGATATTATCCACATTTGTGATGGTGGCTTCCCTCCTGAAGAGTTGGATTGCCAAACTCAAGGAATATTGGCCTAAATCGAGGAGGAGGTTTGAATCACCACTGTGTCAATGCATGTGATGGACCTGACGTTAGTATAATATTCTTCCCTCAGTAGCCTTTTTTTCACAGTTTATAATTTCTGACCCACTTTTTCTATACCAGTAACTTCTTTAAACAGAATGACACCAAAAGATTTTCACGTGATTTCAAAATGCTATTGACAGCAATTTGCTTGTGGCCACCCTTTTTGGAGTGAAGGTGTTCAGCATTAGATACACAAAGAATCAGGCATGTTCCTATAGTATTGTCATAAAATGACCTCAAGAATCACCTCTTGCTTTTTCTGCATTAAGTCCTGGGACACCCTTGTATTAACTCTGCAACATTTCTTTGCATAATGTGAAAGGGGGAAGACTAACATATTCATATAAAATATTTTGACATATAATGTTTCAGCACATTATAATGTACTTTAAACACATTCACATTACAACAGCCTCAAAAGGTAAGTATATGTATACATCATAAGGTCTTTTTTCTATCTCATGGTATAAAGGAAGTATCGTTATAAAGTTTTCATTAAAAGACTAAATTCGTTTTTCATTAATTTTCATCCGGTTCAAATACTGAAGGTATAAAGGTATTAAATATATATAGAGTACACTACCAAACATTCGTTAATATACTTTTACATATTATATCAAGTATACACTGCTTGTAAATTACAGAAAGTAGTAATACATTATGAGGCCTGATCAGTAAGGTCTGTTAAGAGTTGTATATACTGGACATGCAGAGAAAATAGTGGCTGCAATTACAGCACCCTTCCCTTAGGCTCATGTTGTCTTTGCCACTATTTTCTCCTATCTAAACCGTAAGCCTGATTTTATTGACACTGTAGCTATGACATGTTTGGCATGCTTTGTAAACTGCTCAATATAACTGTGCTTCCAAAGCACGAAGACAACTAAAGAATCACAAGGTATTAAACATAAATCAGTGGAAATGGTTACATAACAAGAGATTGCAGTTTTCTGGCATCCTGATTCATCAAGAAGGATGCATGCCAGGCTCACCACACATACACATAATAAAAATCTTAATTCATTAAGCCATCCAGTATCCAATTTGTCCCCATCAGGAATGTACAGGCATAAGGCAAAGCTATTCTGTCCTGCACACAGTAAAATAAACAGAAAGCTAATCCCATATTATCACTTTTGGGGCAAAGGGGCCCAAAGCCAGTGTACTATAATCCACCACATATAAGGGTAGAAGACTGACCATTGATATGCCAGTATTTTTTAAAGGGGGAAAATAATTATATACTTTCAGTCAGCTTAAACCTTTGTGTAAAGCTAGGGTTTTACTCACAATGCCACTTCATGAGTGTTTATACAGATAACTGATGTCGGTTGACCAAGTGTCTATACAGATAATTGATAAAAGCCTGTTGGCCAAGTGTTTATACAGATAATTGATAAATGGCTGCCGGTTGGTAGAAATATGAGCATTAGAAAGTGTTGCAATAACTAGTCCTTGCAACTTTTTTCACTGCACCTGATCTTTCCAAAGCAGATTAATATTGTCCAGCAATAATAAAATACATCACATATCCCTTAGCTGAAAGGTTATTATCTGCTGCTGCCACTACAGTCCTAGTGGTGACTTTCCTAAGCTCAGTACAATAATCTGGTATGAGCAGTATTCTCTTCTTTTAGCTTCAGGAGCATCTGCATGAATGACATGCCTTATGATATCCTGTAACCAAAGAAAATATTTACGATGCTGGTTGATGACCATTTAAGTACCTTAATTTATGGGATGATGGGGAACTACAATGGTGCCCCTATTAACTTCGTATAGACAGAAATGCAGCATCCATCCAGGAACTAGACCACACTTTTCCTCGCTTCTTGCTGTGGTGAGGCACTGTCTACCATCAAGGAATGTTGGTTCACTGAACAGGATGGGCCTGCAAGGGGTAGTTGCTTGCCTGCAGTTGATTTGTCTGCTTTGCCACACAGGCATTACTCTATAACAGCAGAAAAGCAACAATAACAGAAAAAATATAAAAGACATCCCTGGACTGAAAAGGTGAGCAGAACTAATTAGTCCTCATAATGCATTTCAAGAAACAGGCATATGATGTGGACAGCACCAACACCATTGTTTTTCTTTTAGGTCATAATAGGGATGATTTCTCTGCCGTTCAGCATTTCCTGCCAGGTCCTGTACAGCACTTTCATCCACTTCATTCTCCTTTCCTGCAGGAGTGGGTTGGGGGAGATGTAACTCTACTATTATCTGAGGAATGTTGACAGGATAAGTATCAGCATCATAAGAATACAGAATTCAATGTTGGGAAGGTAATATATACATCACTTGTATATTAGCTACTTTGCCTTTCTCTTGCAATTGGTAGCTGCCCTTGGACTGTGTCAATAAGTTGGACAACACATTTCTAGCTGAGGTCAAACCACATCAGAAATTCTGCGCTGGTCATAGCCTCTAAAGGGTTCATTCTGTCAACAACAGTCCGATGTCATACACGAGGTTGGAGACGCTGAAGGTCTCGCAGCCGCTGATATTGTAGATCCATGCTGAAAAGATTACATTGATATTAGCCTGAGGCATAGTGGTAGTAAAATAACAACACTGGCTAGACATCAGACTCCCTGCAATGTATTTTTGATAATGACAGCACAATCAGAAGCAGAAGTGTAACTAACAGTTCTTACTGTACTTGCTTTAACCCGTCACGTCCCGAGGTTTTCCGCACCTCCGACATCCTCCAATCCCGAGGTATTTTCGATTTTTTTGGGGGGGGGCTAAAACCTTCGCTTTTGGTGAGAAACATCGAAAATTCATAGAGAAATTGCTCACCTAAGGTTTAAAATACTCAATCCAGGTAGGAGTCCCTCCTTACCTGACTGGGTTTTCTAACATGCTGGCACCAAAGAAAACGAGTTCTATGGGAGGGTAACTATTTTATCCACTCTTAAACGGTATTTATTTATTTACTTGGTACGAATTTATATGTAGTATGAGAGTATATTGGTTTTCAAGCAGTAATAAAGGCATTATAAGCATTGTTTCACTCACTAACTAATCACCATGCCTGACCTTTTTTTGCCACATTACCTGATCATTATTTCTGACTGTTTCTTCTAATGCTGTGTAAACATTATCCTCCACATTGTCATCGATTGGGGAATCACTCTGGCCCTGAATATCTTTACTGGCCAGGTCACTGGTAACAGGTGAATTGCCAAGACAATGGCGTGAGGGGGGGAGGGGGGAGGTTATGCGGTGTAAGGCATTGTCCTTGCTTGTCATTTTGTAGAGGAATAGAGGAAGGTGTCCCGTGTATACATACGAAAAATCACGCGCGAAAATTGAAAATTGTGCAAATTAGGAACCTTGCAATTGCACGACGTACCGGTACGTCGCCGGGACTGGCAAATGCAAATCGTTGCAATGTACCCATACGTCGACGGGACGGGGCAGGTTAATCAGTTCCACTGTGCATGTTATGATGTTAGAAAATAAAACAGTACTTTGCACAAGTTGCCTTGTAAAATGAGCTTCTGTTTGGTCAAATTTGTTTCAGTCTATTTACTTTTGCTTGCTTCAAAACTGTTGAAATATGTATATGTTGTCCCTTGCACACACATGACCTTGTTAAGTGTGAGCTGTTGTTTGGTTTGTGTCTAGTAATGGTTATTGTTACTTTAACAAGCTTACTTAAGAGGGTTCTACACATTCCTGAATAACATAAATCATTTCAAGGAGCCTGGTCACAAGAAATTACTGTAATCATACCAATAGGCTCTACCAGTGTCCTTAACAACTTAGTATTTATTTAAAGTTAACCCTGTATTTCATATTTTACCAATATTTTCTCAACCATTCACATCTGTACTGAACTCAGGAAATGGTATTATCAGCACAAGCTGTCTGCAGTATGTTGCTTCACTGACCAGAAACATCTAAGGAAATTCATTCACACAATTTAAAGTTGACTCTTCCTTGCAAACTACTTTAAAATCAATCGTTGTGGCTTATGACACGCAGACCTTTTATGGCTGGCATTATTATTTTCTGTGGGGGTGTATGACTGCATATACTCTAATATGCCCCCTAAAAAAAATAAAAAAAGGTACAGCATTAACATTACAATGGATGTCTACATAATATGTAAGCAATGAATAGGTTATGAATGGCAGCTAACGTATAAAACTATATCATACATGTGCTGCAATTTATTTTTAATATCGTGTAGTTAACAGTGCAAAATCACTGTAGGCTGCCTGCCATACTGATGACGGACAATAACAGAAGTATTCATCAAGATTGGAGTCTTCCTCCTCAGTTATAACATTCTGAAGGTAATAAGCTGTGCAAGTGGTTGGATAATCAACGATAATAAGTTATAAATCTTTAAAGTATAAACATACATAATCACACTGCCTGAGGAGTACTTACACGAACAGTCACTGATGTTGATGTTGGTAGAGGTGCAGGGTCGTAAAAATACCGTGAAGTGCTTCAATGTACAGTTACACATCTTCCAGAGATGCTAATATTTTTGTCATCAATGTGGTCTATGGTTTATGTAGTGACAGTAGTTTCAAAGGATTATGACACATTTAAGAATATTGAGTGCACTTGTAAGCCAGCCTACCCCTGTCTCAAATTTGTTGTCTATATTCCAATAATATTATAGTGTGAGTGCGCCGAGTTTAATAATAACAAAGTGAGTATAGCAACTTCCGAGAGACACTCAATTTGTTTTAATAATACGGCAATATCTAAAAAGGATAGGCAGACGTCACGAGAAGAGGGTAAAGAGAGGGAAGAATGTGACAGATATAAGGTGCTGAGTAATATTATTTGTTACCAAAGACACGTCGAATATAAATAAGCTGTTTTCAGAACCGACTCATATTCTAGTCATTACCCTAAAAAAGGATACCACGTTGAGTACACCGCTTCCCGTCCGATCAGCGAAGTTAAGCAACGTTGGGTCTGGTTAGTACTTGGATGGGTGACCGCCTGGGAACACCAGATGCTGTTGGCATCCCTACGTCAAGTGGGGTTGGTGGAGGATTAGTGCCCCTCCCTGTAAAACAATTAACTCTAAGCCCTTGGCCACCCCGTTTGGGATACATGGTGTCTGGCAATGAATGAATGAAAAATCTTACAACTTTGGGAGCAACTCTTTGTGAACCATTTCAGGCCCTGTCACTGCTTAATGTACATCATTTCAGTAACTACAGCAATTCCTTGTAAAGGATATGAACTCCAGCAGCAGTTCCTTCTTAAAATAGTTTGATCCACTGTAGCAACTTATGGTTAATAATTTGGATCACTACAGGAGTTTGTCATGAACTACCTACACCTCTTCTGTACAGTTGTTGTTAATAAGTCGTTATTTAGAACTCCCAACAGTTTATCATTCATTTCTTTTTATATCCCTTGTAGTAGGTTATTTTGTGAACAACCTCATTCTCCTCGACAGCTCTTCTGTTCTGTGTTCTTTCGGTTCAACACCTTCTAGGTAACTCGTCCCCGTATCGATCGCATCGTTGCAAAGGTTCCAACATGTTTCCATGCGTCGCTTTTGGTCACCTAATGACGGTTCTCCACGCTCCTCGATCACTGACAGCATCCCTGTTCTGTCCCTCACTTCTTAGGTCACACTTTATGACCTCGTCCCAGGTCTTTCTCGGTGTGCCTCTCGCAGCCCTACCTCCGACGTTCACAATTCTCACCTTACGCATCCAGCTGTCATCCTCCATCCTCTCAACATTCCCAAATCATCTCAATTTAATACCTTTCCACATCACAACACTAATACATTTTGGTCCCATTCTTCCTCTCAACTCTTCCATTGCAATCTTAAGTAACTCCGACAGAAGAAGGATAAATAATTAATCGATACTTTTTAATTCTTCACAAAGATGGGTCCTTAAAAGGCATGATAGACCGTCTGATATTAATATACACTGAAAGATGTCATCATAGTGAAAAGGGATTAACAACTGTCGGGTAGCCACGGACTGCCTCGCACATACTTTGAAAATTACAATTCATTCACACAGGGAAGGTGTCAAGCATGCAGCATATCAGTTATAACAAATGTTTTGGTTATCTCATTTCATATATTCATTCTCCTAATCAACCAGTCTAGACCACCTGTCTCCCAGAGCGCTGCATCAGTGTGCCTTCTAATTATTTTCTCACTACAAAAGTTATTACCTTCTTACACAATGATCAACTGAATCGAGAGCATCTAACTAGTAGAAGCTTGCTTACCTTCAGTATACAGCAATGATTTCGAAAATAAATAAAAATTTATGTAAGGCAATCAACGCTTCTATCTTAATACTGTCTAACTAATATGAAATAATATACAAGTATATAAGAATTTGCAACGGTAAAGCGAGCACATTCACACTCCCCCACCCCCCTACACACACATAAGTGAATAAGTACTGACAAAAAATAGTTCCCTTTATTGCCTCACCTCAGTCCACCATCTTGATCTCCCGTTGTGGAAGCCTTTCATATCCAAGTCCACAAATGAGAACCACATCAGTGGTATTAGTAATACACTCAGTCTGACCGAGACACGGCTTCAGTCACGCAGAATTTGCTGTAGTTATGTGCATTTCAACACAATAATTTCTTAGTCAATGATAGGGTGGTGGCATATTCTCATGAAAGTTACATAATGATATGGTGTAATACAAAACACTTGGGGAAACACATCTCTTTGATTTTTTTTTTCCATTGTGGATGCTGCAGCTTCAGTATTCGTCACTTCATTCAGATTCGCCTTTGCATTTGGGTCGGACTGGTGGAAATGTGAACTGACTCCCCATCTTGTCCTTTATGAGTTCTGGTTCAGTGGCTGATGATGCTGTTGTAGGGAAGTGGGGACGAAGGCTGGGGCTGGGTTTAGGGTGGGGCAGGGGATTCCTTCCACAAGGATATCGATCTTAAAAGTGTCCTGTAGCAGCTGTATGAGAAGCTTGTCCTGTCACATGCCAAGTTTAAAGTAAGGGGCTGTTGATATGCAAACCAGCAAAACGTATGACGTTTATAAAGTTACTCATTTACTCATTGCTTCCTCGGTGCCTATATCTTGCTTTCTAACGCCCACCGTTTAAGTTTATCCTGTTGGAGTAATGATATTGTGGTCATCGGTCTATCATCAATCTGTCTACCAGTTCAACAGTAAGGGAGATTTTGTTTCCACGCCTACAGCTTTTTATGGGCAACTGGTAAACTATGGGCACTCTTCAAAAATAATTCATTGCCTTTAAACTTGATACATTGCTTCTTATTCATATTTTCTCATATTTACTCTAAGTGCCTCACTCCCATTTGCATTTCTGCCTTTCCCAGTTGTTCTTCCTCACCCTCTGCCCTGCAGTCCAGTCCTCTCGCCTCAGATCTAGACCTTCTACTCTCCCCATTCTTAATCCTCCATAATCGCCAGGATGACAGTGAACAGAGTTCCCCAGTGCTGTCCATTTCATCATTCAGATCGTCGCTTCCTCACTTCGTGGAATTTTATGTACAGTCTACTAAGTGGGAGAGTTATTTGAACATACTGCTAATGTTATGATTGATCCCATTTATTTGTTAACTGTAAGATTCCTAAGTTGAAGCAAGTATGTGTAAAGCGTGTCCCAGGGGAAAAGAGTATTACTTCGGATTGTGATAAATGAGGGTACTCTACGGTAAAATATGTGTGGCTAACCATACTGATGACTCGCAATGGTCATTGAATAAAGGCATTTTAAAATCTATCCCGGCAGCGTGGTTCCTTCTCCATTGCAGACAAGTAATTTGAAGGGAGAGGAGGGAAACTGCCTCTCTATCTTTTTCTTACATCATCCACATTTTCTCCATTGACACCAATAGGCCTACGTATAAGAAACTGACAGATTTTTATTATTTTACCAGTAGGGTTGCATACTTCCCTCTTGGCGGGTTCGCCATCCGGTCACATTGATACCGCCATGAGTTGGCAATCCTTTCCATTGGCGCATAACAGGAAAAGCAGTTAAGTGGGAAACATCTCGTTTTGCCTATTCGATTTCTTAGTTTTATATACAGTACTCACATAAAAAATGCTCTGTATTATCTTATCACAGTCATGATCATCACCATCATCATGACCTTTTTTTTCTATTCCTCACAGTATGAAAAAATTATAATTTTAATGCGCATAATCTTTCATTTGTGTACAATCTCAAATGGAAAAAGATGGATATGAGAGAGAAGAGGAAAAAAAAAAAAGATGTATATGATTACTGGAAATAAGTTGGGGTAGGTAATGTGAGGTTACCATTAAGCTCCCCATTGTAAGCAAGACTATACATTGGCCACACGTGATGGTCTGGCCTCACTGGTGTTTTCCTCTCATCAGGGATCAGGTTATACCACTGAGTCTCGGCTTCCTCGCTACTGTTATGCAAGGTCATTATATTGTGTTAATCACTGTATGTCAAAATGTATCTACTCAGCAAAGACATGTTTACTTTGTATGAATCTTGCAGTATTTCACAAATGCTCTTCTGTATTTCAGTGCAACATTTTATATCAAGAAAAGTATAACCATTATATTATATGAGTGTTCATGCTGTTGCCTATAAAATTTCTGAAGTATTAATGTCGCAGCACAAAATTTTTAAAAATATCCAGTTAATCAATATGGCAAGTATACAGATACCATTAGAAAAACGTGTTTATGATATCGGGCCTTAATTAATCACCCTCTCATTATTTTTTCCTCTTCCTCAGAATCATATCAATTATACTGCAGCTGGTACATTTTGCTATAGCACAGTCTTTTACTCTGAGACTGGTTGTCAGAAATTACAATATTTAAGTATTTAAAAAAACTTGTTGGAACCTGCTCAGTCTGAATATCCTCTGTTTCATGTTAGACATTAGTGATGGAATTTTTTGTTGCTACAGATGCAGTCGACAGCACAAATTTGCTTCAAATCCCAGTGATGACCAAAGGTTAAATATCATGTAAACGCCATAAGGGTTGGAGGTCGGTCTCCCACCCTGAAACGTTATGGACCATGGTTGCCTAGCCTCAGATCCTTACTCTCCGAATTAAGTAGGTCAACATCAGACGATTTTGGTCAGCCAAGTGAAATGAAACCATCACTGAGTTTTGCCCAATACTGGTTGTCGATTACTACTTAAGTGAGACATCTCACTGTGAAAGGGTGAAGTATTGTGTAAGACGTGATTTTAGTGGCAGCAAAGATCCATTATATTTGTAAGTACTGTCAGTGTCGGAACTCTCACTTACCTAACCAAACAGGCTACATGCTGTTACAAAGAAGTTCCTAGGGTAACGGTTACTGACCGAAGAGAGCACTGTTACTGCTTAGAAGAGAAACTGAATGCCAAACGTTAATGAATTGTTGGTTTTAATTCTTGACATCCTCTAAAATATTTTTCTTTCTCTGGAAGAGCGAGTATGATTATTTTTAACCTTTTACTGCCAGGTGTAGTCTAGAAGAGATAAAGTGCGGCATTTGTATTACTTAATGAGAGGAGGAACCCTAAAGTTAAAACCTGTGTTCCTTGTGATTAACGATCAGTAAGCACAGCAGTGAAAACTAAGCACCATTCCCACAGAAGCCCACATGGTGCAGCTTTGGGTCAACAGACGCAAACTACTCATATAGTGTAAATAGAGTACTACATGGGAGAGGAAGCAATTTCTAGTAGAGGAAACTTGCTGTTCTTGTGGCTGCTTGGAGCACTTAGCCCTTTTACTGATTAGGCTTGTTATAATCATCCCTGATTCCTTTGTGATACTGGGGTGTGAGCTGTATGCTGCCAGGCTTAATTTCTTTCATTCGGTTTTTGTGCTAAAATGTTTCATATTTGAATCATGGAGCTACCCACTACTGGATGGTGGAATCTCAGCTGGACACAATCATCTGAAATCAGCTTGCTTAGAATCACTGAGTTGTTTCCATTGTGAGAAGGTTTAAATATAACTGGCTAGTTTACAGTAATTGCCATTTCTGCCTAGTTAACCCTTTATTCACAGATGACTACATATGAGCACATAAATGGGCACTCAAAATGGCATCCTGGAGCCACCTAGACGTGTATGCCGCGACGTCAAGCACACCCAGCCAATCGGCGAGGTTCAGGCTATGTCGCAAACCATGATGTCACACCGTTCTCTGCTTCAGGTTTGGCCCAGAGCGTCTCAAACATCAGTCTTCTCCCAGATCTAAAGTGTGAAAGTTTGCCCCTAGTTGTTCCGACGCCCACAAGCCTACCTCTCTTTATAATGTCGGTAAGTTGATGAAATGTCTGCATGATACAGTTGAATAGTTGTGCTATACACTGATGCAGGCGAAATCTACGTGCAAGTTGTGGAAAGTGGTGTACAGTAATTGATGTGCGAAAATAGCAATGCCCAAATATAGACATACTCCCGTCTCGTAGGCGACCAGTGTTACGGCAAAAGGCCCGAATGCCATAAAACTAGAGTTAGCGAGGAAGGCCCTATATACAGACATATGTCCAATCACAGTACAAGTATTATTTGTGGTAGTTGTCTATGTGTAACTCATTATAACTCTGATAAATGGTTCCCAGTGATGCATGGCTTGTGGCCACCCATAGCATATTCATGTGATCCAGTAAAATCATTGGCCCATTTATTTGATTTTTTATTTGTGAATTAAGGACATTAGTGTAAGTTTTGTCAGTTTTCACACATTACAAGAGCTATTCTCGTTCTTGCAGCTGCCTACGGAGATGTTCTACCACTGGAAGGAGTACCTTGGTGAGGCCCTTGTGCTAGCCAGCCCCAGCGTCAGTGAGGACGATGGCCTGGATGACAAAGATGATGACGATGTAGCTGATCCTGACTTCCTACCAGAGCCCCACCATGACCCAGAGACTCCAGGCCCAAGTGATGCACCCCCTGCCACCAAGAGGAAGTATGTCAGGCCTCCACTTAAGGTGGTGGGTGCACTTACATGTAAAGGACGAGGACAAGAAAGAACAGGAGGGAGTCAGCAGTCCTCGAGGGTTCAAGGGGAAGGGGCCAGAGTCCAAGAAAGCACCTACCAGACCTACAACCTGGAAGAAAGTGGACATCACCAATCCAGCCCTGCCCACCTTTGAATACCCTGCTCCTCTCTAAGTGAAGACTCCACAATACTACTTCTTCACCTTCTTCAGCACCCAGATGATCAAGCACATCACCTACCAGATCAACCTGCATGCCACCCAAAAGGATGACAACACCACCTTCTTCACCACCATGGATGAAGTTGTGAATATTATGGCTCTGCTACTGTACATGGGTGTCGTTGTAGCTCTATTACTGGAAGACTATTGGTCTATTAGACTAAGGGTCCCTCAAGTGGCTGAAGTGATGCCATTGAAGAGATTTTGACTGAGGAGGAGGACATTGCATTTCATTGACAACTCACAACTACCTGGCATCATCGGTCACTTCTTCAAGATTTGGCCCCTCTTCAGCTTCATCAGCACAGCCTTCTGTAGTGTGCTGCAGACCCCCAAAGCAGTTCATGGATGAGGTAATGGTGGGTTACAAGGGGAGGCAGTGCATCAAGAACAAGCCAGAAAAGTGGGGGTTCAAGCTCTTCTCCAGAGCCTCTGAGGATTGGTTTGTCCATGACATGGTGCTTTACCATGGCAAGACTACCCTGCAGAACCACAGTATCCCCCTGACCCCAGAACAAGAAACCCTCGGAATCACCAGCCAGATAGTTTCTGTCCTGGCCAGCATCATGACCGCCTCCTCAACCACTGCCATCTTTGCAGACAACTTCTTTACCAGCTTGGAGCTTGTGAGGTATTTGCGGGGGAAGGACCGCAGGTACACAGGAACTGTGAGGGGCAACAGGATTGGTAAGCCTCCTCTGAAGTTAGTGAAGGAAATGGAGAAAAAGAGTGTCCCTCATGATGCCTATGACTACGTCACAAGTGACGACGATATCCTTGCCTCCGATGGAAGGACAATAAGATTGTTACCATGCTGTTGTCTGACCTGGGGGCGGAGCCAGTGACCACATGCCAGAGGTACTGCAACGTGACAAAGAAGAAGGAGGATTTTCCCTGCCCAAATGTAGTGAAGAGATACAATGCCAACATGGGAGGAATAGACAAGAGTGATATGTTGGTTCACCTGTACAAAACCCCCATAAAGTTGAAAAGCTGGCACATGAGGCTCTTTGCCTACATTGCTGATCTCTGCATTACTAGTGCTGTACTGCCGGGACTGCAAGGCACTAAATGAAAATGGGATGTCACTGAAGGACTTTCAGGTTGAAGTGTTTTATTCAGCCTGCAGCAAGAAGCCCTAAGTACTTCGGCTCCTGAGAAACTCAGTGGCATCCCCAGGCCCCAGCAACAGTGTGGACCTCCCCCCAGCCATTCGGAGACACCACAGCCACCAACAGGACGCTTCAGTGTGCTTTGACAACACACTTTCATATCCCCATCTATGTTACATGACACCAACTTCTTCTGCAGGGTGTGCAAGGTGCACCTTTGCCCCAGTGCGGAATGAAACTGCTTCCTGCAGTACCATGAGACTATTGCCTAAAGTGTAAAAACAAGGAAAAGCCAGTTTTTGCCAATTTTAGTGGTAAAGTTTCACAAAAAGTTATTTATTTTTGTAAGTACTCTTTTTACAATTTTGTATTTTTATAATATAGTAAACATTGTGGTGTTATTCTATGCCTTTATTTATCCAATATAATAATATTCACCATGTTGTCATTATTGACCATGGACCGCCGAGGGACCATATTTGAGCACTTCATTAATTGTTATTTACATTGTAAATAACTTTTTTTTTTTTTTAATCACATGAGTAAAAAAGTCTTACAAAGGGCTTATCACTGTCTATGGAAAGAAAAAAATAAAAGAATGTCCAATTATTTTGATGGGTGTCTGGTAAAAGGTTGATACCCACAGCAGACAAAATGAAATAATGGTAAATGCTAATATACATTAGGCTGACTTAGCTGTCTTAAGACGTGATGAAAAAATTATGTACTGGTATGTTTGGCGCACGCGCGCGCGCACACACACACACACACACACACACGTGATCGATCTCTCGACCCAGTCACATAAGTTACGTGTGCAGAGCCGGCAACTGTAGATGATAAAAAGAAGCACAGAACCGGTTCAACAAAGCTAACCTTAGTGATTTACTGCAATCCAACTCAAGGAGTTAGCCTACAAAAGGAATGCGACAAGCTTATGCCAAGCACCATATTGACGGCGGTTGTTTCATTGTTTGGAACATTTTCTGTCAGAAGAGGGCGATGGTGCTAGAAACTAAAGAAAAAGTTGCAAGACAGGAAAAAAAAAAAAAGAGGCAATAAAGAGAGTAAAAGGGAACAGAGCTGGATGTTCGGAGGAGGAATGAGGAAAACAAGATTGGCTCCGCTGTTGGTTTAAGGGAAAGGTCTTTATTTTTTAAAGTTTTTGACGACAATCAAGTATATGACCTATGCATTGTCGGGATTTATTTACGTTCATACTGTGCAAAGCTTCAACAGTGTGCCACCGTTATACGATTCTTAAATGTGTACTCCGCATTTAATTAAGTAATGTTGAATAAAAGCAGTGATAGAGAAAGAGGGAACTTAAGTAAGCGTCGTCGTGGTGCAGAAGTGAGGCAGATCGAGGGTAAACGAGTCACTTACCTCACCTTCGCTCAACTCCCTCACTAATTGTAAATAAGGAAGTCAGTACTGGACTGACCGCGGTGCAGACAGGGTTTGTACAGTATCTTTTGACAAGTCCACCGTGCCCACACGACGTCATTATTCTATGGCTCTCTCCATTAATGAACTTGTGTTTGGTTCATTTATTTGCTTATTTGTGACAGGTATAATCAGGTAATATCTATAAATATGGAGTCACTGTTATGTGCTGTTAGTTATTCCCACATGTTCATAGTCAAGACCACACAGTTGCTTGGACATGTGAGGTTAACAGTTCTTTAACGTGGCCTGTAATGGGAGGAAACACAAGAAATAATACAATGACAGTCATGTCCTTCGTTCCCATAATGGGTCCCAGTGAATTTGCTACCTTCCCCCACCTCTCTCTCTCTCTCTCTCTCTCTCTCTCTCTCTCTCTCTCCTAATTCTGCTGACTCTTGTGGAAAGTTCATCTACTGAACTCTCGGCCGCAAGTCTGCTCAAAATCTTTCTTGAGCTGCGATACAAAGTTTTCCTCCTCATTGCTATATGCGACTTTACCTCCATTCTTTACTGTCTAGGGAAGGTGCTTGGAATGGGAAGGTGTATGAAGCCGAGCAAGAAGAAAAATAATAGAGAGGGGTAAGTGTGAGGAGGTTATACAGTAGATGGAGGTAAAGAACACTTGAAATAAGGAAAAGAAAGATGTTGTTAGTGACCAAGGAAACAAATTGAGGGAAGAGAAAGGTAGTTAGAAATAGAAGAATAACGGTAAAGGAAAGGGCTGAATAAATATATATAATAAAGAGGCCCGAGAGATTAGAGGAAGAGAAAATATGGTGAGCGAAGGGAATGGACATGAATCAATATTTGGTGGCAAACATTAAGATAGGGGTGATGTTCAGAGCATGAAAAGTGAGCGAGAGGATCACGTGGGAACAACTTAAAGACACGATAATAAATACAGACAAAAGACTGAGTACAGGACAGTTAAAACAAAATGGTCAATGGGGTAATTAATGAAAGGTGTAATAAGAGACTGGGACAATGAGTGTGTCCCTACAGAGTAGTTTTTGAAAGTAAAAAGAGTGATAACGGAATTAAGGGTAGACTGGAAAGGTTAATTTGCATGTAAATGTGTTGACTGAACACTGTTTTGGTGGAACAAGGTGGTTCAAACAGAATGCCCACATCGGATTCCAAAATCATGCGATCATAAAGAAAGGAAGTCCAAGGAGAATTTTACAAAACTAATATCTCTTGTGCCACCACTAAGAATGTTGACGTGTTAAGGCATCAACTGAGGCAAATACAACGATTATATATATATATATATATATATATATATATATATATATATATATATATATATATATATATATATATATATATATATATATCAGTAGCAGCAGCAGCAGCAGCAGCAGCAGCCGTTTGAGTATCCACTGCAGGACCGACCTATCCCGACCGAAGTGGGGACAATACAGCCAAAGTATCTCTACCAAGTGGCTTAGGCTGTCTGGTAGAGATTGTATGTAGGGTGAGAAGTGATTCTAAGTGTAATTGTAGGGTTGGAGTGGCTTTGGATGTGTGTGTAGTCTGTAACCAAGTGTAATCGGCCGGCGCAAGCCGACTGGGTGCAAGCATACTTTATAGTAAGCGACACTGGTTCAACCACAGCACCTCTTGTGTCCGCCAATGCAGTACGTGGCCGGGTGAATACACCCAATGTTTATTACCCTGGCGGGGCGCGAACCCTGGTTCACCCGTGTACGAAACGCACACTCTACCATTGTACCACAGAGGTTCATATATATATATATATATATATATATATATATATATATATATATATATATATATATAAAAAATGGAGCCTCTGTGGTACAGTGGTAGAGTGTGTGTTTCATACACGGGTGAACCAGGGTTCGCGCCCCGCCAGGGTAATAAACTTTGGGAGTGTTCATCCGGCCACGTACTGCATTGGCGGACACAAGGGGTGCTGTGGTTGAACCAGTGTCGCTTACTGTATAGTATGCTTGCACCCAGTCGGCTTGCGCGGGCCAATTACACTTGATTCACAGACTACACACACATCCAGAGCCACTCGAACACTACAATTACACTTACAAGCATTTCTCACCCTACATACAATTTCTACCAGACAGCCTAAGCCACTTGGTAGAGATACATTGGCTGTATCGTCCCGACTTCAGTCAGTATAGGCCCGTCCTGCAGTGGATACTCAAACGGCTGATGATGATGATGATGATGATATATAAACTGGAGCCTCTGTGGTACAGTGGTAGAGTGTGCATTTCATAAATGGGTGGACCAGAGTTCGTGCCCCGCCAGGGTAATAAACTTTGAGAGTGTTCAACCGGCCACATACTGCATTGTCAGACACGAGGGGTGCTGTGGTTGAACCAGTGTCGCATACTATAAAGTATGCTTGCACCCAGTTGGCTTGAGTGGGCCATTTACACTTGGTTCACAGACTACACACACATCCAAAGCCACTCCAACACAACAATTACACTTACAAGGACTTCTCACCCTACATACAATCTCTACCAGACAGCCTAAGCCACTTGGTAAAGATACATAGGCTGTATCGTCACGACTTCGGTCGGGATAGGCTGGTCCTGCATTGGATACTCAAACAGCTGATGATGATGATGATGATATATATATATATATAATGCAAGGAAGAAGGAACCAAAGGCTAGGATAACGTAAGCCGTTCCTTCCAAGAAAAAAACAAAGACAATACAAAAGAAAGCCAAATTCAAGATCTGTTCATTTTGAGATGCCTGGACACACTGCGTTTGAAAGACTGGAGATCATAGGAAGTAGGAAATACAAACAGTGGGAGACAGTTCCAGAGTTGACCTGTTGCATAAATGAAGGACTGGGAGTAATGGTTAACTCTTGCATTAGAGAGTTAGACAGAAAAGATATCAGAATTTGTTGCCAGACAGGTGCTATGCACCAGCCGTAGGGGTGGAGGGATGCAAGCAGACAGTTCAGAGGAGCAGTTACCAATGAAGCAGTGATAGGAAAGAGGTCAAGATGCAATAGTGCGGCGAAGAGACAGGGGTTGAAGGGAGCCAGTAAGAGGAGGATAGTTGATGGGACGAAAAGCCTTTGACTCCACCCGGGTGAGAGGAGCTGTATGCGAGAAGCCTCCCCACACATGAGAGTTGTACTCTAAACAGGGGCGAATAAAACCCGTGTATAAAGTCAACATCTGTGCAGGGGAAAGAACGTAGAGTTGGCTAAGCACAAATAATGACTTGGAAGCAGATTTTACAAGAGATGCAATATAATTTTTCAAGGAAAACTCCTGAATTAATGAAACCCCAAGCACGTTCAAGGATGATGCAGGATTGAGCTGGCTATTATTAAACCTTAGAGGGTACTCATGTGGAAGGTTGTCGGGTTGATAAGTGTAAAAACTGAGTTTCTGACACATTAAAAACAACAATGCATTAAAAACAACAAGATTATTTTTACCCCAGTCAGAGATACGAGCCAAGTCAGACATTAGGTGTGCCATAGCCTCATCCCTTGTTTGTTGAAGTAACTGCTGAGTTGGACGTTGTGGAAACCGAATGGAAAGGTGAAGGATGGAACCATCAGTGTATGAGTGGATAGGGTTAGATGTACAGCTTAGAATGTCATTGATGAATAAAAGAGTGTTGCTGATAGGACAGAGCCCTGAGGAACACCACTGTTGATAGATGTAGGAGAAGAACGATGGCTGTCTACAGCAGCAGCTATAGAATGACCAGAAAGGAAGCTATTGATGAAGGCGCAGATAGAAGGATAGAATCTGTAAGAGGGCAGTTTCGAAATTAAAGATTTATGCCAGACTCGATCGAAAGCCTTTGAGATGTCAAGTGCCATGGCAAAGCTATCACCAAAGTCCCGAAAGGAGGATATGACCAGGAGTCTGAAAAGTAGATAAGAAGATCGCCAATGGTGCGTCCCTAACAGAACCCATACTGACGATCAGATTGAAGGATGTGATAGGAAAGATGCTTTAATTTTTTTCTGTTAAGAATTGAGTCAAAAACTTTTGAAACACACGATGTTAAAGCAACTGGATGATAGTTAGAGGGCTGGGAATGGTGACCCTTCTTTGGGAATGGCTGAATGAGAGCAAACTTCCAGCAGGAAGGAGAGGTACAAGTTGAGAGACAAAAGCGAAAGAGTTTACCTAGGCAGGGTGTACGCACTGAAGCACGGTTCTTGAGGACAACAGGAAGGACTCGATCAGGCCCATATGCGTTATTAGTATTGAGGCCAGTGATGGCAGAAAATACATCATCTGATGAAATTTTAATGTCAGCCATGAGGAAGTCTGAGGGGGAAAGTGATGGAGGCATAGCACCGGAAATGTCTGAGGTAGAATTGGAGGAGAAAGTCTGAGTGAAGAGATCTGCTTTATCAGTAGAAAAAATAGTTACAGAGCCAACAGAATAGAAAAGAGGAGTGAAGGATGATGAGGTAAAGTAGTTAGAAAGGTATTTTGGCAAGGTGCCAGGAGCTGGAAGAATTCCAGTTGGAGAGTTTAGAGCACTTAGTACGGATGAAATTATTTTTAGCAGTGTGAAGAACAGACTTAGCATGATTCCGGGCAGAAACATAAACAAGATGTGATTCAGGGGTGGGTTGGCTTTGGTATCATTTATAGACCCTCTCCTTGTTGTGGACAGCATTAGAACAAGTGTGATTAAACCAAGGCTTTCTTGCACTATTCAAAGGATATGAGAAAGCAATGTATGCTTCCATGTCCGAGAGAATAACCTCTGTAATGCAGAAAGCACACTCAAACGCTCCCAGCCATGGAAGCAATAATCATTCCATGGAAAACCAAAGAAGTACTGTCTGAGGGCCTCCCAATCTGCAGCTCCAAAGAGCCACAGACGACACTTCTTTGGAGGGTCCACAGGCTGTACTGGAGCGAGAGGACAGGTTAAGGTAATAAGGTTGTGATTGGAGGAGCCCAACGGAGAGGAAAGATTTACAGTATAAGTGGAAGGATTAGTTGTAAGGAAGAGGTCAAGTATGTTGGAGCTCTCTTCAAGGCAGTCAGGGAAATGGGTAAGGTGCTGTACAAGCTGCTCTAGGTCATTAAGGATAGAAAAGATGTAGGCTTGTTCATCAGGTGGATTAGTGAAAGGAGAGGAGAGGAGAGCCAAAGGTGGTGGTGAACATTGAAATCTCCTAGAATGGAGATTTCAGAGAAAGGAGAAATGAATAGAATGTGTTCCATCGTAGAAGTAAGATTGTCGAAGAATTTTTGATAGTCAGTAGAATTAGGGGATAGGTAAACACTGCAGATATATTTAGTCAGAGAATGACAAGAAAGCCGAAGCCAGAGAGTAGAGAATTAAGAAGAAGCAAGTTCAGGAACACGAGAGCAAGATAAATAACTGCGTACATATACACAACATCCACCTTTGGCTTTGAAATGAGTATAGAGAAAGTAGGAGGAAACAGAAAAGGGTTTGCTGTCAGTTGCCTCAGACAGCTGAGTCTTTGTCAAGAAGAGAAGGTGAGGTTTAGTGGAGGAGAGGTGGTGCTCGACAGAGAGAATGTTAGAGGAAAGGCCATGAATGTTGCAGGAATGAAGAAGTGAGTCAGACAGTGGTTCCAGACATCTCTCTGAGTCATCACCGGAAGAGGGGCTGATGGTGGGGGAGTTTATGGTCCCCCCCCCCTGAGGACTCCGAGGCCTGATTTTCTGATGCCTCGATTTTACTTTTAAATTTGAAAAGAAAGTGCAGTGTGTACTGTGCATGTAGTTTGGTGCTGACAGTTAGAGAAACTTGTATTGGTGAGCATGCTGGCCTTCTCTCTGTGTTAATGAGACACTGAAAAAGTTCAGCAAAGGGGGATGGTCAGGAACTAGTCCTGAGGGCTGATGAAACGGGAGCTCCAGCTCTTCCTGTCATCAGCTTTCCATCCACCTTGGGAGTATTGCGAGTATTGCCCTGCTCGACTGGTGCTACAGTCTACTCCTTATATATATATATATATATATATATATATATATATATATATATATATATAGATAGATAGATATATATATATATATATAGATAGATAGATAGATATAGATATATATATATTTCATTGGATCCCAGGGGTGTTGGGCGAGGCATTTCACTGGGAGAGTGCTAAGCGTACCGCCCTCCGCCTATAGGCTCATAGTCGCGAAGCTCATAGGTCCCTACCCGGGGGTTCCCTACTTTATAAAGACTTGAAAAATCCCAGTTCTGTCCAATACTCGGGACACTGGGCTCTAATGGGTTAAACAGCGTATATATATATATATATATATATATATATATATATATATATATATATATATATATATATATATATATATATATATATATATATATATATATATATATATATATATATATATACATATATATATATATATATATATATATATATATATATATATATATATATATATTTATATATATATAGTCTTCGTACATACTTAATAGGCTACACACACAATGGTGGGTTATCGACTTAATTGAGGCAACTTTAACTTACTAATGATGCTTACATAGGTACAGAGCTGACGAGACAGTTACCTAGTTATGCATGAATCTACTGTTGAGTACACAGCCTAGGAGTCAAGCTCTTCTGTTGCATCAAACTGGTTAAAGATTTTAAACGCTTCTCTCTAAACCCCATTATTAGATCATGAAAGTAACAAAGAATCAGTTGTTTACTAATTAATTGTGCATGCACACCTGTAGAGAATGACATGACAAGATTAAGATCTATTGAGTAACCAATAATGTACTGTAGGTTATTCATTCATTCACACATCTCTTAACCCCTACACTGCGGGCTTGTTTACGAGTACCAATGACTTGCGTGTCCCACGGGGTTATTTGGGCTCCGACAGACTCTCAAAAAATATTTCCCAAAAATCAGTTATTTGTCCTAGAATAATAAAATTACATATGCTTATGGCACATACCTTCAGCTTTCTCCTGGAATGATTGTTGAGCCTTCTTCGGTTACCGTAGGACTTGTGGAGACCTCTGAAGTAGGGTAACGAAGTCCCCACTTTACACTTCCCGACAACCCGTAATATGATTACCACAGCCAGATACAAACACTATAAACACTATTCTACAATTTTCAAGTAGTTTGGGATCCATACTAAAAAAAAAAAACACTGTGAAAGCAAAGGAAATTACGACCGCGTCTGATCGTCGCACTGGCACTAGTTCGCTCTTGGTACTCTGTCATTTATTATTCATAAAACCCCTCACACTTTATATTTCTATTACTATATAACACTTATATATATCTACAGTCTTTATCCATAAGTTTCCTTCAGTAGTATTAGTTTATTGTCACTGTAGGGATTCAATTTCTTTCAGTAAAATACGTAGCATTCACTTTCTCGTCCTGTATACTAGCATTGAGAGTGAATGTCACTTTCATCTTCACTCTCATAACTCATAGTATTCAGACACGCTAGAGTGAAACTTTCACTTTCATTACTCCTAGGGTATATACTCGTAATCTAATAATACTACTCATTTACATTTCTATTTACGTTCTCTATTTTATTTACGTTATTTACATTTCTATTTTATTTACACTGTGTTATGCACTGTCACTTGAAGTAACTTATAAAACTATATTCCATTGTTCACGTATATTTACATTCATTACTTTCACTTGCTGTTTACACATTATTTACACATTATTTACAATTCCACTTGCACTGTTTTACTCAATAGAAAGATCGTAGTCACTCTTTTATCAATTGTCAGCCCTTTACCTCTTTCCACACGAGGTTTAGTAGGGGGTAAAGGTCACAGGGCCCTTTGCATGGGGGTGAAAAAGGCCTTGAAGTCAGCAAGAAGAAACATACGTACCCTCACTTCGGAAGATGAGAGTAAACTGATAACGGAGGGCCGGGGTGGAGGCCTACTTAGGGGATATTCAGAGCTACCAATGTTAGCTCTTGAAACAGCTATGTCTAGCACTGAAATGATTGGCAGGAAATCTAGACATTACATTATAAATTAGGTAGTTCCAGGTGAATGTAAATATCACTTAGGCTTCTCCCTTCCCTCCTTACATGTATATTTATTACGAAAGTAGATTATACGGCATATTTCAAGGGGAAAAAAACAGCGCAAATTAGCAAACGAGTTCATGTGAGGTGTTGTCAGGTGATAATTAGTCAATTGCAGGTGTATGGCACTCTCACTTACCTTATTTCTTTCTTGTATATATTATTTGGTATAAGAATAGGACATAGGGCTTATTTCAATGGATGAAATCAGTGAAAAATTCCAGGGAAGATTTACTTAGCGTAGCATGGCTGGGCAGGCGAGAGGATAGGGTAATGGAGAGGGGGTAGGGAGGGGAGTCAAGAACGGGGAGAAATGGCTAAATTGTCAACAATGGATGGGAGTACAGATGAGATTAGGAGTGCTGACTAGTGTTGGACATTGGCAGTACTGATAGATGATACAAGCCCCTACCTGGAAGCCCGGGTGAATTCAAAATAACACAGAATCACAAAAGTGACGCCTCGCGGTATGATCCCTTGCTCCCAAGCGTTACAAAAGTGACGCCCCGCGGTTAAGGGGTTAAGCGTGAGAAGAATCTCAGTTTCACTTCACAAAGATAACCAAAATTATGGTTCATACGATTAACTGACTTTCACAACGTTTCTAGGACATAGAACATGTAATGCCCATCTTTATGAATACTTCAGTCGGTGCATGTTTACTTAAGTGGATAATTTTCCCTTGGCTTATTCTGCTGGATTTTATATAGTTTTAAACCATAGGGTGTTATTCCTTCACAAACTGAGTAATCTATCATCATCCTACATATGGTCATCAAGGTTAATAAAAAGTTAACTCTATCCTCATTTTATATGTTATAAAATTTAAATCTGACTTCAGCATACTGCGACATTCGCGTCCGAAGGACTGATAAGGTTCAGCATATTACAAAAAATCTCATCTTTTATGGCAGCTTAGGAAATCTGACAGCTCCGTCTGTACCTCCTAACTTTTCCTACATTTGCTCTTTGCCATTTACTGCAGGTATGCATTCCAGGTGGCCAGACATTGTTAGCCATAGACTTAGTTCGTGTATTTCCGTAGATATATTTACACACACACACACACACACACACACACACACACACACACACACACACATACACACACAGAGGAAGTCAATCGAGGCAGACGTGCGACATCGGCGCTCCGTACCGAACCAACACGGCCAGTGGCATTACCTAAATTAGTATCTTTGTATGAGTCAAGCTCTGTACCAGGTTAGACTAAATGATTTTTCATTATTAAAAGGAAAAAAATAATAAGTTTAAACAAGACTTGTTCAAACAGGAAAGAGAACCAAGACAAAAGAATGCGCTGAGTCAGCTGAGGTTTGTTTAGACTAGAGCAACACGAGGATTGTAAGTACATACTCTGTACTTTTAGTATTGCAAAATGGATACATACTTTAGTAAAGCAAATTTGGAAAAGTTGATGATTTCTACCAAGAACTGGTTGAAGTGGAGACTCACAATAGATTGGTTGAACGTGTACACAAACTAGAAATGGCTTTCAAAAATGAAATTGATGAAATAAAGAAGCAGATGCACTTGCAAAAGGAAGAAATAGAAAAACTAGGAAGGGAGGCCAACAAGAAAGACACAACCATCAGTGAACTAACAGTGGAATTCAGTACACTTAGGAAGAAAATGAGTGAAATGGCAAGTACAGTAGTCAATCACGAGAGTGTTATGGAAGAGTTCAAAAATGACACAGAGACAATTAGGCAAGTAAGCAGTCTTATAGACCAGATTAGTGATATTGAGGAGAAGATAATACAGGTGAATGAAGTTGTGCAAAGCTACAAAAATGATGTGGAAACCACGTATGCTGAAATGGTGAAAGTAAAGAAAGACTTAGAAACAAGGGTGGAGGAAAAAAGCATTAAAAAGGAAGTGAAAAGAATCATCCAAAATAATCCAAAGTTAGTCAGAGATTCAGTAGATATAAACAAATCTATAGTAATCACTGGTATAGAAGAGGAAGAAGTAAAAAACAAAATCACAAGAGACAAAAAGGAGATGGCAAATGTAATGAGCTTACTGAAAGAAGTATCAGAGGAAATCTGTAGTAAAGACATAGAGGAACACAAAAGGTTAGGGAAATATGAGAAAAGCAAGACAAGACCTCTAAAGGTGACTTTCCAGAGTGTAAACACTTTGGAAGAGATACTAAAAAATGCAAAGAATCTTATGGAAAAAGAGGAGTTCAAAAATGTATGGATAAAAAGATGCCTAACACAAGAGGAACTGGAATTACTGAAAGAGAAAAAGGAGGAAGCAAAAACAAAAAAATGAGGGAAGATCAGTAGAGGATAAAAAGAATTTTTTTTACAAAGTAATAGGATTGCGGGTACGAAAGTGGTACACAAACAGGATGGAATAAAAAGGAGGAAGGTAATAGAACCATGTCATGACAAGTATATAAACAAGATGATAAAGTTGATGTACTCAAATGTGGATGGAATGGTATCTAAATTACTAGAAATGAATGATTATGTCAGAGAAAATGAACCACAAATAATATGCCTAACTGAAACAAAATTAACACCAAGGATACCCAATGACATACTAAACTTAGAGGAATACAATATATGGAGAAGAGACAGAAATTTAAAAAAAGGAGGAGGAATTATAATATTAACTAAGAAAAATCTAAAAGTCAATGAAATAAAACTAGATGTACCATCTCAAGTAGAACTGATTGCGTAGAGATCAATACATCTGAAGGTAAAGTAATTGTAGCCAATTTGTACATGCCACCCAAATCAAACACATGGGAAAGAGATGAATATGAGGACCTGGCAGAGAGTACAATTCAGAGTTTAAGATCATTACTACATAAAATGGAAGAGAAATCGGAAAGAATTATACTAACTATGGATTTTAATACAAATATAAATTGGAATACTCTAGATATAAATAGCCAAGAAAGCTGTTGGGACCAAAAGCTCCTGGATCTCGTGCAAGAGTTTTTCTTAACGCAACATGTGAGGGAAACCACCTGAAAAAGAGGACTTGATGTACCTTCAGTGATAGATCTAATATTTACTAGGCAATAAAATGATATTGACAGTTTAATATATCACTCTCCACTCGGCAAAAGCGATCATGCAGTACTAAATTATAACTTCAGGATAGCATATGACATAGTAAACAGCAATGAAACTTACAAAAAGAGCCTAAACTATAAAAAGGGAAATTATCAAGACCTAAAGAAGTATTTCTTAGAAGTTGATTGGGAAAATTAGCTTAGAGGACAAGATTTAAATGCTGTATATAAAAAAATTCTGTGAATTTTATGAAATAGGAGTCCAGAAGTACATCCCACAGCACGAAGAAGCAGATAAGAAAATACAGAAATGGTTCAATACAGAATGTAAAAAATCAAAAGAAAGAAGAGATTTGTTGTGGAATAGATACAGAAGACACAATAGTGAAAGGGCGTATAATAATTACAAACAGGCAAGAAACGATTATACAAGAATAAGGAGGGAAGCCCAAAAACAGTTTGAGGAGGATATAATAGATAAAAGTAGTGATCAACCAAAGCTGTTTTACAGCTATATCAGAAGCAAAACCAAAGTAAAAGATATAATACAATCCATTACGGACGAGGGAATCACTTATACACAAGAGAAAGATATTTGTGAAGCACTAAATAAGAATTTCCAATTAGTTTTTACAGAAGAAAAAAATTTTGAAAGGGACTATGTGGAACATGCATGTCCACACATACTACCAGATATACAAATAGCAGAAAAAGTAATACAGGAGGAGTTAAGTAGATTAGACAGAGGAAAAGCAAGTGGTCCTGATGAAATTTCATGTTGGGTACTACGAGAATGTGCAAAGGAGTTAAGTAAACCATTATTTTTAATTTTCAATAAATCCTTGAGTCAAGGTAAACTACCTGATATTTGGAAAAAAGCAAATATTGTCCCCTTATTCAAGAAAGGAAATAGACAAAATCCACTCAACTACTGACCAGTATCACTGACCAGTGTTGTAAGCAAGGTATTAGAAAAGCTTATAAGAAAAGCTTGGGTAAATCATCTAGAAGAACACAGTATGATAACAGAAAGACAGTTTGGTTTCAGAAAAGGAAAATCATGTGTTACTAATCTGTTGAGCTACTATGACAGAGTAACAAACACAATACAGGAAAGGGAAGGATGGGTGGACAGTATCTATTGAGATTTCAAGAAAGCTTTTGACACAGTACCACACCAAAGACTTTTATGGAAACTGTACCATCAAGGAGGAATTCGAGGCAAACTGTTTTGTTGGATGCAAGACTTTCTCATAAAAAGAGAAATGAGAACAGTATTAAGAGGAAACTACTCATCATGGAAAGAAGTGACTAGTGGAGTACTGCAGGGTTCAGTGCTGGCACCAATCATGTTTTTAGTGTATATAAATGATATAAACAGTAACACTGGAAATGAGAGCTATCTGAATATGATTGCAGATGATGCAAAAATACAAAGGAGAATTACTAACACAGACTCTTGTAAAGAGCTACAAGAAGAATTAAATAAACTTCATGAATGGAGTAGTACATGGCAAATGGAATTCAATGTGGACAAGTGTCATGTAATCAAGTTTGGTAAAAGTGGAAAAAGACCTGATTGGGATTATAAGTTAGGAAATAAAACCGTATACACATAAGAAAGAAAGACCTAGATGTGATTATCAATAACAGACTATCTCCGGCTGACCACATCTGCAAGAAGGTATGGAACATGTATACACTGCTTGCAAATATGAGAATAGCATTCACATACATAAATGAAGACACGCTAAGAAGGATAATAACATCATTCATTAGACCAACCCTGGAATATACATCAGTAGTCTGGAGTCCTCATCTCAAAATGCACATAGACAAGATTGAAAAAGTTTAAAGGGCCGCTACAAGATGGATACCAAGCTTAAGGGACCTGAGCTACGAAGAAAGACTGAATCGGTAGAGAGGCGGCCTGCAGTCCTGATGGACCCAGGTTCGAATCCCAGCTGGGGCAGGGAACAGTTTAAGGATTTGAATTTCATAACAACAGACTTTCCTGATCTACCAGATGACCTGCAGACATGTCATAAAAGTACCCCCGCTAATACCAATACACCAGTCCTGTATGAGACAGCCCTAGCATGTATTCAGTATTGACGGTGGGTGTTAGCGCCGAAGTGGTGACATGTAGAGAGGTGTGTGGTATGTAGGAGGACTACTGGGCCTTGAGAGCAGGCTGTGAAGCCTATGCCCAGAGTCGGACAAAAAAAAAAAAAACTACAGGAGAGAAGGAAAAGAGGTGACATGATAATGCTATATAAGTGCATATCAGGGAAGGAGAAAATAGACATAAATGATTACTTAACATATGGAGAAGCATCAGCAAGAGGACACTGCAAAAAACTGCATAAGAAGAGAGGTGATAAAGACGTAAGGAAATTCAGTTTCCCAAACAGAGCAATTGATCAATGGAATGCACTACCGAATGAAATAGTGTGTGCCAAAACAATTCACAAATTTAAGGATATGTACGATAAATATGGTTTAAGACACGGGACAGTACGAGCTTGACTCATTCCTGTAAAGATACAATTAGGTAAGAACAATTAGGTAAGGTAAGAACACACACACACACACACACACACACACACACACACACACACACATAGTTTCATTTCTTAATGTACTCAAATCTCCAAATCATTGGTTTACAGTTTTCTGTTTTTCATTTAAGACAATGCCAGGTATGAAATAGTAGTTCTCAGTTTGACATATCTCTTTACAACGAGAGAAAACGTCTTAAATTCTTTCATAGTTTGGCATCTGATTTTAAATTTCTCCTTTTGGACTATGTTTTGTGCAGGAAATTTAGATCTTACTGTCCAGTTAACCTTTGTTCCACAGGGAACTGCCCGTGGGCTAAAGAGGGATGTCAGTGGCCACGAGTGATAAGTCTGGATATGTGAAGGAAATATTATGGTAAGTATTCCCTGGACAAAGGAGGGGCAGAACAAAAGGCAGGGAGGTTAGAGAATCGCAAGAGGATGTTTTTTTTTTAAATAGACGGCTGGACACAGGCATAGGGGATGGAGTAATGTAGGATGAACGAACTGATAAGCAATTATATTGATGAACTAATGGACGGAAGGATGAATAACGGGATAAATCGAAAGGGACTAGTAATCCGAAAAGGAAAAAAAAACACCACTGGTATGCAGCATAAGAATGGAGAGATAATGGGGTTAATGAGGGAAGGAAGAAAATATATTGGAAACGAAAAAAGTGAATAACATTAGAAACACACACACACACACACACACACACACACACACACACACACACACATGCAGAGAGAGAGACAGACAGACAGACAGAGAGACAGACAGACAGACAGATTCACCGGAACGGTCATGATCACGTGATGGTTGTGATCGTCCGTTTTACCCTCCAGGAAGAGAGCTTGAGAGCTTATTTACAGGTACTCCGACCTAAGGACAAGGCTGTGACCTTCACACACCCACATACCCATCTCCTTGCTCAAGGGAGACATTAACCACCCGCTTCATCAGTGAAACTTATCGCAATTTGAGCATGGCGTGAACTCCAGTCTACCAGATGACAGGCAAGAGCGTTACCACTGTGTGTGTGTGTGTGTGTGTGTGTGTGTGTGTGTGTGTGTGTTACTATACAGGAACAAAAATCTCAACTCTATTGTACCAGTCAACGAAAATGGAGCTAGATAACATGAACCAAAAATAAAATATATGTAAGGTCAAGGAAAACATAATACCAAGGTAACTATTTGGTAGTTCTGATCTAGGGTAATCTGGATCACACGACAGATTCGGGGCAATATTAAACACTGACCAAAAACAAAATATCACTTAAAAGGTTATCCTCTCAGCAATATCATACACTTGGATGGGTCCGCCTAAGGTCCACACTCTCCTCTGGTGGGGTAGCCTTTGGGAGTCTCACCCTACTTAAAACCTGGAGTACGTGGGGAGAGGGGGGGATGGAGTTATCACACACCCATTGAACCTGGCAAATCCTTCAAGAATATGCTATAACTCAATAAGCATGTACGTATGAAAGCAAGTATGTAACAAAGGAACGATGTGTATTTAGAGGTCCATGTGAGTGAGGCAAAATAAGATATCTGTCTGTATACCTATATGCCTAAGATATTTCCCCCTTGGGGGGTAGCCGAGACAGAACGACACACTCACCAAATTACTCATCGACACACACAAATTTACTCGTATCTTAGTCTCAAATGATAGAAGGGACCACTCGTCACCGCACCATACTGCACAAGGGTTAACTGCGCAGTACAATCCAGCGACATCCACAGTAGGGCCTGACAGCAGAACTGGTTTACTCCTGCCACATCATAATGGACCCATCCCCTTATATATATATATATATATATATATACAGTAGGCTTGCACAGTGCGCAAGAGATTGGGCGGTACATGACCTCGCTCACTGGGAATTTGCATACTAGGAATACATAATCTTATGGGAATAATTACATATGGGCGGTACCCCCTCATACCTGGACATTTTTTGGCCCTTAGAGACATAATAAAGGTCATATGTTTCAGACATTGTACTAAAGCTATATCTACAATAACAAAAATATGGGTAGTCACTTTAACAACAGTAGACAACAGGCCTGATGACCTTAAATAACAGGGGTTCCGAGGCGCGGCAACACTTACAGCACTGCACTCCCCACCGCACCTCCCACCGCACCAACACTTCCCTCCACAGACTCCTCTTGATCACCTTCCCCAGGAGCATCAAAGTCACTCACTTCGGCCATAAACCCTTCAAAGTCCAATGCTGACACTTCTGACACTGCATCCCCTTCATCCTCAACAGGAACAGGAGCAGATGATGTCGCTGGTTCCACAATTTCACCAACTTGAGCCCGCTGCGTGTAGCTTGTTATGAGCGTCTGTCTTCTGTTTATTTCTTCCCTGTTCCTGTCTGTGTAGAAACGGAAGAGTTTGTCGATACCAACCAGAAGTTCCTCCGTTCTTAGGTTGCTCACTTCCTGTTCCCTCATCTCTTCCTTGAGCTTATCCACTGCAGCAAGGATCTTGCAAATGTTTGACATACACAGCTCAGTCCTGGCTTCCATCATGCTAGGCTGCTCAACTTGACTCTGCCTGGCGTCGGGCTCTGCGTCAGTCTCGTCTATTCGTTGCAACACTTCCTCGGGAGGCTGTTCCTCAGTAGTAGTGTGCACTTCTTGTATGTCCGCCAATGTAACGTCCTCGAAACCTGGTACAGCTTGTGCTGCTGTCAATGTTGCTGCCTCAGCCTTGGGCAGTGGTTGAATGGCCGTCTCCTGGGTGATGCATAAGTGAGGCACGAGCATTCGCCAGGCATGGTTCACCGTTGCAGGTGTAATCTGGTGCCAGTTTCTAGGAGAAATTCAACTGTGTCCTTCACCGTAAAATTACGCCAAAATGCCTCAACAGTCATGGCATCTGTGGCAGGTCGGGATACAGGTGCTGGTGGAGATGGAACGGGAGCAGATGCTTCATCAAGGTCTTCATTGTGATCTTCTTGTAGGGCATGAAGCTCGTCTTGTGTGTCGGTCTTCCTGCGTAGGTAGTCATACACTTGCTTATGGTAGAAATGCTCCACAGTGGTGATTAGTTCTTGATCCAGTGGCTGCACTAGTGACGTCGTGCGGGGCAGCAGAAACACAACACAACAATCCTTATGAAAATCTGTCATAAAGACTTTGTAGTTACTTGTAGAGAAGTATATTTTAGACTTGTGGTCGAGCGGCTTTTATATCTTGTAGTAGTTTCCCCACCAGATGTCATGTAGTGACGGGAGAGGTAAAGAATAGTATGGGACTATTTTTATTTGTCTTGGAAATATTAAACAGGTCTCTCCCATGGGAAGAGTATAAGTCCCAGGTAGCTACCTCCCTGTCTCGCTATCTCTCTCTCTTTCTATTCTAAGACTAATCTCCGTCTCGACCTCTCTCTAGGGTCGCTTGTCTCCTTCTATCTAGCCTGTTCGGTGGCTAATCTCCGTCTCGACCTCTCTCTAGGGTCGCTTGTCTCCTTCTAAACTCTCTTTCCTAAAATCTGGTGTAGCAGGGGTGTGTCACGTATGTTCCTCATGGTTACCAGATCTTTGTTCACGAGAGGACTGCTGACAGCTAACTGCATCATCTCCTTACTGGCCGCTGTCGTCAGCTTTCCCCAGTGTTAAGAGTGTGTAAGCATGTTTAGCACTGCTCGATTCTCGCAGACACAACACCTTCTCAATCATCTGACTTCCTGCTTCTATCTGTCTCTATCTATCTATTTATCTATCTATCTATATAATATGTAGTCTTTACCACACTGCTCGGTCGCGCGAAAATGGCGTACCATCGACATTTAATAGTCATAACATATTAATACATACTACATACACATTATAATGAACTTATAAGCTAATTAAGTGAAATACATAATATTGTAAAGTAACATAATTGTATGAATATTGTATACATATATTATTCATAGTAAATACTGATTATTCAGTAATATTACATTTTAAATAAGTTGTATACATATTTGAATAAATGCATTAAAGTAAATTATTTAACTGTAATACAGTATGCACTTGGGATATTATAGTGAAATGCATACATGCAAGAATAAAAATAGTTTAAAATTAAGATTATTGTAAGAGTTATTAATATTTCATTCAAAGATAATGGTACTGGTCTGTCATATATGGGTCATTCTTCTTTGTGTTATTATTATTATTATTTTATATATATATATATATATATATATATATATATATATATATGTATATATATATATATATATATCTATATCTATATATATATATATATATATATATATATATATATATATATATATATATATAATTAATACTATATACAGTATTAACTATACACACTGATTTGTTGTTCACCTGTACCTATCGTGGGTAATATGTGTGTCAGCACTGTGTGGAAATCATTGTCTTCACGATTGTGTGGAAGATGTTCACTCTTGCTAACGGCATTTGTGTTGGCCATTTTTTTTTTTTCCTTGTAAGTTAATTTATCTGTTTCCACTAGGTAGCTTTAATTAATAAATGTTTAATACAGTTCTTTTAATCGCTCACTGAGTAACTGTGATGGTATATTTTCTTTATTACTTTGTAGATATAGTAATGTATAGTTGTACGTATGAAACACGTATTTTATGTAGGTATAAATGGTAACACTCGTTGGTAGTAAATAAATGTTATAATAAATGAATGAATATATACAGTGTAGAATATTTATTGTTGGTGCAAGTATTTAATGATTGAATTATGAAGATAATTGAAGTAGGTATATGAATTTAAGTTGTAACTATACAACACGTTTTGTATGTTTGTGCAGAAGCTTATTGTCTATCACTGTGTATTGTATAAATGAAGTAACTATGTAACTCACTAATTTTTACCGTGGTGGGAAATGGTGTGAGTGGTGTTGCACGTGGTGATAGCGTTGTCCTTCGCTGGTTGATTAACGTGTTGTCGTCTCAGCACATGGTGACGTCGGCTTCCCACACTGGTAGCTGTGGTGAGTGAATGAGTAGCGATGAGTAACTTGAGTGAAGATGAGTGAGTAAGATGAGTTATGAGTCGTGTCTCACTCTTCGTTTGTTTGTTTCGTTTTTCTATGTTGATGTTTTCTCGGTCCTTTTCTCTAGTGATTTACTCGTTGTGGGATGAAGACTGCCGCTACTTGTAGGTGCGTGTAGAAGATTATACAGATGACGTAGAGTTGTTAATTGTAGTTGATTGTAGATGGCTGTAGTTCGCTGATTCGTCGTAGACTTGTAGACTATTTGCACTGTAGGCTGTATTTTGTAGGATTCAATGTAGAACTGAAGCTAATCTTGTAGTCTCGGTTGCTTTTGTAGAAATTTGCTTTTAATTCGGAGACGATGTCCGTAGATTTGCTGGTTTGTCGTTAAGCTACTTGCAAGGCGTCGAGTGATCTCTTGACCTCTGCATCAGCGTAATGATTTGGGAGACGGAGGGGGCTGGATGGAAAGAATACTGTCAGGAGCTGATGTTGTTGGTTGTTTTCAATCTTGATATTTTGTAGGAATTTAATGTTGATTCGTAGACGAGGTTCGTATACGTTCGCTGCTACCAAATGTCATAAAGACTTTGTAGTTACTTGTAGAGAAGTATATTTTAGACTTGTGGTCGAGCGGCTTTTATATCTTGTAGTAGTTTCCCCACCAGATGTCATGTAGTGACGGGAGAGGTAAAGAATAGTATGGGACTATTTTTATTTGTCTTGGAAATATTAAACAGGTCTCTCCCATGGGAAGAGTATAAGTCCCGGGTAGCTACCTCCCTGTCTCGCTATCTCTCTCTCTTTCTATTCTAAGGCTAATCTCCGTCTCGACCTCTCTCTAGGGTCGCTTGTCTCCTTCTATCTAGCCTGTTCGGTGGCTAATCTCCATCTCGACCTCTCTCTAGGGTCGCTTGTCTCCTTCTAAACTCTCTTTCCTAAAATCTGGTGTAGCAGGGGTGTGTCACGTATGTTCCTCATGGTTACCAGATCTTTGTTCACGAGAGGACTGCTGACAGCTAACTGCATCATCTCCTTACTGGCCGCTGTCGTCAGCTTTCCTCAGTGTTAAGAGTGTGTAAGCATGTTTAGCACTGCTCGATTCTCGCAGACACAACACCTTCTCAATCATCTGACTTCCTGCATCTATCTGCCTCTCTATCTATCTATTTATATAATATGTAGTCTTTACCACAAATCTTCAAGGTATGGAGGGTGACTTGATGCGTTATCAAGCACAAGGAGCATCTTAAATGGAATGCCCAGTTCCCGACACTTGGCCCTGGCATCAGGGACACACCGCCTCGTTAACCAGTCTGCCATAATGTTCCCGGTCATCCAACCACTTGTGGACTTGTACCAATACACGCCACTTGCATCCATGTTCATGAAGTTTTTGTAGCACCTTGGGTGTGAAGCTGTGTATACAACAACTGACCTCATCTTGTGGCTCCCAGACAGGTTTACAGCGAACATTACCGTCATCTTACACTTCTGGAGCTTGCGACCAGGGGCTTGTTTCTGTCTTTTAGCGATGTAAGTTGATTTGGGCATGGCCTTGTAATATAACGACGTTTCTTCGATGTTGTAGATCTGGTCCTTGGTGTACTGTCCCTCTTCAATAATCGCTCGAAATATCGCAGGATAGTCTCTCACGGCCAGCTAATCAGCAGAGGCACGTTCACCAGACACTTTCACGTAACGGAGTTCCTTGCACTTGAGAAAACTGATGCCCTGAAAGGTTTTTCCACTTTTAACCTGCGAGATGCTGCCTTGTAAAAGAGCTGGGCTTCGTTCCGAATAAATCTTCCATTCAGTGGAAGACCTTCCTTTTCTTTCCTCATTATGAAGGTGGCAAGATAGCGCTCCATTAGTATCATAGCACGATTTCCCACCCGCGAACGGCCGTCTAGGTCAGAGGCACCATAAGTCTTCACTACAGCCTTATGGCTTCACAGTTCTTCCACATAGTTCTCACTGTAGATTCAGCCAGTCCCAGGGCTTTCCCGATGGCAGTGTTTCCTTGACTCTCCTCCTTCATCTTAATGATCTTTAACTTGGTGGCGTGCATCAGAAGTTTCTTAACTCTTGGGGTTGGAGCCATGTGGCGAAGTACAGACAAGGATGGAGCAGTACAAAAAACACCACACGTTGTACATGACAGGTTAGCTGTAGAGAGCGGATCTGCACAGTGCACGAGCCAGGACTGTTATGGCGTGCCCGCTCCCTTGTACCCCAAGCTGCGCATTAGAATGCCCGGGAATTTCTGCACATCAACATGATGACACGTGACGCGCTGTGTGAGGGGTGGTGCGCACTAGTAGAAAATGGCATTTTTGAGCCACTCCTTGCCTCTGCCTCGCGTTCTGTGCGGTAAACTCGCGCATTGAAGGGTTTTTAGTTATGATTTTTGGTCACTCGCGCACAATGCGAATCACACACTGCGATGACGCACACTGTGCGAACCTACTGTATATATATATATATATATATATATACTGTATATATAGATCATCAGGATCTCCTTTCCCACATAGGGCAGGATGAGTAGTAGCAAAGTCCAGACAGCCCAAATTTGCCCAATCTAATGGGCCATACGTCCATTCACTCATCATTCAAGCTCCCAGAATCCTGGTTTATTGGATACACCCAAAACATTCACCACTTTCTGTAGCTTCACATAAACGTATCCAATTGAGTCAATCCGGATGCTCCCGTGTTAAAAAGGGGTGCCAAATCCCTGACCATGCACTTCTTACAAAATTCATCAAGCCAGCTCGATCTCCTGTCAGTTCCCTAGCCTCACCGACTTCCAAACCTCTCTTCCTCACACACTCATCCACCAAAGCTCTCCGTCTTCTCTTTGGTTTACCTCCCCTCCTTCCTGCTTCAAATTCGTTCAGATATACCTTTTTCACCACCCTATTGTTATCCATTCTCTCCGCATGACCATACCATCTCAGTACAATCTCTTCAATTCTGGTGTCCACAGACTTCTTCACTCCACATCTTCCGCGAATCACATTATTTTGTATACTATACACCCTCTGTACTCCACATACATTACTCAGCAGTCCCATCTCCACTGCTTTTACTCTTGACTTTTCATTTTCATACAACACCATATTCTCACATCCATATGTTAAAGTTGGCACTAACACTCCTTCATGTAAGCTACTTTTCTCCCTTGTGTCACTCTACTTTCAACTTCTTATGCACATTTTCCTCTCTTTTCTATCACTGTACCCAGGAATTTGAACTCTCTCATCAATTCCAGTCTCTCTACATTCACTGTAACATCGCACTGGCAGTCACTTCCTCTCCCAATAACCATCACTTTACTCTTTTCTACATTTACACTCAAGGCATGACGATCACACACCTCAGCAAAGCTCTGCACTAGCCTACCAAGTTCTTGTCCAGTTCTTGAAAGTAGTACTACATAAACAGCATACAACAATTTTGAGATTTTCCATCCATCACCATTCATTACCAACGCCATCACTCTCTCCATTACTCGTGTTTTTACTTATCTCATCACCACATCCATCTATATATTGAACAACCGTGGGAACATCACACAACCTTGTGGCACTCCCACACTGATCGTGAACCATCACTTAGATGCCCATTAACCCTTATACATGTTTCACTACCATCAAAAAAACTCTTAACGGCACCTAGCAGCTTACCATCTGCACCGTACGTGCGCATAACTTTCTATGTCCACTTTGTCGTATGCTTTTTCCAGATCCCTGAATGCCATAAACTCCTTATGGTCCATCTCACAAGCCTTCTCTGCTATATGTCTCACTGCAAATATTTGATCTACACATCCTTTGCCACTCCTAAAGCCACCCTGTTCATCACTCAGTATGACTTCTGATATCTCCCTTACTTTCTGTATAATAATTCTTTCATATACCTTCCTTACCACACGACAATTCTTGCACTCTCTTTGTTCACCTTTATTTTTGTACACGGGTACAATCACAGCCTTTTTCCACTCTGCAAGCACAGTTTCACTTACCCATGCCTTCTTACATATCTCCAACAATTACTTCATTCCACTCTCCCCACTACACCCGAGCTGCTTTCCCATTTTTCAGCCGCTTCACAGCACTCTTCACCTGTGCAAGTGTCACGTCCCCTGGACCTGCTTTCCTTCTCTGCACACTTCCCAAACCAATCATGTTTACTGCCGCTCCGCCTTCTGTATTTCCGTTCATCAGGCTTTCAAAGTACTCGTTCCATTTGGTCCTTACTTCATCCCCATGGGTTAATAATCTACCACCTACATCCTTCACACCATCACATTTCTTTCAGCTTTCACTTCTACATTTCCGCATCTCTTTCCAGAATAACTTCCTATTTTCAGAGTAGTTTGCATTAATATTTTTTTCCTAGATCATCATTTACCTCCTTTTTCCTGTTCAGTAGTCTCTTTACGTGCTTCTTGCTCTCGGTATACTCAGTTCTTATTTCAACTGAACTCCTGTCCTGTAACCACTTTAACCACTTCTTCCCTTTTTCCTCCACTGCCCTCTTAACCTCCTCATCCCACCATGTTGTACCTTTCTTCTTTGTTGTTACTCTTGCCACACCACACACTGCTTTAGCATTCCTAACTAAGCTATCCCTATATGTATTCCACAGGTTGTCTAGATCCATTTCATTCCAATTCACTAATTCTAACTCTTCCTCTACTTTGGTCCTGTAATCATCTGCCATTTCTTTGACCCTGAGCTTCTCAACTCTCAGTCTCTCTTCCTGACTGCTCCTCTCTCTCCTGATCCACCTCACTCCTCTCAGCATGATCTTGCATACCAATCATAAGGTCTGTCAGATCACAGTATGATCTGACAAACCTCCACATCGTCCTCTCACGGCCCTCGTATCAGCAACCACTCCTATCATCACCTCTCTACGAGCACATAATCAATCAGGCTTCTTTCAACACGATCCCCGTTCCCTTTATACCATGTATATTTATGTGCATCTTTGTGTTTGAAATCCGAGTTACAAATGCACAATCTCCCCTCCTGACACATATGCTTTAGTCGATTCCCATTATCATTTTCTCCTGGTACTCCATAACAACCCATTATATCATCCTCAGGACCAGTGCCTACTCTTCCATTCATATCCCCCATTACGATCACTTTATAGCTCCTGGGCATTTCTCCCACTACTTTATATATATATATATATATATATATATATATATATATATATATATATATATATATATATATATATATATATATATATATATATATATATATATATATATATATATATATATATATATATATATATATATATATATATATATATATATATATATATATATATATATATATATATATATATATATACACACAGTATATGATGCATGTGTGTGTGTGTGTGTGCATCTGTGTTTTTATGTATGGATGTATCTATGTGTGTGTCTGTGTTTCTATTTTTTGTATGTATGTATGTACTGTATGTGTATGTAGTGTACATATGTGGATTTATGTACGCATGTACGTATGGGAGGGGGAGGCCGAGGATGAGATGGAAGGATGGAGTGGAACGGTATATGAGAGAGGGGGGTGCGAGTTGGGAGCAGGGCAGTGAAATGGCGGGGGACAGGGCGATGTGGAGGCGATTTGTTTGTGGCCACCCCATACGGGATTAAGGCGTCTGGCAATAGATAGATAGACAGATGTACTGTACGTATGTGTGTATTTAATTATGTATGTATGTATGTAACACTGAACTCAAAGACCAACAGTAATGGAAAAAGCTGTAATCCCTGTTATTAGTCAATCAGTCCTAAACTAACCTAGGATACATAATCCTAACTTGTATGGAAGTTAATGTTTGCTTATATTTTTGGTTCTTCTTACATATCTGGTAGGATCAGGTGAATTTAGAGTTGAAAGATAGATTGGGATAGGAGGCATTACAAGTTATTATGTGTTTCGTTGTTCAGTAAAGATGTTCAGAACGTGCTATGGCAATTCTGTCTGTGGCCAACGCTTATGTAAAATGTGCGACTTGCTTCACACTTAAAAAACATGTTATTTAATGGTTATGGCAAACCCTTCACTGCGAGAGTATTATTTAGATTTATTCAAGTTAGGAAGCAACGGTACCTTTGGTATTGAATCGGTTAAAGAAGGCATTATCTAACATTTCCAGATGAAATGTAATACTGCTTTAAGTACAGTCATCTAGGGATGGCATTAAAAGTACCTTACTGGACTGAAGGGGTTGCTGTTTTGTTAACACTCTAACACTACCTTCTTTCCACACACACACACTCTAATGAGGTCAACGCCAGTAGCAATTAATCCTAAGTGATGGCAAAGTTAAATTTTATGGCACAATAATTACTACTGAACAGCCTCTGTTCCTCCAACCAAACCATACTTCATCACTTCAGCCAGTGTCATTTCTCTTTAACCCGCGGCGTCCCGTCGACGTTCTTTAACATCCACACATTTTGTCACTGCCAATCCCGTCGACATACATAAACGTGAAAAAATTGCAAGGTGCCTAATTTGCACAATTTTCAATTTTCGCAAGTGATTTTTGGTACGTATACACGTGACACCTTCCTCTACAAGATGTCAGGCAGGGACAATGCCTTACCCAGCATGACCTCCTCCCCCCCCTGCATGCCATTGTCTCAGCAATTCACCTGTTATCAGTGACCTGGCCAGTATAGCCATGTCATGCCACGGTACGAAATTCATGGCCAGAGTGATTCCCCAATCAATGACAATGTGGAGGACAAACATTACATAGCATTAGAGGAAGAAACAGTTAGAAATGATGATCAGGTAATGTGGCAAAAAAAGGTCAGGTATTAGTGAGTGAAACAATGCTTATAATGCCTATATTACTGCTTGACAACCAATATACTCTCATACTACATATAAATTCATACCAAGTAAATAAATAAATACCGTTTATGAGTGGTGTGAAATAGTTATCCTCCCATAGAACTCGTTTTCTTTGGTGCCAGCCTGATAGAAAACCCAGTAAGGTATGGAGGTACTTCTACCTATATCGAGTATTTTAAACCTCATGTGAGCGATTTCTCTATGAATTTTCGATGTTTCTCATCAAAAGCGAAGGTTTGAGCCAAAAAAAAAAATTTCCTAAAATGGTCGGGATTGGGGGGAATCAGTGGTGGAAAAGTGGTCGGGATGGGGTGGGTTAAAGTGTTACAAGTCGATTTTATTCCGATCATCTAGTTATTAAGGTTCATCCTAACGTGAGTGAAATCGTCACCGGCGTCAAGAATTATCATTGGACTGAACAGATTATCACCTGTAATACAGCGATCTCATTTTCATGCCACACTGCTTATGATTGAAGACATTCGATTCCCCAAACTAAACTATTTATTACAATGCAATACCAGAAATGCACATTGTTTCTTTTTTTATTCTGCCTACCTTCTATCAATTTTGATTAGTTCTGGAGACAATTTCTGAAGTCGAAGCATTATGTATAGCCGTGATTTACCCTACCATTATAAAAACTCTTTCCTTATGTTGAACAAAATCATCTTGTAGTAGCCTGATTAATATGGAAAGAATGGGTTAACTCTGTCAGTACAATACTCGATCGTGGATATCTTATTCAAGTTAACACCACACAATTGGTACAAATGAGATTAATTCCAGCACTTGGAGGGGAAAAAATCATAATCAACCACTTCACTACGATGACGTGGTAGTAGGTAGCGGCGATCGCCATCCAATCACTATGTGGTGCTACCTACTTATTCCTTCTTCTTTCTCATTCAGTCACTGTCTGACTTCTTTTCCTACTTTTGCATTTCCTTCCTCTCCCTTTTTATTACTCTTCTTTCCACTTCAGGTGGCTCTGCTCTGAGCAAATGGTTTCCTGTAACCCAAGAAACCACCTACGGTGCTGAGTGGTAAGCATATGAGCAAGTTAAAGGATGAAGTGGAGTCTGCAACAGTGCCTATGTTAACCTGGTGGTGACGTTGATGTGTCGTCCACCCCAGGAAGCAAACCTTCGCACCATTCCCCGGGTCTCCCTGTGGTGATGCGCCGTCAGCCGCAAGGGAACATTGGTTCATTGCACGGGATAACGCACAGAGGCGGTTGCTTGTCTGCGATTTATGGGTCTGCTCAGCCAGACAGACTAGGGTTGATCAAGTACAACAACTATGAAGCCGTCTTTGTTTGTTTGTTTCTTTGTTTTCCTTATTCTTGCTACTACGAAACGTTTTTATTAGGTACTGAGGTATCTTAGAAATGAAGAATTAGTGTAAACTATATTTAAGCCGTCCAGCTAAACAAATTTTTTCCAGAGCTAAATACTGTATAACTGTACAGATTAATAAAGTAAAGAAGATGTCATTGTACTCAGGGGATGATGATGTGGGCGAAACTTCGTGAGTTGTCTGTCACTGAATATCTTCCTCGGTTTTGTATATTCTTGCTACCACTTGTTGGTGTTATTCCATTTAACAGCGATTTCCCAAAATGGAGGTTGAACAAAAAATATGGAGCTTATCGTAAACCTCTTGGAAAAAAAAAAAATGTTGCTGAAGGTTGTATCCACTACAAGAGTCGGTAGAGAGGTGGCCTGCAGTCCTAATGGGCCCAAGTTCGAATCCCGGCTGGGACAGGGAGCAGTTTAAGGATTGATTTTCTTTAAAAGCAGACTTTTCTGATCTTCCACATGATCCGCTGACATGTCATAAAAGTACCCCCGCTAATACCGATACACCAGTCCTGCATGAGACAGCCCTAGCATGTATTCAATATGGATGGTGGGTGTTAGCGCCGAAGTGGTGACATGTGGAGATAAGAGGACTACTGGGCCCGAGAATTACTGGGACTTGGGAAGAGGCCCTGAAGCCTTTGCCCAGAGTCGGGCACGTTAAACATATATATATATATATATATATATATATATATATATATATATATATATATAGTTACTTAGCGGGAAAAGTACTCCAGCAATAACAGGAATAAAATATATAAGATGCCTCGGTGTAAAGGGTACAACGTCGCCTGAGTAAGAAATTCCGATGAGTATATAATAATTAAGTAATTAAAAGTGTTGTTGCATGTTCTAACACTAAGACCTGTCTCAGAATCTAGAAATCATGATAACGCACATTTATGTTTACCCAAGAGATTCCGTGTAAACACCGCTACCTGTATTTGGTTGCCAGCGGCAAAGTTACACCAAGAATTTCCTTATAATAAATGACACCAAAGATAAGTAGATCAAAACACTAGACATGAATTTCAGCTTAAGCACCAATTACAAGAGTTCCAAGGACGTGTACTTTGGTACGAAAATGTGCTCCTGAATGAACATCTGCACACGCACGGGTCTAACTCCTAAAATTTTGAACAATATCCAACCAAAACTGAAGCATGCAGGAAGATCTCTTCTGCTGAAGAATTTAAGTTACAAGTTTTTATCTCTCATTGCGAACATGAACATGCCCAGAGATATTTCCAGAAGACCAGGAACAATTGCCTTCAGAACTGGCACAACGGTTGTTTCATTTAGTACACATATGCTCTTATTTATTTTTTTTAAATTCTCAGTACGAAACTACATATAGGCATATATACATTATGTCGTTTGGAATGAAGTTTATACAGTGAAGGGTATAGCCGGATAATATTGTCAATTCATAATATTGCTGACCAATATTAGTATTCGTGTCAGTTCTCTTGCATTACAGTTTTGCCGGTTCCTGGTCTCTATTACTGACGGTCGTACTATTATGACTATGAGTGTGGAGGGTCAGGCAGGTTTCGGTCAGTCATGTGTTCAAAGCAAAAGTTTAAAGTAAGTTGTATTTTGTTTCTCTGCACTGTACTGTGTGCTTTGTAAAATAGCTGGAAAAGGACGCCTTCCCGTGGTGGCACTGATATAACTGGGCCACTCCGCTGTAAAACGTCCACCAATTCTGTCCCAGTTCCCTGATATATTATTAAGACTGAAAGAAAATGATAATTTTAGCCTGCAGCTCACCGGATTCACGTTTAGACGAACCTGCGGTCATACCAACAACAGCATCATTAACATCAACAATAATAATAATAACAACAACAAGAACGGCAACAAGAACAACAACAAACATCAACTACAACTTTAACGTGGTATGCTGGCTAACCACATTCAACATTCTTATTTGTCCCATAATTAATGGATCATCAGAAGGGAAGGTCTACAAACTCCTTCGTCCGTCAGTTTTAACAATACTGCTGTATGTGTTCAGTGCCATCAGCGGAACCCCGTAATCTTAGTGCCTTGCATGCTTGGAATAGTTGTGAAGCGGCAGGTGAGCGAGTTGAGGCACGCTTTAATTAAATACAAATTCTTGGCCATGACTGCAGGTGAGGCGGGATGGTGTTGGCATCCCTTATGAAATGTCATGGGATGCTGCCGTGGCATCGTTTAAGAACTTCCCGTGTAAAAAAGGAGAGAAGGGAGGGATATCGGATTAGAACAGTGATCTAGAGATGCCTATTAATTGCCGAAGTCTTCGTTCATAAAGGCCTGTGAGGTGAAGCCAAGATCTTGAATTACTGAATGATGTGTGAATGACTGGCCCATTTCACTGGGTACAGTATGATATTGATTGTTTTCCCAGTTTTATACGTTCTATTTCCAAAATTCATCATTATTTAGGAAAATGTGGTTTAAACGGCAAAGTTGTTTTTGTCGATGATGATGATCATGAATGCGTTTTAGTTCTTTGCGACATTCTGAATAGTCATGTGTCCTTGAATACAACTAATACAAATCTCTCTACCCAGAATTTCATGAAGAAAGTCGACACGAATTCGTACCTGTAAAAAGCACAACAGAGGATGTATTCCAGAAAATGATGAGTTCCGAGCAATGCGGGGGTTGCCCCAGTAGACGCACTGCGATGATGTAACACAGTAGGTAACTCTCTAAAGGATACGTCCTCTCTTGTTCTATATTTTAGCTAACAACAAATATATATTTTTTTCAAATACGAGTAATTCACCGGAACTTGCGAGTGTTGATACTTGCAGGCATTGACAGACTAATTGTCTCACGGTCAGAATAACTCTAATATTTAATTCCGGTTATCGCAAGGTAATTTTGTTCATCTGGGAACAGGAGTCCGAGAGGACAGGATATTGGGGGAGAAGGGAGAATTGGTGTCTGAAAAGAGATCTCACAGTTTTTTTTATTATTAGTAACAATGTACATTCTATTAGGTCTATACTTGACAAACCACGCGACTCCATAACCTTTTAAGTATGATGAGAACTTTCGTATTTTTAGTCACTGCCAGGCAGGATTCCTTAGTGTGAAAGACTCCCATTTTATTGAAAGGATAACATTATCCATTTACTCCTCCAGTACCATGATGCCTTGTATGTTTTTTTCCTTGATTCCGACAGATGATTTCATTAAACAAATACAGAAAGGTCTGTTGTTACGAACGCGTTAAGAATCCGTGATGGTGTGACAGATTATGGACACTTCATTAAAGAGATGCAGTATGTTGAAACTTCAATGAAATATGATTTTTTGACAATCAAGGGCATATACTATTAACTTTAATACCAGTATATGGGCTTGACGACAATCCACTTTTACCACAATGGCCTAAATCATTTTACCTCTGGGAATAAACTGGAGATGGTGTAAATTCGCTGCTGAACCGCCAACCATTGCCCGACGATCAGACACCGAAATACTTTGTCATTTGGACCTTGTGTGTTGAATCTTCATAGATAATTTAAGTTATAACCAAATTTTGACAGCTTCCTTCACATACTTTATTTACAATTTTTCCTGAACAAGAAGAAAGAAGGTATCTCAACGTGTAAAATAATTTTTAAGAACTATATCATTAATTGTATTGTTTTTTATCAGTAGTAGTTTCCCAAAGCTCTTAAGCAACTTGTGAAGGCATAATAGGTCTATGATTAGCTGTGGTTTTTACCAAATCATTTGAAATATACAAATATCATTGCGGAAAACTGTCTTCGACTTCTATCATTATCTGTGATAATATGGAGGATAAATTTTTTACCTTTTTCATTATACCTTCACACCGACAACATTACAATACTTCTTACCATCTCCAAGTATATTATTCATTATGAAATAGGGTTTTCGAACATATAATGGCTAGATTATAGCCGTCATCAGCACCTTCACAGACAAGTACTTTAAAAAAGAATAATAAAATGTATGAAGATGTGGAAATGGCAGTACACCATAAATCATAGGAACAAGGTCGAGGCAGTAAAACAACATGTAGTCTCATCTCTTTATCCTTTTTCAAACATTTGAGCGCTGTATGTTCAGTTAATAGCTATACTATTATTAAGACGCTTTTCAGGTGCACCTGTGGTACATTACAATGGCACGTACTTCAGTAGAAAAAAAAAAAGATTTAGGAATGGGATTACATGTTACTTTTATGCCTTGATCTTGTTCAGGTGGTTTTTGGCTCACTGCCACCCCTAAATCTTATTTCTTTTTTCATACATATAGCTGGTTGACTGATTTTTAAAACCCTTTATATTTGACAGCTACAGAGGTTTTTGTAGGTTATTCAACTTAAGAGGGCCGTATTAGCGATGGGATTATGGAAGGGTCTTACTAAACCATTCTCACTGGAAAGGGCTCTGTTGAACTGAATAAAATCATGTGATGGTAATACTGAGAACGAGGACTGAGAAAGAGAGAGAAACCCACGCTATGCAGTCGGTCTATGGCAGACCTCGACCCAAATCTTTGATCTTGACCTCTAACTTATTGTTCTAAAACGATCCTCAGCAGCAAGATGATTTAAGTTTTGGCACCTCGTCCTATACTGCTGAGCCAGATTCAGCCTCTGTGTGTGTGTGTGTGTGTGTGTGTGTGTGTGTGTGTGTGTGTGTGTGTGTGTGTGTGTTAATTTCTTCATTACGATGACATTTTATTGTAATACTCCTTGCCACCACCTCAGCCTTTTATTCAACATCCTAGAAACTTTTCGAGCTGGATAAGTTATATCGTGCATGAAGTTATCCCTTTATTACTCAGGAGCTCTTCAAATCCGAGCAGAATTGTTGGCAAATGGCTAAAACAAAGCACATACGTCACAGGATTGAAGGGGATGAAAATTTTTTTACTCAGAATTCCTTCCTACCCCAAAGTATAAGTACAGTATAGTAATTATGATCTCCAACAAAAGACAACCAGATACACATCCTTAAAATGGCCTGCTGCGAAGAATGTGGACTTAGATTTTTTATCTGAATAATATAGTCAAACTGTGTATGTGTCTGTCTATCTGTAAGTTTTTTCGTTTCTTTCACGAGAATGAAAAAAAAAATTGCGACGTAATTCGTTTTGCATTATGTTGGAGTAAATCCAGTGTCAGAAAAATACCAAGCTAAAATTTTGGTGAGCGTATGCTACTCGATGGCACGAAATTGTCGCAAATCGCGACACATAAAAATAGGCCTTTATATCATTATTGGTCATTGCAGGCCCAATAACGGCATGGAAAGAAAGATAATGGTATTTGCATAAAATTTGTGAAAGAAAGGCTTAGTTAGTCCTGCAATTTATTTGCGTTGATTTTAGGGTGCTGTTATGCATGTGTGTTTATGCCAATATTTGTCCAACGGTTAGGATCCAGACCGAGTTCTTCCCGTCCAACAAGACAGTAATTGTGGGGTCGTCTGTGGTAAGATGTGTCCTGGCCATGACAGAAGAACACCTTGTCCGCTGGCTTGACAGCCAGAGCCGGGCGAGTGTGAGCATCTCTACCAGGGTCATCAAGAACGAGGCACTAAGGATATATGCCGCAGTTTGCAGGAAGAAAAATATAAACCCACTACCCATGTTCAGAGCTTTAGCAGGGTGGCTTTTCAGGTTTAGGAAAAGGTGCAGGGTGAGGTGCGTCGCTTATCACAGTGAGGTGGCCTCTACTGATGTAGATGCGGCTGCTAGCTTTCTAGAGAAGGCACGCAAGATTGTTGAGGAGGGCGGGTGTTCATGACACCACGTCTATAATTGTGATGAAACCGGCATCTTCTGGAAGCGGTTGGCAAGATACATGTATCTGACGAAGGGACAGAGGCAGGCAGTCAGGACGAAGATGAATAAAGAGTGACTGAGCATCTTACTTGCAACGCTTCTGGCTCACACAAGATGAAGCCACTAATTATCCACAAATTCCATAAACCTCTGCCCTACAGACACTGCAACATGAATAACCTCAGTGTTTACTGGGAGGTCACACCGTGAGACTACATGGTCGAGAATCTGTCACATAAGTGGTTCAACTGGTATTTCGTCCCAGATGCACAGAAGCACTGCAGGAAAATGAATCTGGCATTTAAGGTTGTCCTTTTTATGGATAATGCAAGAGCACATGACAAATATCTTGTCGACTGTCACCCTGATGTCTATGTTGTATTCTTACCAACCAACACAACTTCAAACTTCCAACCCCCTAGACCAAGAGATCAGTGCCAATCTTAAGAACATTTTCTACTCTAAGGTGCATGACAGACTCAGGAAATGGACGAGTGACAACACAATTCTGCACCAGATTCAGGAACAAGAGGAAGATTCTGACGGCGATGACGACCCACACCACACACCTGCAGCTGCGCCAGAGTCTCAGGACTTTCCCAGCAGTCCACAGGCTACACCAGCAGCAATGTCTCCCAGTCCTGAACAGTCACAAACTAGTCCAGAGGAGTCCAGACCGGGCCTGTCCTCAAGGCCAGACCAGTCTCCTAGAGCACTCACATCCCCGCCACTACCTGTCAATTATCAACCTGCCAAGACAACAAGTCAGTTCTGGAAGGAATTCAACATAAAAAATGCAGTGGCCACCATGGTCAAAAGCTGGAACAAAATTACCCCAGCCAGTACAGCACACAGGTGGAATAAACTTTTCCCTCACCTGACTGTGGAAGGTGAGTGGCAGAGGGAAGAAGACACTCTGGCGGCCGCTGTGGAAGCTATCAGAAACACAAGCCAAGACAAAGCAAAGGTGGACGAAACGGCTGTAAGACAACACTTGACACATTATAACCTAGACTCAGATGTGGTAGACATAGCAGGAGGAGAGATGAATTCTAGTGAAGAGGAGAATGAGAGGCCAGAGCACACTGCAGAGGGCAAGATGAGCACGCAGAAATTGTCCCACACCCTGTCCACCATAACTGACAGGGCAACCACCTTTGATGATTACAACAGGACTATGCCTGAGGCTACCAACATCTTATCGACCTTGAGTGATCTGAAGTTTCAAGTGATGGCCATCTACAACAGAAACATAAAGGAGAAGAGACAAACCCGGATCACACGATATTTTCATGAGATACAGAATGTGGCTGCTATTCTGCAAGACATGGACGTGCCAGCAGGGGTGAATGGAGGAGGAGAAGTGGACAGAGAAGATGGAGGTGCTGGAGGCTGAGATGAACTTCGAGGTCTTTGGCATAGGTGATAGGGCTTCCCCAGAGAGGCCCATGTCACCTAGTAACTATGGTCCTTCCAATTTATCCAGATCATTTGGGCGTTGTCCCTCACGGGAGTTCCCCTTCGAGCGACGCTGCCGAATCTGTACCAAAACACACCTCTCTGTCTCATGTCAGCTATTTACTACTTCTAAATGAAATTTATTTACGATATATATATATATATATATATATATATATATATATATATATATATATATATATATGTATATAAAATTCTCTAATAAGGCTATATAGTGTAAGAAAATGCCTATTGTTTTTAATAATAACAATGACTTTTTATAAATGCCTCAACACTTGGCAACGTTGCTTTCCAACGTTGTCACGCTTGTAGGTGAGTCAATGAGGGTAGGTCAGGTGTCAATCCACAGGTCATTTTTTCTGAACGCCATTAACCCTTAAACCGCGGGCTTGTTTTGCTTTGACTCGTGGCTCCCGCGGGCATATTCGTGCTGCAACAGACTCTCTAAAAATATTTGCCAAAAATCAGTTATTAGTCCTAGAATATTAAGATCACATATACTTATGGCACATACCTTCAGCTTTCTCCTTGGGTGTTTGTTGAGCCTTCGTCGAGTACCATAGGACTTGTGGAGACCTCTGAATTTGGGTAACGAAGTCTCCACTTTACACTTCCCAACAACTCGTAATATGATTACCACAGCCTGATATTATCACTAGAAACACTAATCTATGATTCTCAAATAGTTTGGAATCCATACTCCCCACAGAAAAACACTGTGAAAGCTATGAAAATTACGAGGGGGTATGACCATCCCACTTCCGATCGTTCGCCGCTAGTGTTTTCTATTATTCATAAAAACACTCACAGTTTATATTTCTGTTACTAAATAACACTTATATATATCTACAGTCTTTATCCATAAGTTTCCTTCAGTAATAGTAGTTTATTGTCACTGTAGGGATTCAATTTCTTTCAGTAAAATACGTAGCATTCACTTTCTCGTCCTGTTAGGACTCCATATTATAATTACAAATCATAATAGATAGATAGATAAATAGATAGATAGAGAGACAGATAGAAGCAGGAAGTCAGATGAGGAGAAGGTATTGTGTCTGCGAGAATCGAGCAGTGCTAAACATGCTTACATACTCTTAACTCAAGGAATGCTTTATAGGCACACGACAGCGCCTAGTGACCATACACACACATACACACATACTCACACACAGGCTTCTAGAACTTTCCAACCACAGTGAACACACGTGACACGACTCCTGTTTCACCAGAATTTAGGAGAGCTCAGAAGGAGACAGGCCATAGAACAGGCAGGTAGTAGGGAGAAGGGCTTAGCAACATGGAGAGAGAGAGAGAGAGAGAGAGAGCGAGACAGGAGGTAGCTCGCGGGACTCTACCTAACTTCACTCGTGTGTGAGAGACTTGTTTATATTTCCAAGACTAATAAAAATAGTCCCATACTATTCTTTACCTCTCCTGTCATTGCATGACAAATGGGAACCAAGATTATCAACGTACAAACAACTCAAGTATAACAACTGCTCGTCCACAAGTCTAATATATATAACTTCTCTACAAGTAACTACAAAATCTTTTTATGACAGTCCTGTATACTAGCATTGAGAGTGAATGTCACTTTCACCTTCACTCTCATAGCTCATAGTATTCATACATGCTAGAATGAAACTTTCACTTTCATTGGGGGAGGCGGTGGCTGAATCGGTAGAGAGGCGGCTTGCGGTCCTAATGGACCCAGGATCGAATCCCGGCTGGGGCAGGGAACAGTTTAAGGATTTGAATTTCCTAAAAGCAGACTTTCCTGATCTACCAGATGACCCGCCGACATGTCGTAAAAATACCCCCGCTAATACCAATACACCAGTCCTGTATGAGACAGCCCTAGCATGTATTCAATATGGACGGTGGATGTTAGCGCCGAAGTGGTGACATGTGGAGGTGTAGGAGGACTACTGGGCCTTGGGATAGGCAACTGCCCCCAAGAAATAGGCCCTGAGCCTTTGCCCAGAGTCGGACACATAAAAAAAAAAAAAAAAAAAAAAAAGTATTTATAGTCGTATTCTTATAATACCACTCATTTACATTTCTGTTTACGTTCTCTACTTTATTTACATTATTTACATTTCTATTTTATTTACACTGTGTTATGCACTGTCACTTGAAGTAACTTATAAAACTATTATCCACTGTTCACTTATATTTACATTTATTGCTTTCACTTGCTGTTTACACATAATTTACACTTTATTTACAGTTCTACTTGCACTGTTTTACTCAATAAAAAGATCATAGTCACTATCAATTGTCAGCCCTTTACCTCTTTCCACACGAGGTTTAGTAGGGGGTAAAGGTCACAGGGCCCTTTGCATGGGGCTATAAAGCGGCGAAAGTTAGCAGGAGCAAATCAGACATATTCCCACTTTCAAAGACGACAGTGAACTGATAGTAGTGGCCTCCTGCCGCCTGGCTAGCAGGGCTCTCACAAAGGGAGATCAGTAATTCCCCAGACTTGGGCTGAAAAATCCCTAGATTGGACAAAAAGTCCCTAGTTTAAAAGTAACAATATCAATGCTCGTATACATAAAAAAAAAAAAAAAAGGCATACTTTTATGAAATCATAACACAAAATTGGTTTCGTAATTATTATGTTTATTTTTTACCATTATACAGTACTCTTGGTTTACATATCTTTGGCATAAGTAAAATAATTAAAGCATTGTTTCTTATGAGTGAATTCCCTTGGAAGTTAAAAAGTAAAATAAAATTAAACACTGCTTTCTGACTAGAATAAAATTAATTCGATCAATCCTTAATCAAGCTTTGGTTTAACATAAACTAATGAAATATGTTTAACTCTTGAGTTAGTTCACAGTTTGAAATTTTCTATGCCAACAGACTGCACCATGCCTGTCAGCACAAATAAATAACACCATTCCATACAAAATAACGTAGTTTTAGTTCACACTTCGTGAAAATGTTTATGACTTAAGTTTTTCAGCAATGATGTCACGAGCTTCAGTATCAGTAGCATTGCTTTTGACATTTCGCACAAGTTTCAACAACTTAAGATGGTCTTGTAACTTCAGCTCATTAGCAGACATCCCAAGTGAGGCCATTCCTTCCCTTCCGTGTAGTAGTCCCACAACACTTTCTCTTTTCAGAGAGTTCCTGTTATCTGTCTTGATTAGTTTTAAAGTGCTAAAAAGTCTTTCAACTGGAGCATTTGCACATGGCAGTGACATCATGCACCCAATTACTCTGCGAAGATTTCTGTACTTTAGCTCACCACTGATGCTTTTTTGGCTCAGTCTTTTTCTCCAGAACTGAAGATCAGTTTCATTGGTGTTCAAGATATCAGTTTCTTCAATAGCCTGTTTTCGCCACTCCAAGTCCACCATATCTAGTGGAGCTACATCTTTCAAAAAGGAGAAGGATTTATATAGTCCTGCCAAAGATGCAGGATGGCACTTTACTGCATTGGATGGCACCAAGAAGTCTAGGTGGTCATAATCTTCTCTTTTTATCTCCTTGAATCTCTGTCGGATTTGCTCTGCCAATTCTACCATGAAGTTCCTGCAAGCTACTCTAACCTGTCTAGCTCCAGTGTTGTCTCTTTGATTACAGTCAGAAAGAGTAGCAGTTGCACCTACACCAACATAGACATGATCAATGTCTACTCTGTTTTGGGGGTCATGAATGTCAACTTCAAAAGGGTCCTCACATCTAACAACTTCAATTTTCATGAAGTCACAGAGTACTTCTTTCAGCAGTTTGGTAACCTCTCCCTTTAGAAGATGAAGAACTGGGGCTTCACTCTGGAACAAAGTGTTGAAAGCATTAAGCCTTTTCAGCTGAAAGCTCGTAAATTCCAGCTGAGCTTTCATGAATTTGTTGTTTAGTGCATGCAGGATGGTTATCACTGTATTTGAGGGATCTTTCTTTTCTGCTACTTGATCAGTAAAATAGAGCTGAAGAGCAGCCCATTGCTCTAAAACTCTGTTTACCACATTTTCCATTGACAACCAACGTGTTTGTAAAAGACTAAGAATCTTATGAACTGGAATATTGCAAAAGACTTGAAACTCCTCCAAGTTGTGAATTCTATGGCTAGACCGGCTGAAGTGAGCATGCACATTCCTGAGCATATCTTCTAGAGATGTTGACAGTTTCAAACAAGCATAGGAAGCACACAGATGAATCATGTGACAACTACATCTTATTGTAATGACATGGGGAAGATCTTTCTTCAGCAGAGAAACTACACTACTCTTATCTCCAAACATGACATTTGTAGTATCAGATGAATAACCAATAACGTTATTCATTGGGATGCCCTTCTCCAGCAGTGACTGTTTCATTGCACTGTAAAGTCCTTCTGCTGTACTGTTGTGAACAGGAATAAGGTCAAAGAACCGAGTGACAATCTCCATTTTTTCTGCATTACAGTACACCACAACAATCCCAAGTTGTTTTTCAGTAGACACATCAGTCGTCTCATCAGGTATAATGCTAAATTTGGTTTCCCTCAGTTTAGTGACCAATTCTTCTGCAAAATACAGACCAAGTCCTTGCCTTATTATATTGGTACACTTTGTGTCACTAAGTCTAATTTGTGTTAATGTAGCCTTTTCTGCTGTATTTGTTGGAGCTCTTGACTGAATCAGGCGTATCAACGGACCTGCCATAGTGAAAGGTAGGTTATGTTCAGCTATGAAAGCAGCTACTTGTATTTCTGTGTTTTCCTTGTAAATATTTTGAAGGGACTGTTTCTCAAACACATCTTTAACTGAAGGACTTATTTGCTTAGTTTTCATGTGGTTTGTGTGTGTCTGAGTACGACTGTGCTTAATCAAAGATGATCGATGACTGTGAACAGCCTTGTTGCAGAATGAACACTTTGCATCCTTACTGTTCTTTGATGGTGCTACCAACCAGTCTTTGAATTCCTTTTGTAACAGCCACTCGGAGCGAAATTTCTGATCATAAGCTTGTTGTGCTTTCTTGGGTGCAGGTTGAAGTTCCTCATCACTAGATGAAGTTTCTTGGGCCGTTGCCATGGTTCTGAGATGCCTTAAGCTGGTTCAGATGATAGTTGCCGTCAATGCATCCCACTGATCTACAATATAAACGTTGTTCTTAATATATACTCAAATGTCCAATTCTCAACATTTAGGAGAAAATATACAGCTATGGTCATATGCGTGCATGGCCTTTGAGAGAGAAAAGAAAGGGCCTTTATATTCTAAAGAAGGAAATTATATAAAAAACGGGTTTCATTTTGCTATAGTTGACCAAATATAGTTCATAAAAGAAAATGGGGAATGATGTCCATTTTCTTTAAAAGAATGGGATATCTACACGGTAGACCTATATAATATTCCAATAATTCCAGTTTTGTATGCACCATACCACGCAAATAACCCACCAACAGAAATAAATGTAATTTTTGGTAGTTTCAGCTCATTCTACATCAGATACATTATATTAATACCAACTGTGTCTAAACCTTCGAAGAGAGACTGCCAACATAAACTAATGATACGGCCGTTGCCTTCCCTCCCTCTGTTTTTGCCCTCTCTTGCTGTCTAACCCCCCTCCCCCCCACACCCATACTCATATTATACTATCTGAGTATTCAGTTTGTCACTCGCCTACCTGAAGAGGGCCTAAACCTGATAGAAATTGATGTACGGTTGTACCGTTCTCCTACAATACTTGCACCTTTCTTTTTATTAATGTGGGTTTTACTTATCGTCATGACATTCTGTTACCGTTACACTTAACATACAAGCTTTACTCACTTTTAGACATGACTGGTATAGAGCTACATTTGAAAACAACTCACAAAAACACACAAATTCATGCACCTACTCTATGTGTGTGACGAAGAGTCCAACATGGCTGATCCATATAAACAAAACGGGGCACCGAGCTGGACTGTCATTGGTTGAGAAGTTTAAATGACTGACTCCATCGGCCAGTGAAAACTCCTGATGCAAAATATAGCTCACAAAACAGCTGACTACTAAGCGGCAATATTGAGAGAGGTAATCATGTCCCTCCTGTATGTGAATGCTGCACAGCACTTCAGTGAACAATAATACATAATTTTAGGCATAATTCACTAGACTGTCACTAAGCACGACCAGAATTCCCCAGAATATCCCCAAAAAGCTCAATTCCCCAGATTTATCCCTAGATGCACTAAAAAGTTCCAATCTGGGGACAAAATCCCCAGAAGTGGGAGCGCTGCTGGCTAGCGTGAGTGCAATATTACCAACTTCAGCCCTGTGAGACGTGCTAATAAATAGCACTGAAATGATTGGCAGGAAACCAAGACAATACATAATACAGTAAATTAGGTAGTTCCAGGTGAATGTAAATATCACTTAGGCTTCTCCCTTCCCTCCTTATATGTATATTTATTACGAAAATAGATTAAACGGCATATTTCAAGGGGAAATAAACAGCGAAAATTAGCGAACGAGTGCACATGAGGTGTTGTCAGGTGATAATTAGCCAATTCCAGGTGTATGGCACTATCACTTACCTTATTTCTTTTTTGTATATATTATTTGGTATAAGAATAGGGCATAGGGCTTATTTCAATGGATGAAATCAGTGGAAAACTCCAGGGAAGATTTACTTAGTGTAGAATACAGTGTGGTGGCCTGCAATAATTAGGTAGTTCCAGGTGAATGTAAATATCACTTAGACTTCTCCCTTCCTTTCTTATATATATTTTTATTACGAAAATAGATTATACGGCATATTTCAAGGAGAAATAAACAGCGAAAATTAGCGAACGAGTGCACGTGAGGTGTTGTCAGGTGATAATTAGCCAATTCTAGGTGTATGGCACTCTCACTTACCTTATTTCTTTCTTGTATATATTATTTGGTATAAGAATAGGGCATAGGGCTTATTTCAATGGATGAAATCTGTGAAATATTCCAGGGAAGATTTACTTAGCGTAGCACGGCCGGGCAGGCGAGAGGATAGGGTAATGGAGGGGAGGTAGGGAGGGGAGTCAAGAACGGGGAGAAATGGCTAAATTGTCAACAATGGATGGGAGTACAGATGAGATTAGGAGTGCTGACTAGTGTTGGACATTGGCAGTACTGATAGATGATACAAGCCACCACTTCAAAGCCCGGGCAAATTCAAAATAATACAGAATCACAAAAGTGTCGCCCCGCGGTATGATCACTTGCTCCCAAGCGGCACAAAAGTGACGCCCCACGGTTAAGGGGTTAAAAGATAAGCTCCTACCCCTACTACTTGTCCTCGTGTGCTCCACAGTGGAGAAAAAGAACTTATTTACAGCTTAAATAAGTATTTTTTAGAAGAGAAGGCAAACAGGGGACCTATAATTGATCCCTCAAAGCTGTTTGCTCGAACAGCAAAGGCCACCAACGTGAGTGAAGTAACAGTCAGACGAATTTGCTCTTCCTTCAGTCAAGCCTGCATTACACAAAAGTCACTAGAACAAAGTATAATAATTCATAAAACCGTATAGACATTATATAGAAATAAATCACCATAAACTGTAGATTTTATATGCAGAGAGAGAGAGAGAGAGAGAGAGAGAGAGACAGACAGACAGACAGACAGACAGACGAAGTCAGGAGGCCTTTCCTCAAATTCTAATAATTCATAAAACCGTATAGACTTTTCATAGAAATTAATCTCTATAAAATGTTGATTTTATATGCAGAGAGAGAGAGAGAGAGAGAGAGCGGGGAGTGAGGGTTAACCCTTGTCTCTAATCGGATAATTGGCCCAGTAGACACTGTGGTAACATCGCACATAGGGGAAGTCCCGTGAGGGACAACGCCTAAACGATCTGGATAAATTGGAAGGACCATAGCCCATCTATCCTTAACACACCTTCACCTGCCACTCAAGCCAATCTTCACTTTATTTCTGGTAAAGATTTTTGGTGTTGCAGCTCTTTATAACAGCTTTAATGTCTTTTCAGGTACATGTTTATTGTTTTATGCTGTTTTAGCACTAGTAAACAATCTTCATTTAATTTTGGGTAGGGCCTGTTTGGTGTTATAGTACTTTCTGATAGGGTAGGTACATGTTCCATTGGAATGCTCCTCTATTTTTCCCATTGATTCTTAACTTCACAGTTCGACGTTTCGCGTTTCGCATGGTTTTGGTTGAACATCCAAGCTGCGAAAAATGAGGATTTACTGTATCTGTGTGTGTGTGTGTGTGTGTGTGTGTGTGTGTGTGTGTGTTTAGGTTTTGTGTGTGTACATGTTTGTAGGCTTCTGAGTTTGTATGCATGTTTGTGTATTTGTGAGTGTATGTGTTTATGTTACCCTGCTATGGTAAAAGTATCAATGATTGATGTTCTTCCATGTCTTGAATAACATTCAGGAATACTGCATGGAAACAATTATTTACCCACCATACATTGCAGAGACAGTCATCATTCTGCAACATATATTATCTCACGTCTTATCGTGGGACTATGATGAAAGCAGAAAAAAATTATTGACCTGAACTAGAAGGGAAATTTGCTGGAAAAAAAAAAAAAAAAAGGGGGTAACAGCGGATTGTGTGAAGGAGAGTAACGTGGGTGAAGACAAATAATTTGATCGAAAATTCCATGAGGGTCATTATACTCTTTCATGCAATAATGTTCGTCCATACTTTCATGATACTACCAGCACAATTTTTTCTATTTAGAAAGGTTCTTCAGAAATGATGAGGTTAAAGGAGACTATATTTAGCTTTTCTGTCTGAAAACCTGATCCTCAGTTGAGGAAAATCATCTGAAGATGATAATAATGTAAAGTAACCAAGAGTGGCAAGTTTTGAGAGCAAATATGTGATAATTTCAGAGGTTTGCTTCTGATATGTGTTTATACATATACTAGTATGTATTTATAACCCATATGGAACAAGCAAATCACTAGGTAAGCAAGCAAACTAAGGAACCAACTGGTATTGTACACACTCCATACTGTAACTACTCTGGAAGCCGCTGTATAGATAACAAGCATGTATGGTAAGTAGGACTTCTTTCCCGGGATCCTGGAGGAAACTGGCTGAATTTTCTGGATTAGGTTCCTTTCTAAAGCATAAATATTTAAAATGAATTAAATTATTATTATATTTTACCAGATACACTTCTTGTTCATACTTCCATACTCATGTTGCACCTAATCCTTAAGCAACTCTCATTCTGGCCATCAATGCCACGACACCAATCAGACTGCTGGGCTGTTGATGATGAAGCTGAGAAAAAATGCTGAATGACTAAGTGTTCTCCTAAAATTAATTAAATAATATGATCGGCACATTGTGTGTGTGTGTGTGTGTGTGTGTGTGTGTGTGTGTGTGTGTGTGTGTGTGTTTCACAAGCAAGACACAGGATTCTCTTATGATAGTTATATTATCATTCAATCCATTTTAACTCCATCAGGATTGTGAGGGCCCCGGAGCCTGAGCCTAGGCTACTCAATTCTTGCATTTTACCCCCACCCACCGGCGTTTTTCCAACGTTGCCCACTCCACCCTATGAGGGACTTTCATGATTTTGGAAAAAAAAATACACTTACTTCAAACCCTAATGTCTGCCAAACTAGAATAGCTAGAGGAAAAAAATTAGAGATACATAAGTCACCAACTCTTTCTCTTTCAAATGAAAGTATCCCCACGTGTCCAGGTTCTCCCGTCGATGAGTAAGGATAAGTTAAATATGACTGGTTTTCCGTGTTTTGGTGAGTTAATCCAGGTGTGCGCCACTGTCAGTGACCTTGGACTCGCTGGGTAACGTTGACAGCACTTACTGGAGTGGTGATTGTAACGTTGCCCGGCCTCTCGGATTTTTCCACTCATTCTTTCGACTTTACCTTACTCACCGTCGTAAGGATAAGTCATCACGCTGTCCATGGGGCTCCCCATAGGGTTTTCCACCCGTTTCATAACGCCACTATGCCCCGTAGGTGTGTCGGAAAAGAATAGCACTTTGATTTTCTGTACTTCTTGTGTCAATTATAATAATTTCCCTCTACTACGGCACTTATATTTGCACTAGATATTACGACTACGGATAGTTGCACTTTAAGAAGTAAATGCTCTGGCTGTTTCATGCAGTACGGTTAAGAGGTAATTATTTGTACAGAAATTGTGACTAATTTGTACTAATCAGGGGCATCTTGAAAATATTCCTAATCAGTGGCATACCGAGGGGTGGGGGGCATGTGGCCATGGCCTCCCCTTTTGCAAATATATATATATATATATATATATATATATATATATATATATATATATATATATATATATATATATATATATACGAGGACCAACTTGCCTAGCCCCGGGCTCCTACGCTCCTCATGGGGCAAAGTAGGATTGGATGATTAATTATGAATGATTAACCGATCATTGTTCAGTGTCACATGAAAATTCATGTTTAATTTAGTAGGTGATAAGTAGATGATTTTGCTTTCTTCATAATTATTATCTTTTCCTTAAGAGCATTGATATATCACATCTCTCTGTGAGAAGCCATGTAATGAACTATGTTAGGGTTTTGCATTTGCTGCTATGAAACTCTGAAAATATAAAGGAAATGCAATACTCAGAACAGTTACCACACACGATAATGAACAAATACAAGGCCAACGATTGAAAAAAATTCATCAACTATCTTTTTGTTACCTACACCAGGAAATCCCGGGATCTTGTGAAAACACTGGTTATTCAGGGAATCCTGCTGATTGGAACAGTTATATTGGAGTCTGGTGGTTTTGTGCCCGCCTTTTAGTGGTTACCTGCTTGCAGTTTAACACCGTTTTGGACAGTGGCGTTCGGAGGGGGGGAGGGGCATGCGGCCATGGCTCCCCCCTTTTGCAAAATATATATATATATATATATATATATATATATATATATATATATATATATATATATATATATATATAATTTGTTATTAATTTACTACAGTTGTAAAGTTGTTCGATCGGTGTCTGTTTAAATTTTAGTAGCATAAGGTTATTGGAAAGTCTGAATCATAACTCAGTTGCACAGAGTATTTAAAGATGACTTTAGAATATGCTATATTTATGTCGTATACCCATTCCATACGGCCTGAAAATGATCATAAAATTGGCCCAAATGCAAAATTTTCTCCGTGGTGGGGGGGCTAACAGCACCCCCCCCCAAACCCCCTAGCAGTACGGGCTCGCTGCGTTCGCTAGTCATGGGCTGCACAGCTAAAAAGATATAAAAAAAAAAGGTCCCCCCCCTTTTCAACTTTCTGGGTACGCCACTGGTTTTGGATACAAAATAATTTTAAAAGCCATAATAAATCTGAGATAGATGTCTCCCCATCCAATGCCTACATGTATGTATAGTACTGTAATTTCCAAGACAAAAAGGACGTAAACAGAGCTGTAAGGCAAGGCAGAGGGCGCTGGTAAGAAAAACGAGAACACGAACACCATCACCAGTACCATGAAGACAAAAGAAAAAGATGTTCCTTCTGGATATGTAACCATGTCATCAGCTTGAGAAAACTGAAGCAGATAATCAGCTTTTCCTATACTTCAGTCTTTCTCTATTATATGAACCGCAAGAGTCAGTGTACATCCAGGTACTGCTGGGTGAACAGGAACATAAGGGAAGTAAGCAGTGTCCACCGGTCTGACCAGTCCAAGAATCAAACTGATTTTATCACTTGGTGAGGAAGTGATGAACAGATTATATTGAGACCAGAGGAGTGAAAATTTAGAGCAGAGAGAAACTTAAGGGGAAATAGATAATAAAAAAAAAAATGGGGAAGTGACAAAGGCAGCTACTTTGTCCACAAAAGATACCGGAGCCAACCCACCCCTGAATCACATCATCTTTACGTTTCTGCCCGGAATCGTGCTAAGTCTGTTCTTCGCTCTACTAAAAATAATTTCATCCATACTAAATGCTCTCAACTCTCCAACTCGAATTCTTCCCGCTCCTTCTGGCACCTTGCCAAAAATCTTTCTAACAACTTTACCTCATCATCCTTCCCTCCTCTTTTCTACTCTGATGGTTCTGTAGCTATTTCTTCTACTGATAAAGCAGATCTCTTCGCACAGACTTTCTCCTCCAATGCCACCTTAGACGATTACGGTGCTGTTCCTCCATCACTACCCCCCTCTGACTTCCTCATGGCTGACATTAAAATTTCTTCAGTTGATGTATTTTCAGCCATCACTGGCCTCAGTACCAACAAGGCATATGGGCCGGATGGGGTCCCTCCTGTTGTTCTCAAGAACTGTGCTTCTATACTTACACCCTGCCTAGGCAAACTCTTTCGCCTTTGTCTGTCAACTTGTACCTTTCCTTCTTGCTGGAAGTTTGCTCCCATTCAGCCAGTCCCAAAGAAGGGTGACCACTCCCAACCCTCCAACTATCGTCCAGTTGCTTTAACGTCCTGTATTTCAAAAGTTTTCGAGTCAATTCTCAATAGAAAAATTTTAAGGCATCTTTCCTATCACAACCTTCTTTCCGATCGTCAGTATGGGTTCCGTCAGGGACGCTCCACTGGCGATCTTCTCACCTACCTTTCAGACTCCTGGTCATCCTCCTTTCGGGACTTTGGCGAAAGCTTTGCCATTGCACTTGACATCTCAAAGGCTTTCGATCGAGTCTGGCATAAATCTTTAATTTCCAAACTGCCCTCCTACGGTTTCTATCCTTCTATCTGCGCCTTCATCGCTAGCTTCCTTTCTGGTCGTTCTATAGCCGCTGTTGTAGACGGCCATTGTTCTTCTCCTAGATCTATCAACAGTGGTGTTCCTCAGGGCTCTGTCCTATCACCAACTCTCTTCCTTTTATTCATCAATGATCTTCTAAGCTGTACATCTAACCTTATCCACTCATACGCTGATGACTCCACCCTTCACCTTTCCATTCGGTTCCCGCAATGGCCATCTCAACAGTTACTTCAACAAACAAGGGATGAGGCTATAGCACACCTAATGTCTGACTTGGCTCGTATCTCTGACTGGGGTAAAAATAATATGGTTGTTTTTAATGCATTTAAGACTCAGTTCTTACACCTATCAACCCAACAAAATCTTCCATAGGTATACTCACTAATGTTTAATAATATTCAGCTTAATCCTGCATCATCCTCGAACATGCTTGGGGTTTCATTTACTCGGGACTTATCTTGGAAAGATCATATTACATCTCTTGCAAAATCTGTTTCCAAGAGATTGGGTGTGCTAAGCCGACTCCGCTCTTTCTTTACCCCTGCACAATTGTTGACTCTATATAGGGGTTTTATCCGCCCCTGTGTGGAGTACAACTCTCATGTGTATGGAGGCTCCCCACATACAGCTCTTCTCAATAGGGTGGAGTCAAAGGCTTTTCGTCTCATTAACTCTCCTCCTCTTACTGACTCCCTTCAACCTCTGTCTCTTCACCGCACTGTTGCATCTTTATCTCTTTTCTGTCGCTACTTTAATGGTCACTGCTCCTCTGAACTGTCTGCTTGCATTCCTCCACCTCTACGACGGGCGCGTAGCACCCGTCTGGTAGCAAACTCTCATCCCTTTTCTGTCCAACTCTTTAATGCAAGAGTTAACCGTTACTTCCAGTCTTTCATTTATGCAACAGGTCAGCTCTGGAACTGTCTCCCTCTGTCTGTATTTCCCGCTGCCTATGATCTCCAGTCTTTCAAACGCAGTGTGTCCAGGCATCTCAAAATGATCGGATCTTGAATTTGGCTCTCTATTGTATTTTGTTTTTCTCTTGGAGGGAACTGTTACTGCGGGCTCATGGCCTTTGGTTCCTTCTTTCTCGCATAAAAAAAAAAAAAAAAAGGATCTCTCCTCGAGTTAATAAAAGTATCTCTCGTAGAGCACAATATAAATTAGATTATTGGGTTGCAGAGATTAATAATGTATACTAAAAAAGGAACATTATTTTCAGGAAGGTATAAGTACTGATAACAATAAGTACGGCAATACTTATTTCTGTTGTATCTTAGTATACCACTCCACTTAGAGACAGCCCACCTCTGTCCACCGAATTTGTGGTTCCTTTCCCTCTGATCTCACTCCCGATCAGTTCTCATTGGCATCCAGCCGTTACTTTTCATTACGCCCTACACGTATCACGTCATTATGCCCCGTTTTTACAACTCACATATTCATAATTATGATAATATTCATCCCATTGCAATACTCATATTCCAATCCATTCATGCCTATGATTTAAATTTCTTATTGTTCTTAACACAGGATGATTTTACCTGTCTCCAGAAAACTATTAGGCCTTAAGGAATAATCCATAACCTTCAATAATTCCTTTAAGTACGACAGTGTTTATCTAAGATGAATAATATCGTCTTGAGGAAGCAAAAGTAAAACAGATATAATGCCCTTAGCCAGAAGTGGTTAACATTAAAGTCTCCATCCCATTATACCCATCAGATATATCCTAAACTTATTCCCCTCTCTACTGAGCATCATTCCCATGCATTCCCATGTCATCTTTTATACTAGAAAAACAAAAATTTTCGCCTAAAATTATTGTTAAAAAGTTGGAATGGCAAAAGTGCACAGATAAGAGATAAAAAAAAGTACAGAAACAAGAAAGCATTCAGGATGGGAGAAGATTTGGAGACTTAATCCCATTACTACATTCCACCAGCTACAAGTCTGTAGCTAATGTGTGGAATGTAGTAATGAGTATAGGTCTCCAAATATCCTCCCATCCTGAATGCTCTCTTGTTTCTGTGCCTGTCTTCATGTCTTATCTGTGTACTTTTGCCATTCCTACTTCTTAATAATTTCATTTTTTTTTTCTAGTTCATGATCTCCAGTGGAAGTAGAATTATGCATAACGCAAGAGTATACTCAAATACTAAAACGAGCGTGCCTTCCCGTGAAAACAAGTGTTTTGAAACATTCTTTAACTGTAGGCGAGCTTTAGCTAACCAATGTTGCGCAAAATAGCGTACTTGTGGGTGATCGCGATGCGGTTTTCGGCCCGTAACTTGCGAACCGTACCCTGAATGATTTTCAAAACATGAAAAGAAACATCTACACTTGACAAGCAGTGTTTTGGTGTATAGTAAGCTCGCGAACGCCATTTTGTTTTGGAGTTATGACTGATGAAGAAGAAAAAAAGGCAGAAAGACCAAAACTAATATTTTTGCGGTTCGATTTTGCAACTCCTACGAAGGTTAGCAAGACTTTGCAAGTAGTTTTGCACTTGAATAGCTAATTTTTTTTTTTTTTTTTTTCATAAACTTAAATCTGGGTTTTGCGACCGTTTTCGCACAAATGTTCCTATGCCCCATAGTACAGTGCAGGACACCATTTTGAACCTGTGCCATTCCTATTAATAGAGTGCTGACGCAATCTGTGATGAGTAGTGTATTCTTGCCTTTATCAGTAATTTTGTAGTGAGAAATTTTTAAGTGCAAAATTCACATGATTAAATAAGTGGTGTTTGAGGATGTAATGATGGAATACATTAGAGCATTATGAAGTAGGGAGTTACGCTTTACTGTCACCATGAGTGGTAAACTGGTAAGGAGGAGACCTATTATGTAAAACAAGTAATATGTAAATAATATTGGGTCAAAGTTTGAACACACACACACACACACACACACACACACACACACACACACACACACACACAAATGCCTGTATACAGGAAGTGACTGTATACAGAGTGATCATTCTCTGGCAAAGACTGTATTTTGTTTTCAGTCCTTATGTCAGCAATCTGTTGTTTTCTTACGTTGAATTCATTTACGTATGTGACAGCCACGAATGCAAGCATTAATAACACATACATACTGTAAAAGCTATCCAGCCCCCCCCCCGCGCGCGCGTGTGTGTGTGCGTGTGTGTGTGTGTGTGTGTGTGTGTGTGTGTGTGTGTGTGTGTGTGTGTGTGTGTAAATTTGCAAGTTTTGTTGGTAAAGCTTAGTTAGCAGGGGGTTATGAATGTTGAGGGAAAGGTGGGACGTGTTTGTGAGTGGGTGATATACGGTGGTCGAGTTGGTAAGGGTAGGGTGGGGTGGGTGAGGTGGTTAGGGTTAGTTGTTGGGTCGGTGGGAGGGCGCCTGGGTTGTCAAGTAGGCGGATACCTGGACGGGGACGCAGAGTTAGGCATGTGGATGGAAAGGTGGGCTGGTGGGTGGGTGAGTTGGATTGGCAGGGTGGATGAGAAAGGATGTGCGGTTTCTCTGGGAACAAGACAGGAGACGGGCCTACAGTATGTAGTTAGACATTTATAAAGATAGACTTTATTTAAAGTTCTAGTACAGTATCAACCAAACTACAGTAGTACGTACCAATAAAAAAAAAAAAAAATAATAATAATAATAATAATAATGTTCTCACCCCCACCTGGCAGGTCGTGACACATAGATGTCGAACTATATTAGGCAAATCACATACTGTACCATGGATATACCTTAGAAAAGGAAAACAGTGAATATAAGTAACGTATCTACTGTACCGCATTAATTTTTTGCATGAAATATAACTACTTGTTTCCACAACAACACCCTGTCGAATAAATAACTACTTCCTCATTTTATGATTTAACCTTTTCTTCTTCCTTGTAGACGAGCAGTGAGCATAATTTATACAGACTAAAATAATTAAAGGTGTCCCTGAGACTAAATGAGATTATCAGTTTAGTAGCCCAGAAAAACAAGAAATAATCTTGGCCTCAATGTGTTTAATATACAAGGGGTCTTTCGATGTAAGGTGTTCTCACGCCAAACCATACAGCACAGGAATATAGGTTCAAGGTTCTGCAATATTCTTGCAGCCATAACTTTTTGAATTTTGATGGTAGATTTTTTTTTTTTTTCTAGGAAAGGTTTTTGACTGTAGATTGTGATTCTTATATCATTTTGGCCATGTCTGTTAAATTAATATTATTTAATAATATTTAATTAATTTATTTATTTATTGCAGAACTATCAACCCATTTTCTGGCAAAACCTAATATCCTAAGCAAAGAACAACATTGATTAGAACGAAGATAAGTACCAGTAGACAATATGCATGTGCTATGGCCACCCCAAAGAAGGTCATTTACCATTGTTGCTATAAAATGTCTTCACCACAAAACCACTGTTTTCACCCATTCCTGAGCACCCAGGAACACTTTCATCACTATCATCAGCATGTCGGGACATTGTTACTCCAGTAATCACACACGAAACACCTTAAAAGTTGCAAAAGATGGCTGTAAAACAGCGAGAACTCCTCTTTGCATGGTACAAAAGAGCACAACGGTAGGTACTGACAAATGGCACGGCAAAAACTCCTGCCAAATGCACAGCCACATATGGCCAGCCAATCAGTAAGCAAGGCTTGTAGCCCGGCTACATTCTCATTGGCCACTACCAACACACACACACACACACACACACACACACACACACACACACAGGCACACATAAAACAAGATGCGCTCCTCGTCTCATGGCTGAATTGTGAGTAGCTAGCATGAGGATGATGCATAAATTATTTTTTAAGGACTTTCAACCTTACTTCCAGTGGCTGATGGTGTTCTCATCCAAGGCTACATGATAGATTATGAGTGAAAATAGTGTTATCCAACCAAATGGCATTTTCCGATTGGTGGCCTGTGAACCCCTTCTGTTGTGGCCTCTCATATATTTTGCACGAAGCATAATAATGAGGCTGTGTATATCACATACAATCGCTTAAGGAAGAGAGGACTCACTTTCTTTAAGTTTCGGGATAAAACTTCCTGGGTTTACTTCATACGGAGTTATGAAATGGCAACACTTTTTTCCCATTTTAAAGTAACAGGAGTTGGATAACTTGCCTACTTCATAGGGAGTTATGAAACGGCAACACTTTTTTCCCCATTTTAAAGTAACAGGAGTTGGTTAACTTGCCTACTTCATAGGGAGTTATGAAACGGCAACACTTTTTTCCCCATTTTAAAGTAACAGGAGTTGGTTAACTTGCCTACCCTGCAAACATAATTCATCGTGTAAAAAAATAATCTTTCATTTACCTTTATTTATTACATCAATAATAATAATTTAAGAGTAAGCAACATATGACATGCTTCCACCCATCGTCATGACTCATGCCAGGCACCCTCACCTTAAAGTCCCATCCACACTAGGGCTCATGTTGTGTGCTCTGTTGCGTGTCATTGCATCCAAATCAGGTTATCATGTCCAGCAGGGTCTGTGCCCACCCAATTCTGGCAAATATGGCTGAGGGGCATTTCATGGTGACAACACGTGCTACAATGCCCACAGCATCTGGCTGGCTTCCCTCTGAAATTATGTTGAGTCAGCCACTCCTTGCGGCACATCTTCTTTTTCCTAATCTCTTTCTTTTTGGCACAATATTGTGCCACAATACTTAACGTGAACATTATCTTGAGCTACTGCAGTGTTGCTATCCATCCTCCTCCTCTCGCAACTCATTGGTAGCTGGCGCGCATTGCCCATTGTACCTATGTGGACATCATTGGTCTCAGCAACATGAGTTGGGCAAAATGATGTGCAAACTAGAGTTCACGCAGCACGTTCTGTTGTGCATTAGAATACCCTCACTAGAAATAATCCCTTGCACAGGACTCCCTACTCAAAGACCTAAAAGCATTAATGTAACTCATGGCACAAAAAAGCTGTTATTATATCTTTTATGCAAGCACACTCTCTTTAAGTAATATGCTTCCATACGTTTCTAAACACATCTCAAAAGTAGTAACTTAAACCATACCAGTCCATTCTCACACACGGTGTTACCATATCAACAGCCTCATACTGAGCAAGCTTCGATAACCTTCTGCCGTTGACCGTACATCTTAAGTAGTCTACCAAATATTAAATAGTAAGTATTATCCTTCATAGTGTAATTTAGCAAACTCACCAACGGAAATCATCGCGATGATCAAAAAAAAAAAAAAATCACACTTATGTGAAACCTACTGCTATTTTTCTCTCTTCCCTCGATCCCAGCCCAGTCGTACATATGGCAGTGATGGAATGAACAAAGGACATGCAAATAAGCCCCTCATAATTCCACCCTTACAGGCTCCTTCCCGTCCCATTTTCTCCGCACAGCACAACCATCACCCCCCCCCCCAACCTCTGCTTTACCAAAATCTTCTCCTCTCCCATCCTGTTCTCTCCCTCTACACCCCCTGCCAACCCCCTCCACTCTTACTTACCCTTCTTCTTCACCCTCTTTTCATTTCCTCCTCACCTCCACCTTCAACCCATCCTTATCTCTCAGCCCCTCCTCCCGTCCTTCTGCCTTCTTCCTCACACTTTTCTCATCGCTCTTTCTATTCTTCGAACACTTCTCACCTCTTCACCTCTACACCACCTCTATTTCTTTTCTCTTCCTTCATCAAGAGTAATGGCCAAATCTCTCCTCTTTTTACCTATATATACATACATAGTTGTATACTGATTGATTGACTCATTGATTGATAGACTGATTTTTCAGAATGGAAACAGATCGCCATCTTGAAGTACATGGATATTTGGCTGCAGGGGCAGACAGCCTTCAGAGGTTTGGGTGAACTGTTTCTGGATCCCTGTATTTACTTTTTCTTGTCTTTATTGAAATTTCAAAAAATAGATAGCCATCTCAAGAACTATCAGTAAAATTACCCATCCTGATAACATTACACGGTATGGTGGGGATGAAGTTCGTGACCAAAGTTCCACAATTTTAAGACTTCATATTGAAAGTAATCCCTCCAATACCCAACGTAATAGGGCCATAGGCAGGTCTGGATAGTGATCCTGTCCGGATATTGGGCCCCAGCTTATGGACTTGTACTTATGGACCTTAACTCAGAGAAACACCTATACAACTCCCTCTGGACATGCATAGCACATATTTAAGACCCAAATCACACCAATAAGGCACATAAAAGACTGAAATAAATGCAAAAGAAGCATAAAATGAGGGTTTTGAGGTAGGTTCATATAATATTAAACATTCTGGGTACTTACAAGTGCCTGGCTCCTGGACTAGTACTTATGGACCCTAACCTAGCCAAACTCAGAAAAACACCTTCCTATTGCACATGCATAGCTCCTAACACCCTATTCACACCAATAAAGGACATTAAAGAGTGAAATGAGGTGTTTGAGGTAAGTATAGTATGGAAAAAAGTACAGTATGAAACATTCTGCCTACTTACAGCAAGTCCATGGCCATCTCGATGAATAACCGCCTCCTCTCGGACTCTGACAGTAAGAAGGATTTCCTGAAGCACTTCCAGTTCACTGTTCATGAAGTCTTGCACTGAACTTAGTCAATCACACTCAGAAGTCCATTCTCTTCACAGTGTGCACTCTTGTCTAACTTATGCTCCATTGTAACTTACTAAGTGTTCCACTCTGCATTTTAACTTTTCCCATTCTTCTAACCATTTTCTAAAGCAAAAACAAACAAGTCTATTTACGTTAAATTTTGTTCCAAAATTTTATTCTCACTCACAACTGTAAATCCTTAACACAACACACTGTTTTTTTCACTGCACAACACTGTAAATTCCCGTGTGGTCTAGTGGAGAAGTTCTTGCTGTCTAATCACTGTCAGAGTCCAAGAGTATCACTGGCAGGTGACCTAGGGGTGCATCGCTGGGTCGTGGTGATGGCGTACCCACTGCAGAAGACTCTGAAGACAGATGCAAACTCACGTCGAGCGGTGACTCCACCGTGGCTGATGTGCTGGGCTGTGGCTCAGAGCATGAGGGCCTGTCTTGGGGAGGCAACGGAGTGGAGCCAGGGCTGGGCACAGCGGGGGTCACGGGCCTGAAAAAACTGTCAATGGTTGATTGACGCAAGGACCGACGATTCTGACGATTGATGATGCACTGCCTGAAAGCACACACTTCCTCCACAAGTCCCAAGGGCCCCATCTCCCTGTTGCAGTCCGGGTGTTCCAGGTAGTCGAGAACGAATTCTAGGTGTTCCCGGAGTGCACTCAGCTTGGGGATGGCTGGAGTAGTGTCATGCTGAGAGGAGTCCGCATCATCATCGCCGTCCTCGTCGGAATCTTCAAGCTGGGTACTGACACCTGCAACTGAAGATGCGATCTCGATATCAGACAATGTCAGATACCCAGGATCGCCCTCGTCGTCATCCAACCACTCACGCACATCGTCCACATCAACATCATCACCATGCGTATGTAGCCGTGCATGGAAGTCATCCATGTCAAAACCTAGAAAATCGTACTCCACATCCGTTCCGTGAAGCAGACGAGGCCAACCATTTTCTAGAGTCTTGACAGGGACTCCCTTCCATGCACTGGCCCAGTTGTAGATTCCAGACTTGATGTTGTAGCGGCGAAGGTTTTCCAAAGTCCGCTGGCCTCGCGTGTCCCGTCCCTCCCTGCGCTCGTCCTCGTCCTCGAGAACAACCATCACCTCGTCCAGGAACTTGCGTCGGTATAGGCGCTTTGTTGCCACGATCACTCCTTGGTCCATTGGTTGGATGAGAGTAGTCGTATTAGGAGGCAGAAACGTGCACCTAATCCGGCCATTCTCAGCCACCAAGTCCTTGTCGCACGGGTGGGCAGGTGCATTGTTGAGGAGAAGGAGAGCCTTTACCTGGTCGCGCGGGATTCCCAGTGTCTTCATCTGGTAATGTACGACCTCCTTGACGAAGTGGCGGTGGAACCAGTCTTTGAAGATCTGGGCTGTAAACCATGCCTTCAAAGAATGGTACCAGATTACAGGAAGGACATCCATCACCCCACAAAGACACCGAGGCTGCTTTGCACGGCCAACAATAACGGGCTTAAGCCGATGCATGCCGTTAGCATTGGCACAACACAAAGCAGATATCCGTTGCTTGGAGAGCTTGTGGCCAGGTACACGCTTCTCTGTCTCCTCGGCTAGAGTGTTCGTTGGCAAAGAGCGATAGAATAAACCAGTTTCATCAGCATTGTAGACTTGACCGAGAGTGAGGCCCTCCCTGTTGATCAAGCTCTTCACCTTGTGCCGAAACTCGTCAACTCCATCCTCGTTAGCGTCCAAAGCTTCGCCATGAGCTTTATGGTTGGTAAGGCCACGCCGTAACTTGAACGTGAAGAGCCAACCCTCAGATGCCTTGAAGTCTAGGGTGTCGTGAAGCCTGGTGAACTTCTCAGCAGCAGCCTTCAGCTCCGTACCACATACCATCACACCAGCAGCATGTTGCTGTCAATACCAAATCAACGAGGAGCGGTCGATTTCAGCAAACTTGGGAGTAAACATCACCTTCCTCTCCACGTTGCGTTTGCTTCTCGACGAGAAGTCAGCCGTGTACTGCATGAGTTTGTCTCGGGATCTCTTGATATCGAACAAAGTAGATCAGGCCAGGTTGAACTCGCGGAGGATGCAGGAAGAAGACCACCCCGCATCTACTTTCTCCAATATCTCCCATTTCTTCTCCAGAGTCAACACCACTCTCTTCCTCTTCTCAGGCGGCGGGGCCATCATCACACACACTAATAAGAGGCACGAGAGCAGCAAGAGTGCCTGCAGCAGGTAAGAAACCACCACAAAAGCGAGCATATGGGCAGCCATGATGACGAGCGTGCACTCGCGGCGAGAGACAGGCGGAAAGTTTAGGATGCAGGGGCGCTCTATCGGACGTTGGAGGAATGACGCGCCACAACAAACCTGTCCCGCGCTATGCGCGCCAAGTTCAACTTACGGGCGGGAAAAATTCGTGTGTGTTTTTCGATTTTTTTGCGGTTTTCAGACCATTTTGGGAATATTGGATCCCGGGACGATTATGTCCGGTTAGTGGGGATGTTCGGATATTGGGCGTTCGGATATTAGAGGGGGAGGGAAGGGGAAGGGAAAGACCGAGGATGAGATGGAGGGTAGGCATAGAGAGGTATATGAGTGAGGAGGGTGAGAGTTGGAAAAAGGATGGTCTGAAGGGGGAGGTGAGAATCATGGAGACCTTTCATATGTGGCCACCCCATTCGGCATAAGAGCATCGGGTTATAGATGGATAAGTAGGTGAATAATGATATAAGTTTAATATGGTAGTATATTTTGTATTCCACTTTTTTTTCATTTGTAGTGGGTGTCTGCTGTGCAGTTTCCCAGAGGGCAGCTCCTTACCAACCACGTCCTCATAAAGTCCATGTGGTGAATGGCAGATGTACGAGGATCAGAATCGGAGTACCTCAGAGAGTGAGAACTCTTCCAGTGGACTAAGTGAGGCGCTGAGTTCATTACCAGGCTAAGCCCCAAAACCACAAAACACCAGAAAATGCATTTAAAATCTGGCAACTTTAAAACTTCGATATCTCGGTAACTGCTTGTGTTATTTTGATGTGTGTTTTTTTTTAATGTAGGTTATGGTATTTCCTTTATTGCAATAACCTCTATTTTGCGCTATCTGTTATTAATCATGATGATATCGTGTGAGGAATGATAATTTAGCCCCCCATTGCCTGACCAATCGGGTAAGAAAATATTTTGATTCTACTAATAACTACATAAATACATCATAAGAGGCCAATAATATATCAGCATAATGTCCCAGGTGTCATACTGTGGAATAAAATTAAAGTTCTATGACATAAGAATTATTATTTTCACAATAATAGCAGTTTAAGGGTCGGAAACTTTGTGCTTGTTTTTCTCGGAGTTTTTAACTACCAATAAACACGAGCCACATCACAAACATCAAGAAAAACATAATAAATTATTATATTGCTGATAATAATAAAAAAGTAAGACAGCATTCAATGCATGAGGACATTATTAGAAAATCCCTGTAACCTGGATGATAAAAGAATAAAAAAAATCCATAACCTGAATTAATAACACACACACACACACACACACACACACACACACACACACACACACACACACACGCACACAGTTACGAGTAACAGTAACTTCGCAAACACAATGGCAATAATAATGATAGTAATAATGGTTAAAAAAATCTTATAATAATAATGAGAAAGCACACACAAAGCAGGTGAGAGAACAATACTGTCCCTTCTCTCCCCTCTGCAGCTACTGGTGGGAGTAGTGTCAGGCATCATCTTATTTGCTAGCTGCAGTGCAACCCGACTATCTAGTTGGCCAGCTTCAAGGGGGGTAAGGAAAGGGGCTGGTATACAGCCTGGTTATGCTCTCACATTCACTTCAACACCACAGGGAGTCAACATAAGGAACATAGGACAGGCTGAACTCATAGGAAAAGCGACCATACATCTGGCGGAATTCTGGACCCAGTCACCTGCCCCGAGCACTAGCGTGGAACCAGATGGGTTTTTTTGCTGTGTAGCATGACAACGCAACACACATGTCTACTTAACACGGATTTTGACCCTTTTGTAGGTTCTTTCTCAGCACGTTTTTACTTCCAGTGTATAAAGGGATGGTTTACCTACTTGTTGGTGCATGTAGGTGCTTGGTGGCCATTTTGGCACTTAGCCTGGTAATGAACTCAGTGCCTCAAGTGTACTGTCGGTACAGTGATTCAAATATACGAGTATATACCACAGTTTGGGTCTGTCATTGTGCTGCATAGGGAAATGAATTAAGAGGATGTTCACTGGAACAAACCAGTTACTGACATACCGTCAGAATGCCTAAGCTTTATGTGACACTGTGTAACCTATTAGTCTATCTATCTGTCTATTGCCAGACGCCTCAATCCCGTTTGGGGTGGCCACAAACAAATCGCCTCCAAGTCGCCCTGTCTCCCGCCATTTCACTGCCCTGCTCCCAACTCACACCACCCTCTCTCATATACCTCTCCACCTCATCCCTCCATCTCATCCTCGGCCTCCCCCTCCCTCTTCCCCCCTCCACCTCACTCACATACACTTTCTTCATCAGTCTTTCACCCTCCATCCTCTCCACATGGCCAAACCACCTCAGTGTGTTCCTCATAACACCTGTCTCTCCATGTGACTCCACAGGCTCCTCTTAAATAACTCATTTCCACTGCTCTCACTCTTGTGTCCTTCCAACAACGTCCAAGCTTCACTTCTGTACGTTAGAGTTGGTATCACAATACTGTCATGTAGTAACTTTTTCACTTCCATGCTCACTTCCCTGTTTCTTATCACTGCTTTCAATGAACCAGCAACCTTTCTTCCCTGCTGTACCCTTTCAAGCACTTCACCCTCCAAATCTCCATCCTTACTCATCACACTAACCAAGTACTTAAACGTACTCACATTTTCCAATTCCTAACCATCCAACCTCGCTGTACATTCACTGACTTCACCTCTCTCAAAGACCATCACTTTACTCTTCCCTACATTCACCTTTAGATTCCGTTTCTTACACACTCTCCCAAACTCATCCACCAAGCCTTGCAGCTCCCCATCGTCTTCACTCAACAACACAGTATCATCTGCAAACAACAGTACAGGGAGTTTCCAAACACTATCCTCTCTCACCAGGGCCACTCCAACATCCACTACCCTACCTTGTACCTCTTTTATTACCCCATCCATGTACAGATTGAACAACCATGGAGACATGACACATTCCTGTTTCAACCCAACTTTCAAAGAGGAAAAATTCACTTAGTTCACCATCCACACGCACTGCAGCCTTCGCACCATCGTACATATTCTTCACAACATTCAACAACTTCCCATCTACTCCATATATTCTTAACACTTTCCACAATCCTTGTCTATCCACCCTGTCATATGCTTTCTCCAAATTCATGAAAGCCGCATACAACTTCTTTCCCTTCTCTAGAAACTTTTCCACTAAAGATCTAAGAATGAATATCTGATCTACACAACCTCTTCCCTTCCTAAAGCCTCCCTGTTCTTCTCCAACTAATTTCTCTGTTCTTTCTCTAACTCTGTTAATAAGTATCCTACCATACACTTTTCCTATTATACTAAGAAGACAAATGCCCCTATGATTACCACACACTTCTTTTTCCCCTTTTCCTTTGTACAAGGGAATAATTATACCTGACTTGCAATCCTCCAGGACTCTACCTTCCTCCCGGGCCAATCTGCACATCTTCCACATCCATTCTACTACTATCTCTCCCCCATGCTTCAGCATTTCACCACACACTTCATCAATGCCTGGGGCTCTCCCCGATTTAACTTTCTTCATTGCTTCCACAACTTCTATCCTACTGATTTCTTCCTGTCTTCTCACCTCCCTCCTTCTCCCAGCCATTCCCCAGCCACTTATACTCACATTACTTCCATCATCTACGTTCAACAATTCCTTAAAGTGTTCACTCCATCTGCTCACTTTTTCTCCCTTCTCCACTAGTAATCTACCATTTTTATCTTTCATTCTTCTGCTAACTTCACTTCCACCCTGTCTTACTCTTTTCACCTCTTTCCAGAACATTTTCTTACAGTCCCTCCATTTTACACTCAAATTCCTTCCAAAATCCTCATCCACTCTCTTCTTACTCTCTCTTACTAATCTTTTCACCTCTCTCTTTCTTTCTACATATAACTCTCTCTTCCGCCTCGCAACTTCTTCCACGCCCCTATATCTCATCCATTCATTGTATGCTTTCTTCTTTTGTGCCACAGCCTGTTTCACCTCTTCAGTCCACCACGCTGTTCCTTGCACCCCCCTCCGTCTTCTCTTCCTTCCATACACCACATCACATGCTGCACATATTTCTTCTGTAAATATCCTACACACACCTTCAACGTCTCCCATCTGCTCCAATTCATATTTGCCCAATCGTTCCTCCACTTCTCTCTTATAATCTGATCCTCTTGTAACCTTTCCACTCTCCTTGCAACTACTCCTTCCTCTCGTCTTTCCCTTCTTCTATTCCTCCATCTTACTTGAATTCTAATTCTGGCCACCATCAAGTAGTGGTCAGAAAGTCCACTCCCCCAACCTCTATAAACTCTTGCATCCATTACACATCTTCGCATCCTTTCATCCTATTAGTGAGTTTGTAAAAATTGAATTTGGAAAATATGGGTGTTGGAACCCAACATATGAGGTTCCTGGGGAAAATAAATCATTTTTTTTTTTTTAATCGTCAGACACTTAGAAGTTGTGCAAAGATTGCAAATTTTTCCCTTTTTGCTCACATCAGCTTCACACGAAGGAGCAGTGAGTGTGGTAAATTTGAGTAAAAATACTAGTCACATTACAATCTCGATTATACAGTATGTTTACATTTGTAAACAGTAATTCAAGAAAAAATATAACCTTTTTTACCATTTAGATGTCCTCCTCATTCAAAAAGACAGGTAGAGTACCTCTCAGCACGGGAGCTTGGAGGGCTTGTTTTCTAATAGTTCCCTGTCATTGTTGCTAGGTTACTGTCACTTGTTTTTATTGTGGTAATCATGTGTTAAAGAATTGCGCTGACCCATGTAACAGCAAGTGTTATCATCAAATGCGTTCAAGACTTTGATCTTGGCACCAAAATCAAATCTCTTTGTTGTGACACAATATCCGTCAATACCAGCATGTATGAAGGATTATGCGTGTGACTGGAACAAGCTTTCAGGCGTGAAATGATATACATGGCATGCCGACATCACGTTTTTTAATTACTCCTGGGAACATAATTTCCCCCCCTTGTTGCTGACCCTTCCAAATCATTTGGGATCACAATTTTCAAAAGCTTTCGTGATTTTGGCCCTATGTGAACTTGAGTAAATAGTGCACTGCAGTGGACGACGAGAGTACGGCAGTGATGATCAGTCCATTGGCAGGAAAAATTTTTCAAGAAGCACAGGACCTCCTAAGTCTGAAGCATCCCAGAGATGATTACAAAGAGCTTCTTGAAACTGTAGTTATTTTCCTGGTAGGAATACCTCATATCCTTCGATATCCAGTGTTCATGGCACCAGAATCTCTGCATCGAGCATGCTGCATGGCACGTGTAATCTACTCTTTCAGGATATGAATGTTCAGATCTCTGTTCAGGCTATACATGAACCAATGTCATCAACTTCTAGCATGCAAGAACAATGCAAATTTTATAGCCTGGTTTTTGGCTTATGGAACTTCTGCCTATAAGTCATCCAATATTACTTCCTACCATGGTTTTCAGCAAGAGAAGCTGCAATTGCTCCACGATGCAAACTTTCCCTCCTTCAAGAGCTTCATGAAACCAACATCGTTGGGTACAAGAGCTTTAGTAGGCACCTCTGGTACCTCAGTGAGGTGAACGTGGGTCTGTCGCTATTTATTCCTGCAGTTGACGACGATGGAAAGTGAAAAATGGTGGAGAATACGAACTCTGTTGAAGGGTCAATAGATCCTCTCTAACAAGTTTCGGTACCAAATCCACAAGGAAAGACACTGCCAGATTTCTGCTATTCCATTATGTACAAGTTGTTCACTCTCCTTGATCTTCCGGTTGATTTCCTGCAAGAGGACCCATTAAACTGAGAAAACAACACTACTTTTTGCTCAGCAAAGGCCAGGGTGGAATCATTGAATGTAATGAACGACGTCGCAAAGCGAGGCATAGCACTGATTCAAACCTTCACAAAGACTGGAACAACTCGGAATGAAGTTCAGTTCCAGTTCATGCTTCAAATTTTCGAGGAATATCGAAAAGGTTTTCCGACAGACTCCAAAGCCAGTTTAAGGTCAAAATGAACGTCGGTGTACTGTACTGTGTTGCTGTTTCACTGTTTATATAAAACTACTGGTCACGTCAATAAATTGTTATTTTTGCACTGCAAACTGTTATTATAATATATCCACCATTTTGGGGAATCACTTATCAGTGTTGCACACCCTCTATATGTAACTCAATTTGAATGAAATTTGGCCTATTTACTTTTCTCATGGATCCTCACAAAATAAGGAGTTCCGCTTGCTTGAATTTTTATAAGCACCCCTGTACCATCAAAGCACCCTATTGTGTACATCTGGCAAATGTACAGTTTCATTGTAGATTATGTACAGTCGGGGAACAAAGAAGCTGGACACAATTAGCGGCCTCTGGCAACAACTTTTATTGTAAACACGTACTGTAGGTGGTAGCGAAAATGTATGAATGGAGGGGTAACGTTTGTATCATACCGTGTGATTGGTCGGCGCATCGCCGTCTGTCATTGCCATGTAGTCAAATACTGGAAAGGGTTTTAAGTAAGAATACGCCATGTGGTAGATGTAATAGATATTCACCCTGTGTGATAGGACATATAATATCTTAATTATTATACACAATTGGCAGTTGATTGGCGGTATTAATTAATGTCGCTCATATTTGAGGCACTGTCCAACTAAAAGCATTGGTGAAGTCAAGAGCTTCTGTCTTGGGTTTAGGTTCAATATGAGACCAAAGCCTCAGATCCCTGAATAAATCATAATCATTATCAAATGAAATACATAGTTTATTAGCGTGTTCGTTTGTGTGCTTTATTAACGAATATGTCATTGAAATACGACGTTGGTGCTGATAATCTTTATGGCTTTGTTACGTTCTGAATCAGTAAAAACGTTCCTCCCATGAACATGGACACAGCTTCATTGAGCACCATCCTTTACCGTGCTGGGGGTGGGAGGAACTGTGTACACACGCATTACTTATTAGTTTCTTCATCCAACTGCTAATGACAAAAATACTGTGCAATTGCTAAACAGATGTTTGCTCCAGCCATGATAAAAGACTGCTCCCTGATAAGACAGTTATCGTTGATACTCAAAACATTCCTCTTAGGTGATGTCCGTCACACGTTTTCCCTCTCGAGTTGAGTTGGTGAGTTGGCAGAGTGCATTTTCAACGGCATTACTGTCGCGATTGTTTAGCCCTACAACCTCTCCACCGAACCAGCCTGACACGAGCATCCCCTCCAAGCTAGCCTCACACGAGAACTTTCCTCCCGCATTCTCTACTCTCACCTAGCCCAACCTTTCACATTACCAACGTATCAAGATGATTCCTAACATCCAGTCCAGTCACAGAATCTGCACTTTAAGTAATGATCTGTTGCCCCACAGTTTAAATCAGTGAGATTCTAATGAACTCTTTCTGGAGCGAGTGCATTTTCAAGTTAGTGCAAATGTCCGCACTCATAGGTTACATGTTATCAGGTGATACCAGTTATACACACTATATTAATTCATTCAGAAGACCTGATGAATATGTTAGCGTTTTATACTAGCTAACGGCACACGATTCTAGTTCATTTACAGGGCATCCTTGCATATTTATGGTTAACTCTCTCGCTGCGAGTTTTCTTCCTGTGATGTGTCTGATGTCAGAGTAAATTACTAAAGTCACGTGCAGTAAAGCACTAACCACGAAATGAAAGGTGATGCAAGTTTGAAAATGGTACTGAAATTAAAATAATTTCATTTAGCACTCACACTGTCTTTCCAAATAGAAAGTAAATATGTGATGGATTAAGCTGGGTAAAAGTGCCACACACGGAATCCAGTATATTCTTTTTTCACCTTAGGCGATTTCACTCGTATAGCATACAAAAACCTTTACATTCAAAGCATTTTCTCCAAAATGTATTTTTAAGTATATAATTGAAATATCAAATGGTATAATATACTATTATGCTCAACGGTAGACGATTTTGCTGATACCTTGGAACAATCCGCCTTCAATAAGGACAATCCAAAGAATAAAGGTGAAAAGGAAGAGGTTGCCAACAGAGGAGTATTTCCAATGATAGAGTAATGTGCTACAATATTATACATGGCATATTATTTAAGAATGACGTTTTTTTTTTTTCTTCTTGAACACTTTATTAACAGCAAAGTGCTCGAAACATTTATGTCGCTTAACGCCGCAAAAAACATAATCTCAGAAACCTAGGCATCGTTTGACCATGGCCTGGTGGTATGCCGACATTCCAAGCACCTCGTCGTCACCAGCTGTCAAAATGAACTAGATTAAGATTGCTCAACGAGGACACATTTTGTGTATGACAGACTCTGGCCTGACACCTTCAGAAATGTCATGGGATCTAGGGATATCTCGCACAACAGTGTATAAGTGGTAATGAAGATGAGATGAGGAAGAACGTCTTGATGATCGACAAAAGTCACGACACCTCAAGAAACTACATCAGCTCAAGATGAAGCTTTACACGGAGCAGCAGCAGCAGACCCCTTCACGAATGACGTCATCATCAGGGAACAGATGGGATTCGACGTAACTTCAAGGACACTGAAGAAAAGGCTACATGAATCTGGTACACACCATCGGACGCCTACTATCAAAGGAAAACTCAGAAAGAATACACAGGGAACACCGACTTTCCTTTGCCCAACGGTATGCTGACGAGAGACTGAATTTCTGGGGGCATGTCATTTGGAGCGATGAAAAGTCCTTCTGTTCAACTCACATGGGAAACTTCATTGTCTGCGGAGAAATAATGGAAGGTAAGACTGTACGACTAAGATATCTAATGCTGAGACTGCAAACTGTTATATGGTTTGTCATTCAGTTATTCCTTTGTCTTTACTTTCAAGAACATAATGTTCTTGTAGATGAAGACACTGATTAAATTCTAATCAGTGTCCATGGTTTTCAAAGATATTATTTTGCTCTGTAAAACACACACACACACACACACACACACACACACACACACACACACACACACACACACACACACACACACACACACACACACACACTGCCCTTATCTTTCCATCGGTGCTCCTACCCTTCTCTGTATCTCTTAACTACAGAACAAGTGAATGTTATAACATGTGTTTCGTGATTGCAAAAAAGTGTCACTCCTGCTGACTGTCCATCCGTTTATTACCCTTCATCTTTTATATATCATTGCTGTACATAGAACAGCAGAATAGCCCATTAACATAAAAATCTTGAACCAGGTATGCCAGCTCCAGCTTCTACGAGGTGTCCTGGAGCGGTCACATCACTGCCAACTTATGGGAATGGATCTATTTTCACGGAGCAGGTGAGCTGGTTGACATCGACAGTCGTCTAACGGCAGCTAAATACATAGAAGTACTTGAAGAAGAAATGCTCCCTTCGGTGCATACCTACGCTCTACCCTGCCTGGAGAGGATCATCTTTACGCAGGAAAACTGCCCCATACATACGGCTAGGAACGTCAGACGATGGTTTCAAGATCAGCGGAATGTAGAATTATCGACTGGGCAAGCAAAGCATACGATCCCAGTCCAGCTGAAAACATATGGGCAAATATTGTTAATGAGTGGGAGCCAGCACAGGAACGAACATCACGTGAACTAGTGTTGCACGCCCATAGAGAATAGGAAGTCCTGAGGAGGAAGCCTTAACTGGTGTTCAAGCATATGGCTTCTGTTCCCGAATGGCTGCAGTATGTAACTGAGAAGGGCGGAGGCTGGACTGGCCACTGAGTACAGGAAGGAAATGTGAGCTTGAGAGCATAGCAAGGTTTGCGTGCATGTTTGAGTGTTTGTATGTATGACTGTGATTAGTTATGACTGTAATAAAAGTAACCATGTTATATTTTTAATTGGAACCTTTTTGTCATATTCGGAACAGCACAAATTTACATGTGAAATAACTTCCCCTTAACCATATTGATGAATGCAAATGAAGACAACATGTCAACTGTAGCTACATGATGGAATAAAGCAGGTCACAAGACTATAATCCTAGATAAATCGCACCATGTCAACTCGGAAACCAATGTTGTAATAATAAAGGTAGAGCACGATCCCAAAGTTCGTGCAGAGGACTGATGGCTCAGCACCATAATTGTGTGGGGTATTTTAAAATTTCTTGCTTTCGTGTTATCCACATAATTCCCTGCAACTGCTGCTCGACGTTTATCACATTATCAATCCAACCGGTGAAGGAAGGCAATAATTCCTAATAATTATTCGTGTGTATCCTATTTATGCGCCTGTTCTGTCCTCGGATACAAGGTGAACGCACACCCCTCCAGTCTGTTCGATGAGTGGAGCAGACTTGCTAGCTTCAAATTGCCTCAAACTCTTATGGTATGAAAAGAATGTAACCTATCACGTGTGAAGCACAATAAATGTTGTAGTACCCACTGACGTCATTCTCATGAAAGTAAGTAACAGAATCAAACATGAGGCAATGTGGTGCTGTTGATTATTACTTCGAGTTGAAAAAAAAAAAAATAGTTACAAGAAAATAAGTTAAACAGAGATATCATGTGTAATATTGTAGCTCATTATTGTATCACTCGAAAAACTCGTCTGTTGGTAACCTTATCCTCATCACCTTTACGCTTTGGATAGTCCTTATTGAGGGCTGATTGTTCCAAGATATCAGCAAAATCGTCTACATTTAAGCATATTAGTATATTAATCCTTTTGATAATTCAATTATAAACTTATGAATACATTATGGATAAGATGCTTCGGATGTAAAGGTTTTTATGTGTTCTTTTATACGAGTGAAATTGCCTAAGGTGAAAAAGAATATACTGTAATCCGTGTGTGGCTCTTTTGCTCAACTAAATGCATCATAAAAGTGCTTTTAATTTGGAAAGACATTGTGTGTGCTAAATGGAATTACTGAAATTTCAGTAACATGCTCAAGAATACGTCACTTTTCATTTAGTGCGTAGGGCTATACTGCACGTGACTAGTAATTACCAGCCGAGATAGCGAAGCTGGCATTGTTTTCAATTTGTCTGTCTGTCTGTCGGTGTAACTGTTAGCATGATAACTTCGCAACCGCTCAAGATACCATCATAAAATTTTACAGGTGTGTAATAGGGATGAAAATCTCCTATGAGTTCAAAATTGGTGAAAGGCGGACAAGGTCTGTGGGTCTGTTAGCACGATCAATTCGCAAACCCTCAAGATATCACCAAAAACTTTACAGGTGTGTATCAGAGATAAAAATGTCCTATGAGTTCCAAATTGGTGAAAGTAGGTCAAGGTCATACTCCGAGCCAGGCTAGATACGTATCGGCTCGCAGATGATGCGATTCCCCCCTTGGGGGGCCTCTTGTTTACTCTCGCACCAGACACATCACAGGAAGAAAACTCGCAGCGAGAGAGTTAACCATAAATATGCAAGGATGCCCTGTAAATGAACTAGAATCGTGCGCCGTTAGCTAGTATAAAACGCTAACATATTCATCAGGTCTTCTGAATGAATTAATATAGTGTGTATAACTGGTATCACCTGATAACATGTAACCTATGAGTGCGGACATTTGCACTAACTTGAAAATGCACTCGCTCCAGAAAGAGTTCATTAGAATCTCACTGATTTAAACTGTGGGGCAACAGATCATTACTTAAAGTGCAGATTCTGTGACTGGACTGGATGTTAGGAATCATCTTGATACGTTGGTAATGTGAAAGGTTGGGCTAGGTGAGAGTAGAGAATGCGGGAGGAAAGTTCTCGTGTGAGGCTAGCTTGGAGGGGATGCTCGTGTCAGGCTGGTTCGGTGGAGAGGTTGTAGGGCTAAACAATCGCGACAGTAATGCCGTTGAAAATGCACCCTGCCAACTCACCAACTCAACTCGAGAGGGAAAACGTGTGACGGACATCACCTAAGAGGAATGTTTTGAGTATCAGCGATAACTGTCTTATCAGGGAGCAGTCTTTTATCATGGCTGGAGCAAACATCTGTTTAGCAATTGCACAGTATTTTTGTCATTAGCAGTTGGATGAAGAAACTAATAAATAATGCGTGTGTACACAGTTCCTCCCACCCCCAGCACGGTAAAGGATGGTGCTCAATGAAGCTGTGTCCATGTTCATGGGAGGAACGTTTTTACTGATTCAGAACGTAACAAAGCCATAAAGATTATCAGCACCAACGTCGTATTTCAATGACATGTTCGTTAATAAAGCACACAAACGAACACGCTAATAAACTATGTATTTCATTTGATAATGATTATGATTTATTCAGGGATCTGAGGCTTTGGTCTCATATTGAACCTAAACCCAAGACAGAAGCTCTTGACTTCACCAATGCTTTTAGTTGGACAGTGCCTCAAATATGAGCGACATTAATTAATACCGCCAATCAACTGCCAATTGTGTATAATAATTAAGATATTATATGTCCTATCACACAGGGTGAATATCTATTACATCTACCACATGGCGTATTCTTATTTAAAACCCTTTCCAGTATTTGACTACATGGCAATGACAGACGGCGATGCGCCGACCAATCACACGGTATGATACAAACGTTACCCCTCCATTCATGCATTTCCACTTCCACCTACGTGTTTACTATACTGTAGGAGTTGTTGCCAGAGGCCGCTAATTGTGTCCAGCTTCTTTGTTCCCCGACTGTACATATACCTATATATTTTCAAATGTGATTTGTACCCCATCGATGTGATATATATTTTTTTTTTGATGCAAGGAAGGAGCTAAAGGCCACGGACCTGCAAACTGCTCCCTCCAAGAAAAAACAAACAAACACAAGTAGCTAATGTAAAAAAGGGTTAAAAGGATAGATATTACAAATAAACAGACTTACAGATATCGAATCTACTGCACATTTAGTTTTTCAAGTCTGAATGAATTCAAAGTATGCAACTATACAGGCTTGGCATGAAGTGGTACAGGACACTTAATGAAGGTGGGAACAACTGATTAAGATAACATAGGAAAATGAATGTAAGAGGCTGGGTGCCTTAGTACTCTGCTTGAGTGATCTTCATTGGAGACAGAGGTCACTGTATTGAAGCTGTATTGAAGATTTCGGTGAAATACATCCTGTTCTAAACTGAACGGATATGCCATTTCCTTTACCTTTCTGAATGAATGTATAATTTTTAAATGTTTTTGTAAATTGTTCCTGGATGCTCGTTTTGGTATTGCCAAATTGTTGCCATTATTTTATTGTGAATTACGGATCAATGCATGTAAATCACCGTTATGACTGCGCTAGTGATCATGATATGAAGCTGTGTGTGTGTGTGTGTGTGTGTGTGTGTGTGTGTGATATAAAGATAATGGGTAACGAGAGAGAGAGAGAGAGAGAGAGAGAGAGAGAGAGAGAGAGAGAGAGAGAGAGAGCCTGCTGTAGGTACAGAAGTTTATGGTACGAAGATAAAGACCGATATTTCTGGCTTTTTTTTTTTTTTTACTGACTGGAACATTCATTTAAGCTTTTCATCTCGAAGATCAACTGAAATATATTTCCCTACATCCAGAGAAGTTTATTTACCTTAATCTAAACTTAGAAGAAGAGCGGTTACATAAAACCAGTAGCCTACTGACCTCTTGAACAAAAAAGATCCATCCTCACCTCAATAACGGTTCCTGGCTGCAGCACGAGAAATAGATGAAGACGTTTTCGATTATTTGACAGACTGCAAAAAAATTATTTGACAGACTGCAAAATATTCAGGGAGAGAGAGGGTGGGGGAGGGGAGGATGGAGGTTTATTTTGCTTGTTATGTGCACTTAGTATACTACACTGGGCGCATGTGTATAGTTGGTTTATCTGGTCATCTGCATATACTTAGTAACATTATGTTCTCGAAATATTCAGTAAAACTCATACACTTCTGTGACCGTGAGCAAGAAACATAACTATATTAATTACTCTATCTCCATGAACACGAGAGATGCCTATGCAATCGCTTCATTGCGGAATCCAGCATCTTTGTGTTGAACTTCCATCACAACAGAGACACAAGACCTGAACATGTCTATATACTGCGAAGAACGCCCCAACATCCCTTCCCTTCAAACTGACACTTCACTGCACAAAAAAAAAAAAACATGGCCAAGCCAACTGTTCAGTACCTCCAGCCAAACGGTATTCTTCATGGAATCCTACCAGCCATTCATCTTAAAGAAAATGTCCTTCCCACAGAGAAGTGAGGGCACCTAGCCAAGCTAATATAGGGCCATAAACCTTCCCTGCTTTAATAGCAACAAGAAGCACTACTCAATAATATTGCACTATGCCATAAGAAGAATACTGAAAATCCCTTCACACACACACACACACACACACACACACACACACACACACACACACACACACACACACACTTGCCTTATACATTTCACTCACAAAACAAACAATCCTCACCATAACTTTTACGAAAGATCTTTCGAAACGTTGACATGACCAGCTTCAGAACTTCAAAGGGTTTAGGTGCAAATGAGCCAGAGGCCATGAGAGCAACAACAACAACAGCAGCAAGTTCATAAACCCTAATTGTTGTTTTATTTTGTTTTCTGGCCACCATCAGATTGTTTCATTCTTGTGAACAGACTCGTCCCACAAAGGGCTAAGTTTTTTGTTAAATGAACTCTCATCCTCTTCTACGTCGTCCGAATACCTACACCAAGAGAGAAATAATTTGGCTTACTTCTTCAGGTTTCACATAAACCCAAATATCTAGAGTATGCCATCACTCACGACCATCCATTATTTTGAGGCTGCAGTGCCAAATTTTTGCTCCCACAATAAATATAATGATTAAAGTTGGTGAAATGCTAACTTGGCTAGATAGGGACAGTATTATGATCAGTACCTAGTTACTGGGTTTGACAAATCGCCAAAGAAGTCGAAAATGGCTGTCTAAACTTTATACAGTATCTCAGGTAATAATGACCGGTGATTAGAGCTTGGAATGCTGAGGCAAACAATTTGTTGCAAAGGTCAAGATTATTTTTGTACCCTCGTTTATTATTTGTTCACTGTTTCATTTATTACGGACTGCTGAAATGGACAGCATGACTTTCATGGTGTTTGTGGTTCTCCTCACGGGAACCACCTTGTCGTGGTGGGGGACTTCTGTACCCTGAAACCTTTGTGGGCCATACCAGCAGGGGGAAGATCCCCACACTCAGCAAGAGACAGGGTTACCCATGCTGAAGGGACATCAATGAGGGGTCAGACTAAATGTTCCCAGGTCCACTGTCTTGAGGATTGCCCTTGGGTTAAGAGTGTGGAGTAAACCCCGAATGAATAATCTGCAACTGGAGCCTCACGGAAGGCAGGGCTTGACAGACGTAGCCCCTGGCAGACTCCTGCAATCCTGCGTGGTAGATGGTCGTCGTGAATCTTCATGCCACGATCACAGGCTAAGAAGAGACAAGTCACGTGATGGTAAGGACTGCACATCCTCATCATCACACCAAATCCATTCATTGAGCAATCCCACTGTTATACTCACCTACTATTTGATCTTTCACGAAAACAAATGACCTGTGGTGACAGGAGAGGGTGGTCTCTCCAAGTCATGGATGTGGCTGGAAGTTGCTAGCCTGAGTCCTGCACATATGCGACAATGGCCCAGTGGTCGCTGGCATGATGACATACGAGCAGGTCATGCCTTCACCAGCATCCAGTGTGACTAAGCAGTCGGAAACGAACGACCAACTGCTTACCTCTGATGGGGAGGCGTTTAGCAAAGGTAACCTAAACATTTGCTGTTCCTCACCCCTTGGGGAGAGAACCACGTCTGCCAAAGCATCCCACATCGTGGTCAGATACGAAGAGAATTGCTCTAACTCATGCTACATGGAATATACAAACCTTGCTTGATACTGACCACGACACACAGCCACGCCATAGAACTACCCTTTTTGCCCATAAAATAAAAAGATATAAAACTGACATTTCTGTCTCGTCAGAGACTTGTCACTTTGGAGAGGGCAGCTTTATAGAGGCAGGGGAAGGGTATACCTGTATCTGTAGGGGATATCCAGACATTGTAAGAAGAATCCATGATATTAGCTTTGTCATCCGAACAAGCCTTCTACAGAATATCCAAAAAACACCTGTGGGTATATAGGTGAAGCTGATGTATTGGTGCATACATGCTCTAGAGGCCAATACACAACAATCATCAGTGTCAATGCTCCAACACTTGATTCTGAGGACACCGTCAAAGATGCTTTTTATGACTCTTTTTGGATGACCCCATTCCCTAAGTGTCACCTAATACAAACTGATCCTGCATGGAGATTTTAATACCAGAGTAGAAAAAGATAATCACTTCTGGCAAGGCATTATAGGCTGCCAATTAGTAATATGAATAACAATGTTCTTAGACTGATTTCCTTATGCTCAAAACACAGTCTGGTCATCACCAACTTCATTATTCAACTTGAGAATAAACACACGACCACATGGATGCACCCATGATCTTGACGTTGGCACCAAATTGACTCTGTCATAGTGAGGCAATGAGATCAAAGAGAAGTAAACCTGAGCTATGAGAGGTGCTGAGTAGACAGCAGATAATAACCTTATAATCACCAATGTACAGTTAGTCATACACCCATAAAAGCATCCATCAAGAAACTAAATAATAGTAACTTAAAGAATGTGGTAACTTGTAACACCTTCTCCAGCAGAATTACAGATCAAGCTTTTTCAATACCCTCCACTTGATCCAAACAGCAATGCAACAAACCTGGATGAAGAAGGGGTAAACATTAATACACTGCTTCAGGGTGCAGCAGAAGAAATCCTTGGCTTCACCACTTGCTGCCATAAAGACTGATTTAATGAAAGTGCTGAGGTCATACATGACCTTACAGTGAAGAACAGAGCACATAACAACTGGTTGGCTCATCCTAGGTCCTTAACCTTAAAAACTGAATTCCAGAATCTCAGAAGTCAATCCCAGAGAAAACTGTGTGACCCGGAAAACAAATGGTGGAATTAGCAACCAAAAGAACTGCAAAAATTGGCTGATATTGACGACCAGTATGGGTTCTATGAGTCCATTAAAACTTTCTGTGGGCCAACCAAACACAATATAAACCTTAATCAGCCAAAGGAGAGTTCTTGAAAGACAAGTAAACAATCCTAGCAAGATGGGAGCAACACTTCAACACCTTACTGAAATGAAGAAACCCACTGGGGCACAATATCCTTGATAACATCCCAAATAACCCTGAAGCGGCAGATCTCGATGTCCCACCTGCAATTGTAGAAACTGTTCAGGCCATCCAACCCCTGATGCCCCGATGGCATACCATCTCAAAGTGGTTGCCAGTTACTTCACCAGCACTTCCATAATCTCATACTGACTATCTGGATCCAAGAACAAATTCCATCTGTAAGAAGAAGGGGGATCACAGCAAAGGCATCTCCCTCCTTACGAATGGTAGTAAACTATTACCCAGGATAATGTTATCCAGACTGACAAAACGTTATTCTAACTGAGACAACACTTCCTGAAACACAGTGTGAATGTTGGAAGGAACGAAGTACCTGTGATAAAATCTTTGTTGCCCAACAGATACAAGAGAAATGTCACAAGCAGAACCGTGACTTGTATGTTGCATTCATCGATGTCACAAAAGCATTTGACACTGTCAACCATGAACTTTTATGGAATGCCCTTTAAAAATTTTGAGTTCCAAACAAATTTCTTACCATCCTAAAGAGCCTGCATGGCGAAACGAGTGCTCGTGTGTCCATAGGTGGGAGGAAATTCGAACCCTTCAATGTGGATGTGGGCGTAAAGCAAGAATGTGTCCTAGCTCCTTTTATTTGCAACATCTATCTTACTGTACTCACCCATTTAAGTCACCAACAAATGAACTCTGGTGATGGAATAAAAGTCCAGTTCTGTCTGGACGGTAACTTATTTAATCTTAGACATCTTCAAACATTGTCAAACACTGAAATGGCTCATTTCCTAGAGCTGCAATATGCTGATGACTGTGATTTCCTTGCACAATCTCTAGAAGCCCTACAACAGTGTCTCATCATCATTTCCAACATATATCTTGCAACAGGGCTTCGAATAATTATCAATAAAACATATCTCAGAGGAACAATCCAACAGACCCTGTTGCATTTCAGATAAATAATGAAAATGTAAAACAGGTGGAGAAATTTGCCTACCTTGGAAGTGTGCCCACAGATAAACGTAACATTGATGCAGAAGTCCTTGCATGAATCAACCACGCCTCAACCTCTTTTGGACGCCTTAGATCCAGTGTCTTTGAAAACCCCAACTTGAGAATCAAGACGAAGATAACAGTATATACAGCTGTGTGCCTCTCCACCCTCTAATACAGTGCTGAATCCTGGACTACTTATTAGCGTCACATCAAACAGCTTGAGTCTTTTCACATCCGATGCTTACAGCACATCCTAGAACTCACATGGAAGGATAAAGTCACTCAGTCACAAATTCTGCATTGGGCAAATCAACCAGCATAGAAACCATGCTGGCTAAAAAGCAGAATAAACGGGTCAGACACGTGTTCCAATATCACTAAGCACAGCCTTCCCTGCCAGATTCTGTATGGCCAACTCCCTGCAGTGCATCGCAACCGAGGAGGACATGAAAAGAGATATAATGATTATATAAGGACAACCATTACGAAATTCAACATCATACCAAAAGATCTTGAAACCAATGCCTCTGACAGTAAACAATGACAAGCCTTCTACATCAAAGGAACTATACGCCTCAAAGAAGCTCGGAACCTGGCCAGAGAAGAGCATGGACAACGGAGGCACAACCAGAACAAAGTTTTTCCCCAAACCCGGGCTTGACATGCTAACTGTGCTGAAAAGTTTGCTATAGTCATACAGTCACGCTCGTTGGCACCAAAGACTGAGAAACATGCCATATTCGTGAGTAAAGTACAGCAGCCATCTTCTTTTGTAGTAGTAGGACAGCTTTAAGTAAGCACTATTTATTAATCCATCTATCTATACCCAGATGCCATTATCCCATAAGGGGTGGCCGTTTGACTTTACATTGGTTCGTTTTACGGGGAGGGGCACTAATTCTCCGCCAACCCACTTGTTGGCACGCTGGGAGCAAGTATATCTTGGTCATAGTTACTTCCCAGCGTAGTAATGGTTTCTTGGTTTACAGGAAACCATTGGCTTGTCACTTAGTGTAAAGCCAACTGAGAGTGCAAGAAGCATAATAAAGAGTGACAGGAAAGATGGGAGAAATGAGAAGAGAGGGCAGACATACAGTAAGAGTGAAAAAGGTGATGGAAGAAGTAGGCAGCAACACATCAAGTGAGTGGATGATGGTCGCCACCACCTACTACCATTAACTGATATAAGATGTATTATTGACGCATGTTATTCCCACTTATTAAACGCACTCATGATAGCCCAGTAACTATCTTGTTGTGATCTAACTTGATCTAACCTGCACCCAGCCTCATATGTTGGAGGACCAGCTGGATAATAACTGCAGGACACACCACATTGATAATATTTTTCAGACACTAACCCTATTTAGGTGGACCGAATGACGATTATTAATAATTCCAACGTAGATACCGCTTGCACTATTTAACAGATAACATTCAATTGATAATGTTAATCTAGCAGCTGACCTGTTCCCAGAAATATGTTTACTGACCTTTTCTACTACAGTGTATAGAAATTTGTTTGTAGTTGATGGGTATAAATCTGTACCTACCTCCCTGGCCTGACTCTACAACCACGCCAGCCTGGTGATCGATGCCCACCTCCCCTCACCCAACCAAGGCTCGCAGGCCAGTAATAACCCCTTTAAATGCGACGCACACTCAAGTTTTCTCCTCCGTATGGAAATTATGGCCATTAGGATAAAGGACAATTCCAGCCACAATAATATCTTGTAAATCTGCAATATTTCTTCATATTAGTATTTTAGAATTTTATGAACAACCTTGTATTTCTCATATGGTTTAGCCTGCTAAGGAAAATTTTATTCGTGAATTATTCAATGTTTATAAATGCAAATACCGGCTATCGTGTTTATGACATAAGTTTGTTGCACGAAAGGGGGGGTCTCTGGTGGTGTTTATCCTCCTGTCACTTGTGAATAAGGGTTTACGCTCTAACCAGGTGACGAACGCCTAGTGTGAACTGTAACATATTATGATACAAAAAAACAAGATTGTTTGACGCTCATTTTCTGCAATACCGACGTTTAGATTTAATAAAACGGTCCTTTATCTTCACACTTTCACCTTCAGCAGATTATTTTAAAAAAAAGAGTTACTTCATGCTTGTCTAAATATTAATACTTCGATCGACTTTTATTCAGTTAGATCAAAACTGAGTAGATCCAGTGACGCTGATAATCGAACTTTTCTAATTTCCTCGGAAATAAGTTATCTGAGAGGAAGATGTGGGATTTCATGGAGAGACTGACAAGAAGGAAGTGAAGGAGCGTTGTGGTGTGGAAGTGGATGTGATAGTAAGCTTTAGGAGAAATACACTGAGGTTCTTTTGCCATGCAGAGAGGATGAAGAGTGAGAGACTACCAGAGTGTAAATAAGAGAGGGTGTATGTAAGTGAGGTAGAGGGGGGGAAAGGAAGAAGGAGACCGAGTTTGAGATGAAGGGATGGAGCGGAGAGGTATATGAGAGAGGTTGGTGTGAGCTGGCGGGAGAACAGTGAAATGGCAGGGGACTGGGAGACATGGAGGCGATTTGTTTGTGGTATTTCCTTACGGGATTGTGGCATAAATCAATAGATAATTAGATTCGTGACCTTAACCACTCTGTTACAAACATAAAACTTATAGATTTTCTTTACCCCCAACCGTTCCACAAGTTTTGGTCTACTTCGGACAAAATATATATAAACTGATCTCACCCTGTGACCTTTACTTTTTACCTTTTGTTCTAAAAACGATAAGTTTTTCTTAAGTGACACTCAACCATTCCATCAGGCTTGGATAAAAATGAGCTAAAACTGTTTTAATTATGTTTGCACACACACACACACACACACACACACACAGGGATTCAATACACACACAGAGGGATTCAATCTAGGCGGACGTGTGACACCGGCGCTCCATACCAAATCACCACGGCCAGTGGCATTACCTAAATAGTATCTTTGTATGAGTCAAGCTCAGTACCAGGTTAGACTAAATGATTGTTCGTTATAAAAAAGGAAAAAAAAATAACAAGTTTAAACAAGACTTGTAAAAACAGGAAATAGAACCAAGACGAAAGAATACGCTGAGTCATCTCTGAGGTTTGTTTAGACTACAACAAGACGAAGATTGTAAGTATACGCTTTGCACTTTAAGTATTGCAAAATGGATACATACTTCAGTAAAACAAATTTGGAAAAGAAAAGGGATAATGGTAAAAAGCAAAATGATGATTTCTACCAAGAACTGGTTGAAGTAGAGACCCACAATAGACTGGTTGAATGTGTAAACAAACTAGAAATGGCTTTCAAAAATGAAATTGATGAAATAAAGAAGCAGATGCACTTGCAAAAGGAAGAAATAGAGAAACTAGGAAGGGAGGCCAATAAGAAAGACACAACCATCTGTGAACTAACAGTGGAATTGAGTACACTTAGGAAAAAAATGAGTGAAATGGCAAGTACAGTAGTCAATCACGAGAGTGTTATGGAAGAGTTCAAAAATGACACAGAGACAATTAGGCAAGTTAGCAGTCTTATTGACCAGAGCAGTGATATTGAGGAGAAGATAACACAAGTAAATGAAGCTGTGCAAAGCTACAAAAATGATGTACAAACCACGTATGCTGAAATGGTGAAAGTAAAGAAAGACTTAGAAACAAGGGTGGAGGAAAAAAGCATTAAAAAGGAGGTGAAAAGAATAATCCAAAACAATCCAAAGTTAGTCAGAGATTCAGTAGAGATAAAGAAATCAATAGTAATCACTGGTATAGAAGAGGATGAAGTTAAAAAGAAGATCACATGAGACAAAAAGGAGATGGCAAATGTAATGAGCTTACTGAAAGAAGTATCAGAGGAAATCTGTAGTAAAGACATAGAGGAACACAAAAGGTTAGGGAAATACGAGAAAAGCAAGACAAGACCTCTAAAGGTGACTTTCCAGAGTGTAAACACTGTGGAAGAGATACTAAAAAATGCAAAGAATCTTAAGGAAAAAGAGGAGTTCAAAAATGTATGGATAAAAAGATGCCTAACACAAGAGGAACTGGAATTACTGAAAGAGAAAAGGGAGGAAGCAAACACAAAAAAATGAGGGAAGATCAGAAGAGGAGAAGAAGAAATTTTTTTACAAAGTAATAGGATTGCAGGTACAAAAGCGGTACACAAACAGGATGGAAGAAAAAGGAGGAAGGTAGTAGAACCATGTCATGACAAGTATATAAACAAGATGATAAAGTTGATGTACTCAAATGTGGATGGAATGGTATCTAAATTACTAGAGATGAATGATTATGTCAGAGAAAATGAACCACAAATAATATGCCTAACTGAAACAAAATTAATACAAAGGATATCAAATGACATACTAAACTTAGAGGAATACAATATATGGAGAAGAGACAGATATTTAAAAAAAGGAGGAGGAATTATAATATTAACTAAGAAAAATCTAAAAGTCAAGGAAATAAAACTAGATATACCATCACAAGTAGAACTGATTGCAGTAGAGATCGACACATCTGAAGGTAAAGTAATTGTAGCCAATTTGTACATGCCACCCAGATCAAACACATGGGAAAGAGACGAATATGAGGACCTGGCAGAGAGTACAATTCAGAGTGTAAGATCATTGCTACATAAAATGGAAGAGAAATCGGAAAGAATTATACTAACTGGGGACTTCAATACAAATATAAATTGGAATACTCTAGATATAAATAGCCAAGAAAGCTGTTGGGACCAAAAGCTCCTGGATCTCGTACAAGAGTTTTTCTTAACGCAACATGTGAGGGAAACCACCAGAAAAAGAGGACTTGATGTACCTTCAGTGCTAGATCTAATATTTACAAGGCAAGAAAATGATATTGACAGTTTAATGTATCACCCTCCACTAGGCAAAAGTGATCATGCAGTACTAAATTATAACTTCAGGATAGCATATGACATAGTAAACAGCAATGATAGTTACAAAAAGAGCCTAAACTATAAAAAGGGAAATTATCGTGACCTAAAGAAGTATTTCTTAGAAGTTGATTGGGAAAATGAGCTTAGAGGACAAGATTTAAATGCTGTATATAAAAATTTTTGTGAATTTTATGAAATAGGAGTCCAGAAGTACATCCCACAGCACAAAGAAGCAGATAAGAAAATACAGAAATGGTTCAATACAGAATGTAAAAAATCAAAAGAAAGAAGAGATTTGTTGTGGAATAGATACAGAAGACACAATAGTGAAAGGGCGTATAATAATTACAAACAGGCAAGAAACGACTATACAAAAATAAGGAGGGAAGCCCAAAAACAGTTTGAGGAGGATATAATAAATAAAAGTAGTGATCAACCAAAGCTGTTTTACAGCTATATCAGAACCAAAACTAAAGTAAAAGATATAATACAATCCATTACGGACGAGGGAATCACTTATACACAAGAGAAAGATATTTGTGAAGCACTAAATAAGAATTTCCAATTAGTTTCTACAGAAGAAAAAAATTTTGAGAGGGACTATGTGGAACACGCATGTCCACACATACTACTAGATATACAAATAGCAGAATAAGTAATACAGGAGGAGTTAAGTAGATTAGACAGAGGAAAAGCAAGTGGTCCTGATGAAATTTCATGTTGGGTATTACGAGAATGTGCAAAGGAGTTAAGTAAACCATTATTATTAATTTTCAAGAAATCCTTGAGTCAAGGTAAACTACCTGATATTTGGAAAAAAGCAAATATTGTCCCCTTATTCAAGAAAGGAAATGGACAAATTCCACTCAACTACCGACCAGTATCACTGACCAGTGCTGTAAGCAAGGTATTAGAAAAACTTATAAGAAAAGCTTAGGTAAATCATCTAGAAGAGCACAGTATGATAACGGAAAGACAGTTTGGTTTCAGAAAAGGAAAATCATGTGTTACTAATCTGTTGAGCTACTATGACAGAGTAACAAACACAATACAGGAAAGGGAAGGATGGGTGGACAGTATCTATTTAGATTTCAAGAAAGCTTTTGACACAGTACCACACCAAAGACTTTTATGGAAACTGTACAATCAAGGAGGAATTCGAGGCAAACTGTTTTGTTGGATGCAAGACTTTCTTGTAAAAAGAGAAATGAGGACAGTACTAAGAGGAAACTACTCATCATGGAAAGAAGTGACTAGTGGAGTACCACAGGGTTCAGTGCTGGCACCAATCATGTTTTTAGTGTATATAAATGATATAAACAGTAACACTGGAAATGTGAGCTATCTGAATATGTTTGCAGATGATGCAAAAATACAAAGGAGAATTACTAACATAGACTCTTGTAAAGAGCTACAAGAAGAATTAAATAAACTTCATGAATGGAGTAGTACATGGCAAATGGAATTCAATGTGGACAAGTGTCATGTAATCAAGTTTGGTAAAAGTGGAAAAAGACCTGATTGGGATTATAAGTTAGGAAATAAAACCCTATACACATCAGAAAGAGAGAAAGACCTAGGTGTGATTATCAATAACAGACTATCTCCGGCTGACCACATCAGCAAGAAGGTACAGAATATGTATACACTGCTTGCAAATATGAGAATAGCATTCACATACATAAATGAAGACATGCTAAGAAGGATAATAACATCATTCATTAGACCAACCCAGGAATATGCATCAGTAGTCTGGAGTCCTCATCTCAAAAAGCACATAGACAAGATTGAAAAAGTTCAAAGGGCCGCTACAAGATGGATACCAAGCTTAAGGGACCTAAGCTACGAAGAAAGACTAAATAAACTGAATCTACCAACACTACAGGAGAGAAGGAAAAGAGGTGACATGATAATGCTATATAAATGCATATCAGGAAAGGAGAAAATAGACATAAATGATTACTTAACATATGGAGAAGCATCAGCAAGAGGACACTGCAAAAAATTGCATAAGAAGAGAGGTGATAAAGACTTAAGGAAATTCAGTTTCCCAAACAAAGCAATTGATCAATGGAATGCACTATCGAATGAAATAGTGTGTGCCAAAACAATTCACAAATTTAAGGATATGTACGATAAATATGGTTTAAGACACGGAACAGTACGAGCTTGACTCATTCCTGTAAAGATACAATTAGGTAAGGTAAGAACACACACACACACACACACACACACACACACACACACACACACACACTAGTGGTAACGCTCTCGCTTGCCAACTGGTGGACGGGAGTTCGTGCCTCGCTCAGGTTGCGAAAAGTTTCACTGACGAAGTGGGTGGTTACTGTCCCCCTTGAGCAAGGGGACGGGTGTGTGCGTGTGTGAAGGTCACAGCCTTGCCCTTAGATCGGACTATATGAGCTCTCAGCTCCCTTCCAGGAGGGTAAAAGTTGACCACCACGACCATCAAGTGATCCTGACCGACCCGGTGAATTACACACACACACACACACACACACACACACACACACACACACACACACGCATCGTGGGTGTAAAAATGAAACCAACTACTTCAAACGCTTACTTACAAATGGTTTGGCCACTTCTGAAAAAGGGAATGGGCTTAAATTATTATCATCACCACTATTCTATTTGCCCCCATTACAATCGATTGCAGGATATACAAATAGGACACAGAATGCTCCAGAGAAGAACAATCACAGACAAACTGTGTAGCCTTGCAACACAGCAGATCAGTCTGTAAAGTCTAGACGCCTACAGTAAAGTTAAGTCACAAGAAGTGATGCCAAGGCACAGCAAACCCGTCAGTTTAGTGTTGATGTATAAACACAGCAGGATATCTAGTCAAAGATGTCATATATCAAATTTGGAGTAAATCGAGAGAAAATTGACGATTTTATGCCCATTTCAATTTTTTGGCCCGACCCACCTGACACTGACCCCCATACAGCTAACTGGGGGTGACTCCTCTTATGTAATGAGACATATTATATGATGCAGATTTGAAAGATGCACGTTTAGGTTTTGGTTTCATGTACATAAGATGAATATGAAAGGGGTTATGGCGAAAAAACGAATTAAAAAAACACACACATTTTGGGGGCCTACACTCTTGGCCTTGGCCCAATTTAGACTAAAAAAGGGGTGGGGAACCTTTTTCCTGTTGTGGGCCATTAGGATATTTTTAACATCATTCACGGGCCATACAAAATTATCAACTTAAAATCAACTGTAGCCCAGTACATTATAGTGTGTGTATATATATATATATATATATATATATATATATATATATATATATATATATATATATATATATATATATATATATATATATATATATATATACGTTCACGAGTTTCTTGCATTTATGAATTGCCTTGCTGGCCTGATCAAATGGTCTTGCGGGCCTTATACGGCCCGGAAGCCGGACGTTCCCCACCCCTGGCCTAAAATTTACCCAGGTGATATGAAGGTCATAGCCCATCATCTCTGTAGGTTTAGTCAAAATCGCACGAGTAGTTTTTGCATAAAGTTGTTAACAAAGAGACAAACAACTAAACACAGAAATCAAGGGAAAATAATACCCGTCCCCGAGACCCTCTGGGACAGGGACGGACATTAATATTGACAGACATAATAACAATTCCACAGCAGCTGCATAGTTAACCTTTAAACTGTAATCTGTACCACTCTTGGATGCTCTATCCTAACTGCTTCCAGCTGCTAAGCAGCAGGAATGGTCCGGACCTCAAGCCCTCCCCTCCTCTTTCGCCTTCTGAAGAGACCGTGCCTTTCCTTCTCTGTGGAAACTTTGGATGGGGAACACCCTTTAGGACAATTATTCTTTCAGTCATTAGCCAAGCACTCAAATTATCCACTCCATCTCACTGGGTAAACGATTCAAGCAGAAGTATGCAACCTGGGGAGACAATTCCGTTTACTGCAAGGCTAAAAATCGGTACAGTCCTTATCTTGTCCATCATTATGCCTAATTAATTCACAAACTCATCGATTTCTAAATTATTTATTGATTTAGTTGTTATGATTTTTCAATTAACTTATTTAAGATGTACAGAACCTCCTCAACAATAACACATACACCACTAGACCCACCTCTAATTTCAGGTCGGTGAAGCTGTTGGACGAAATTGGTTTCATCCTTGTCCCTGTTCGTCCAGCAACATGACTGGTGACCAGTGTGTATCGTCGGCAGTAACAGATCGTGTTTTCAGGGAAATCTGGTACAGTACATCGCATTTATATATTGACTTCCTGCATTAATACCCTCGTATAAATATTAATCAAAGCCTTCATTTTCTTTCACCTATTCTTTGTGTAAAATTCACTGTTAATCTGATATTTGATGGAACTGATAACGCAATAACGGCTGAGGCTTGGGGATCTGAGGAAATAAAAAATTTAGGGCGATTAGTGTTCAGGTGTACTAATGTTTAGTGGTTTCCTTTCATGCTCCACACTGTTTGTCACTGCTGAAGCATATTAAAGCTGCAGAAAACCTTGCCCTAATGATGCCCTGTTTCCGATATTGTGCAGTAGGGCTTATAGTCTTGTAGCTGTTTGTCTTGAGATACGTATAGATCCACTTCATTTTGATATACAACAACACGGCCATGTATAACTTTGAGTACACATTGATGCAGTCATAAGGTCTCTAAAACTCTTTTCATTAATGTATAAGAGTTTCATATCTGTTCATTAAAAGAGTACCATGATATTATTGACCACAGCTGTATATAACAAATATTTCTTAAGGTCTTTCTTACTGTGAAAACATGAAGAAATATTGCACATTTACAAGATATTATTGTGGCTGGAATTGTCCTTTCTCCTAATTGCCATAATTTCCATAAAAGGAGAAAACTTGAGCATGCGTCACATTTAACCCGCCACGTGCCGGTTATTTTTAGCCCTCTGGGTCACCCCAGTGCTGGCATTTTTCGACCTTTTTTTTTCTGGCTAAAGGGATAGATTTTGATGTGGAAACAACAAAATTCGCCGTTAAAATGCCCACCGAGGCTCGGAAATGGGAATGTATAGTAATGATCAATACACTTGTCTGATTACTTATTACTTCAGCATGTATCAGAATTGCACATCTTCCTCACTGTGAATACATTATCTTACACTTACTTTAACCCGTCACGTCCCGAGGTTTTCCGCACCTCTGACATCCCCCAGTCCCGAGGTATTTTCGATTTTTTTTTTTTTTGGCTAAAACGTTCGCTTTTGGTGAGAAACATCGAAAATTCATAGAGAAATCGGTCACCTGAGGTTTAAAGTGCCCAATCCAGGTAGGAGTTCCTCCTTACCTGACTGGGTTTTCTAACATGCTGGCACCAAAGAAAACGAGTTCTATGGGAGGGTAACTATTTTATCCACTCATAAACGGTATTTATTTATTTACTTGGTACGAATGTATATGTAGTATGACAGTATATTGGTTTTCAAGCAGTAATAAAGGCATTATAAGCATTGTTTCACTCACTAACTAATCACCATACCTGACCTATTTTTGCCACATTACCTGATCATTATTTCTGGCTGTTTCTTCTTCTAATGCTATGTAAACATTGTCCTCCACATTGTCATCGATTGGGGAATCACTCTGGCCCTGAATAACTTTACTAGCCAGGTCACTGGTAACAGGTCCTTTGCCAAGACAATGGCGTGAGGGGGGGAGGGGGGAGGTTATGCAGTGTAAGGCATTGTCCCTGCTTGGTATCTTGTACAGGAATAGAGGAAGGTGTCCCGTGTATACATACAAAAAATCACATGCGAAAATTGAAAATTGTCAAAATTATGCACATTGCAATTGCACGACGTACTGGTACGTCGCCGGGACTGGCAAATGCAAATCGTTGCAACGTACCCATACATCGTCGGGACGGGGCGGGTTAAGATAGGTACAACCTGACTTCATTACGTACAGTCCTGGCACTTACAAGAAGGTATTTACAACTTGACTTCACTATATAGTCCTTACACTTACAAGAAAATATTTACAACTTACAATTACAAGAAAATATTTACAAAATGCCTTCACTATGTACAGCACTGGGTGAGGCACACAGGCAGAGTGAGGTAGAGCGAGCGTGAGAGGGGGAGCAAGTGAATGTATGGCCTTGACAGCCTGGAGGATGGTATAGGAACAGTTACCTTACAAGCATGCCAATTTTTACCCACGAATCTTGAAAAATGTGGTCACAGTGAAGTTTTTCACTTTAGACTGTTTTAAAACGGCACTGGCACTGGCCGCTGCATTATGTCACACCGTTTTAAAATGGCACTGGCACGCAGTGGGTTAAAAGGGTTATTACTGGCCTGCAATGGAGGGAACCTTAGTTGGGTGAGAGGAGGTGGGCATTCATCACCAGGCTGGCGTGGTTGTAGAGTCAGGCCAGGGAGGTAGGTACAGATTTATACCCATCAGCTACAAACTAATTTCTATACCTTGTAGCAGAAAAGGTCAGTAAACATATTTCTGGGAACAGGTCACCTGCTAGATTAACATTATCAATTGAATGTTATCTGTTAAATAGTGCAAGTAGTATCTGACACTGAAATTATTAATAATCATGGTACTGTCCACCTAAATAGCGTTAAAAGTGTCTGAGAAATATTATCAATTTGATACAAGTGTGGTGTGTCCTGCAGTTATTATCCACCTGGTCCTCCAACATATGTGGCTGAGCGCAGGTTAGATCAAGTTAGATCACAACAAGATAGCTACTGGGCTATCATGAGTGCGTTTAATAAGTAGGAATAACATGTGTCATTGATACATCTTATATCAGCTTATGGTGGTAGGTGGTGGCGACGATCATCCACTCACTTGATGTGTTGCTGCCTACTTCTTCCTTCACCTTTTTCACTCTTACTGTGTGTCTGCCCTCTCTTCTCATATCTCCCATCTTTCCTGTCGCTCTTTATTATGCTTCTTTCACACTCAGTTGGCATTACATTGAGTGACAAGCCAATGGTTTCCTGTAAGCCAAGAAACCATTACTACACTGGGTAGTAACTATATGACCAACACTTACGTGCTCCCAGCATGTCAACAAGTGGGTTGGCGGAGAATTAGTGCCCCTCTCCGTAAAACGAACTAACTCAATGTCAAATGGCCACCCCTTGTGGAATAATGGCACCTGGCTATAGATAGATAGATTAATAAATAGTGCTTACTTAAGGCTGTCCTACTACTACAAAAGAAGATGGCTGCTGTACTTTACCCACTAAGATGGCATGTTTCTCAGTCTTTGGTGCCAACGAGTGTCACTGTATGACTATAGCAAACTCTTCAATAGTTTTTTTTTTTTCTTTGTCCGACTCTGGGCAAAGGCTTCAGGGCCTATATCTTGGGGGCAGTAGCCTATCCCAAGGTCCAGTAGTCCTCCTACACCTCCACATGTCACCACTTCGGCGCTAACACCCACCGTCCATATTGAATACATGCTAGGGCTGTCTCATACAGGACTGGTGTATTGGTATTAGCGGGGGTATTTTTACGACATGTCGGCGGGTCTTCTGGTAGATCAGGAAAGTCTGCTTTTAATGAAATTCAAATCCTTAAACTGTCCCCTGCCCCAGCCAGGATTCGAACTTGGGTCCATCAGGACTGCAAGCCGCCTCTCTACCGAGCCCGGGTTTGGGGAAAAACTTTGTTCTAGTTGTGCCTCCATTGTCTATGCTCTTCTCAGGCCAGGTTCCAAGCTTCTTTGAGGCGAATACTTCCTTTGATGTAGAAGGCTTGTCATTGTTCACTGTCAGAGGCATTGGTTTCAAGATCTTTTGGTATGATGTTGATTTTCTTAATGGTTGTCCTTATATAATCATTATATCTCTTTTCATGTCCTCCTGGGTTGCGATGCACTTCAGGGAGTTGACCATACAGAATCTGGCATGGAAGGCTGTGTTTAGTGATATTGGAACATGTGTCTGACCCACCTATACTGCTTTTCAGCCAGCATGGTTTCTATGCTGGTTGATTTGCCCAGTGCAGAATTTGTGACTGAGTGACTTTATCCTTCCATGTGAGTTCTAGGATGTGCTGTAAGCATCGGATGTGAAAAGACTCAAGCTGTTTGATGTGACACTAATAAGTAGTCCAGGATTCAGCACTGTATTAGAGGTGTGGAGAGGCACACAGCTGTATATACTGTTATCTTTGTCTTGATTCCCAAGTAGGGGTTTTCAAAGACGCTGGATCTAAAGCGTCCAAAAGAGGTTGAGGCATGGTTGATTCATGCAAGGACTTCTGCATCAATGTTACGTTTATCTGTGGGCACACTTCCAAGGTAGGCAAATTTCTCCACCTGTTTTACATTTTCATTATTTATCTGAAATGCAACAGGGTCTATTGGATTGTTACTCTGAGATATCTGTTTTATTGATCATTATTCGAAGCCCTGTTGCAAGATATATGTTGCAAATGATGATGAGAGACTGTTGTATTGCTTCTAGGGATTGTGCAAGGAAATCACAGTCATCAGCATATTGCAGCTCTAGGAAATGAGCTATTTCAGTGTTTGACAATGCTTGAAGATGTCTAAGATTAAATAAGTTACTGTCCAGACAGAACTGGACTTTTATTCCATCACCAGAGTTCATTTGTTGGTGACTTAAATGGGTGAGTACAGTAAGATAGATGTTGAAAATAAAAGGAGCTAGGACACATTCTTGCTTTACGCCCACATCCACATTGAAAGGTTCGAATTTCCTCCCACCTATGGACACACGAGCACTCGTGTCGTCATGCAGGCTCTTTAGCATGGTAAGAAATTTGTTTGGAACTCAAAATTTTTAAAGGGCATTCCATAAAAGTTCATGGTTGACAGTGTCAAATGCTTTTGTGACATCGATGAATGCAACATACAAGTCATGGTTCTGCTTGTGGCATTTCTCTTGTATCTGTCAGGCAACAAAGACCATGTCACAGGTACTTCATTCCTTCCATCATTCCCACTGTGTTTCAGGAAGTGTTGTCTCAGTTAAAATAATGTTTTGTCAGTCTGGATAACATTATCCTGGGTAGTAGTTTACTACCATTCGTAAGGAGGGAGATGCCTCTGCTGTGATCCCCCTTCTTCTTACAGATGGAATTTGTTCTTGGATCCAGATAGTCAGTATGAGATTATGGAAGTGCTGGTGAAGTAACTGGCAACCCTCTTTGAGATGGTATGCCATCGGGGCATCAGGGGTTGGATGGCCTGAACAGTTTCTACAAGTGCAGGTGGGACATCGAGATCTGCCACTTCAGGGTTATTTGGGATGTTATCAAGGATATTGTGCCCCAGTAGGTTTCTTCATTTCAGTAAGGTGTTGAAGTGTTGCGCCCATCTTTCTAGGATTGTTTACTTGTCTTTCAAGTACTCTCCTTTGGTTGATTAAGGTTTATATTGTGTTTGGTTGGCCCACAGATGGTTTTAATGGATTCACAGAACCCATATTGGTCGTTAATATCAGCCAATCTTTGCAGTTCTTTTGGTTGCTAATTCCACCATTTGTTCTTCATGTCATGCAGTTTTCTCTGGGGTTGACATCTGAGATTCTGGCATTCAGTTTTTAATGTTGAGTAGCTAGAATAAGCCAACCAGTTGTTATGTGCTCTGTTCTTCACTGCAAGATCATGTATGTCCTCAGCACATTCATTAAATCAGTCTTTATGGCAGCAAGTGGTGAAGCCAAGGATTTCTTCTGCTGCGCCCTGAAGCAGTGTATTAATGTTTTGTCCTTCTTCATCCAGGTTTGTTGCATTGCTGTTTGGATCAAGTGGGGGGCATTGAGAGAGCTTGTCGGCAATAGTGCTGGAGAAGGTGTTACAAGTTGCCACATTCTTTAAGTTACTATTATTTAGTTTCTTGATGGTTGGTCTGCAGTGCATTTATGGGTGTATGACTAACTGCAGTTTGGTGATTGTAAGGTTATTATCTGGTGTCCACTCAGCACCTCTCATAGCTCAAGTTATAAAAACTTCTCTTTGATCCCATTGCCTTACTATGACATAGTCAATTTGGTGTCAACATCAAGATTGTGGGTGCATCCATGTGGTCGTGTGTTTATTCTCAATTTGAAAAATGACGCTAGTGATGACCAGACTGTGTTTTGAGCATAAGGAAATCAGTCTAAGGCCACTGTTATTCATATTACTAACAACATGGCAGCCTATAATGCCTTGCCAGATGTGATTATCTTTTTCTACTCTGGTATTAAAATCTTCATGCAGGATCAGTTTGTATTAGGTGGCACTTAGCAAATGGGGTCATCCAACGAGTCATAAAAAGCATCTTTGACGGTGTCCTCAGAATCAAGTGTTGGAGCATTGACATTGATGATTGTTGCATATTGGCCTCTAGAGCGTGTATGCACCAATACATCAGCCTCTCCGATATACCCACAGTTGTTTCTTGGATATTCTGTAGAAAGCTTGTTCGGATGACAAAACCAATACCATGGTTTGTTCTTACAATGTCTGGATATCCCCTCCAGATATAGGAATACCCTTCCCCTCCTCTGTAAAGTTGCCCTCTCCTAAGTGACAAGTCTCTGACAAGGTAGAAATGTCAGTTTTATATCTCTTCATTTTATGGACAATAAGGGTAGTTCTACAGTATGGCGTGGCCATGTGTCGTAGTCAGTATCAAGCAAGGTTTGTATATTCATTGTAACATGAGTCAGAGCAATTCTCTTAGTATTCGACCACGATGTGGGATGCTTTGGCAGACGTGGTTATCTGCCCAAGGGGTGTGGAACAGCAAATGTTTAGGTTACCTTTGCTAAACGCCTGCCCGTCAGAGGTAAGCAGTTGGTCGTTCGTTTCCGGCTGCTTAGTCACACTGGATGCTGCTGAAGGCATGAACTGCTCGTATGTCATCATGCCAGCGACCACTGGGCCATTGTCGCATATGTGCAGGACTCAGGCTAGCAACTTCCAGCCACATCCATGACTTGGAGAGACCACCCTCTCCTGTCACCACAGGTCATTTGTTTTCGTGAAAGATCAAATAGTAGGTGAGTATAACAGTGGGATTGCTCAATGAATGGATTTGGTGTGATGATGAGGATGTGCAGTCCTTACCATCACGTGACTTGTCTCTTCTTAGCCTGTGATGGTGGCATGAAGATTCACGACGACCATCTACCACGCAGGATTGCAGGAGTCTGCCAGGGGCTACGTCTGTCAAGCCCTGCCTTCCGTGAGGCTCCAGTCGCAGATTATTCATTCGGGGTTTACTCCACACTCTTAACCCAAGGGCAATCCTCAAGACAGTGGACCTGGGAACATTTAGTCTGACCCCTCATTGATGTCCCTTCAGCATGGGTAACCCTGTCTCTTGCTGAGTGTGGGGATCTCCCCCCTGCTGGTATGGCCCACAAAGGTTTCAGGGTACAGAAGTCCCCCACCACGACAAGGTGGTTCCCGTGAGGGGAACTACAAGCACGATGAAAGCCATGCTGTCCATTTCAGCAGGCCGTAATAAATGAAACAGTAAACAAATAATAAATTGGGATACAAAAATAATCTTGACCTTTGCAACAAATTGTTTGCCTCAGCATTCCTACCTCTGATCACCAGTCAGTATTACCTGATATACTGTATAACGTTTAGACAGCCGTTTTGACTTCTTTGGCGATTTGTCAAACTCAGTAACTAGGTACTGATCGTAATACTGTCCCTATCTAGGCAAGTTAGGATTTCACCCACTTTAATAATTATATTTATTGTGGGAGCAAAAATTTGGCACTGCAGCCTCTAAATAATCGATGGTCGTGAGTGATGGCATACTCTAGATATTTGGGTTTATGTGAAACCCGAAGAAGTAAGCCAAATTATTTCTCTCTTGGTGTAGGCATTCGGACGACGTAGAAGAGGATGAGAATTCATTTGACCCCTAGAGCGCGGGGTTGTTTTGGCTCAACTTGCCTGTCCTGCGGGGTTAATCGTGCTCCAACAGACTCTCTACAAATATTTGCCAAAAATCAGTTATTAGTCCTAGAATATTAAAATTAAATATGCATATGGCACATACCTTCAGCTTTCTCATGAGGTGTTTGTTCAGCCTTCGTCGAGTACTGTAGGACTTGTGGAGACCTCTGAAGTTGAGTAACGAAGTCTCCACTTTACACTTCCCAACAACCCTTAATATGATTACCACAGCCTGATATTATCACTAGAAACACTATTCTATGATTTTCAAGTAGTTTGGAATCCATACTCGAAAAAAAAAAAAATGTGAAAGCAATGAAAATTATGAGCGTGTATGACCTTCCCACTTGCGCTACTTCGCCGCTGGTATTCTGTCATTTATTATTCATAAAAACAGTCACACTTTATATTCCTATTACTATACAACACTTATATATATCTTCAGTCTTTATCCATAAGTTTTCTTCAGTAACAGTAGTTTATTTTCATTTTCGTTCAGTAAACTAGCATAGAGAGCAAAGCTTTGACTGTCATTACTCCAAGTATTTGTACTCATATTCTTATATTAGTAATTATTTACATTTCTCTTTTATTTACACTACATTATATACTGTCACTTCCAGTAAATAAGGGCTCCTTTCCCTTGAAGCCAGGATGAACTTGGGACACTGAAGCACTCGTAGTTTATCACCTTTTCATCCACTGACTCATCACATGATTCACCAGAAAGATTGTAGTCATTGTCCATCATTATCATGGATAAATTAGCCATTTCACGCTCCACAGCAGAGTCATTTAGTCATTTACCCCTTCCCACACAAGGTTTAGTAGGGGTAGTCACAGGGCCCTCTAGATGCGGCGGAAATGGAGGGGCACGAGCGCTACATGCTTTCTTCTTAAGAAACGACACTGAACTAAATGATGACGTCAGCGAGGTGACAGCTGCTAATTTATATGCTGTGAAATGATTGGCAGGAAATTAGGTAGTTCCAGGTGAATGTAAGTATCACTTAGGCTTCTCTCTTCCTTTCTTATATATATTTTTATTACGAGAATCGATTAGGCTATACGGCATATTTCAAAGGGGAAATTACCGTGGGAAATTAGCGAACGAGTGCACGTTCGGTGTTGTCAGGTGATAATTAGCCAATTCCCGGTGTATAGCACTATCACTCACCTTTTTTCTTTTTTGTGTATATTATTTTGTATAAGAAATAGGGCATAGGGCTTATTTCAATGGATGAAATCAGTGGAAAATTCTGAGGAAGATTTGCTTAGTGCAGCGCGGCCGGGCAGGCGAGAGGAGAGGGTAATGGAGGTGAGGTAGGAAGAGGAGAGAGGATAATGGAGGGGAGGTAGGGAGGGGAATCAAGAATGGGGAAAAATGGCTATATTGTCAACAATGGATGGGAGTACAGATGAGATTAGGAGTGCTGACTATTGTTGGACATTAGTAGTACATGCTAAAAAATGATTGGTATTTAATCTCGACAATGCATAAAAAAAAAAAATAGGTAGTTCCAGGTGAATGTAAATATCACTTAGGCTTTTCCCTTCCTTTCTTATATATATTTTTATTATGAGAATAGATTTTACGGCATATTTCAAAGGGGAAATTCCGTGGGAAATTAGCGAACCAGTGCACGTGAGGTGTTGTCAGGTGATAATTAGCCAATTCCAGGTGTATAGCACTATCACTTACCTTATTTCTTTTTTGTATATATTATTTTGTATAAGAATAGGGCATAGGGCTTATTTCAATGGATGAAATCAGTGGAAAATTCCGGGGAAGATTTGCTTAGTGCAGTGCGGCCGGGCAGGTGAGAGGAGAGGGTAATGGAGGGGAAATAGGGAGGTGAGTCAAGAACGGGGATAAATAGCTAAACTGTAAACAATGGATGGGAGTACAGATGACATTAGCAGTGCTGACTATTGCTGGACACTGGCAGTACTGATAGATGATACAAGCCACCACTTGAAAGCCAGGGAGAATTCAAAATAACACAGAATCGCAATGACGCCCAGCGGTATGATCCATTGCTCCTGAGCGTCACGAAAGTGACGCCCCGCGGTTCAGGGGTTAACAAAAAACAGAGACCTTTGTGGGACGAGTCTCTTCACCACAAAGAAACAATCTGATGGTGGCCAGAAAACAAAATAAAACAACAATTAGGGTTTATGAACTTGCTGCTGTTGTTGTTGTTGCTCTCATGGCCTCTGGCTCATTTGCACCTAAACCCTTTGAAGTTCTGAAGCTGGTCATGTCAACGTTTCGAAAGATCTTTCGTAAAAGTTATGGTGAGGATTGTTTGTTTTGTGAGTGAAATGTATAAGGCAAGTGTGTGTGTGTGTGTGTGTGTGTGTGTGTGTGTGTGTGTGTGTGTGTGTGTGAAGGGATTTTCAGTATTCTTCTTATGGCATAGTGCAATATTATTGAGTAGTGCTTCTTGTTGCTATTAAAGCAGGGAAGGTTTATGGCCCTATATTAGCTTGGCTAGGTGCCCTCACTTCTCTGTGGGAAGGACATTTTCTTTAAGATGAATGGCTGGTAGGATTCCATGAAGAATACCGTTTGGCTGGAGGTACTGAACAGTTGGCTTGGCCATGTTTTTTTTTTTTTTGTGCAGTGAAGTGTCAGTTTGAAGGGAAGGGATGTTGGGGCGTTCTTCGCAGTATATAGACATGTTCAGGTCTTGTGTCTCTGTTGTGATGGAAGTTCAACACAAAGATGCTGGATTCCGCAATGAAGCGATTGCATAGGCATCTCTCGTGTTCATGGAGATAGAGTAATTAATATAGTTATGTTTCTTGCTCACGGTCACAGAAGTGTATGAGTTTTACTGAATATTTCGAGAACATAATGTTACTAAGTATATGCAGATGACCAGATAAACCAACTATACACATGCGCCCAGTGTAGTATACTATTAAGTGCACATAACAAGCAAAATAAACCTCCATCCTCCCCTCCCCCACCCTCTCTCTCTCTGAATATTGGTCAGTGCCATGATTCATTTGCTATCGGAAATGACTTAATGTGTGTAGGTCATGGACAGTTGGACTTAAGATAAATCTTTTTATATATGCCATATGCATGGAACAAATGATGTTATCTGAGGAGTAACGCCGAAGATGTCACATTGGATAAACTGGGGAAAGGGAAATAAGAAAATAATGGAAGTAAGAAAATGGATTATATATACAGTATATATATATATATATATATATATATATATATATATATATATATATATTGTTACATAGCCTATGATGTCATCATCCTTTGTATAATTCTAACGTACAGTATGCTGCATGTTTGATCACGATTCGTCTCGTGGCTTCCATAATGACCAAGTTTCCGTGTTCTACCTTACTCCCACCTTCTCCTCCCTTATAGTAGAGTAAGTCGTTCTTTCTGTTGTTCAGAGGAGGAGTGTCAACTCTTTGTCCCCTATGGCTTCATTTGCGTGTCCTTCTTACAAGTTGTATCAAGCTCTGCCGGCCCCTATATAATGAGCTCAGTCTCTGCATTAATTGCCACTTAGATCTACTCCTCATTTGGTTCACATCTCTGTCCTCCCCTGTACAGTTGTTATTATTTTTGTGAGTGCTCAGGAAGTCTCCAACCATCTAGCTGCTGTGTAATTTGAGTATAAGTGTTATTACATTTTTTTCTTGTACTGTATAGCATAAGGTGTTGATTCGTGGGCCTGGTAAGGTTTTTGTGATTCGTATGGAGTTTTTGATGTCAGCCATTATTAATAATATTTTGTATCTGTAATAATATATCTTGCATTAATTGAGCATTATCCGGTTTTCTCAGTTTATCAGGGCTGACTTAGATAAATTTCCTCTTGCTAATTTCGTGTTAATAGAGGCTATTGCAGTTAACCATATATTTAACCTGTTTTTTGCCATTACATTATCCTTATGAGTCCTGAATGTTTAGTTGTTAGTTTGAGCATTAAACTTTAACTTGTAATTTTACCTAACTCTTTTGTTTTGAACCTGGAACTTTGCGAGACAGTAGTGATTTTAGTATTCTCACTTGAAGTGTTCATTATCTCTCTCTGTTCCGTAACATAAATTTGGAGACCTCTTATCAGGATATTCAGGATATTATCATAAGGATATTGCTTGATATTTTGTGACTGTGATTTATTCATGATGTCTACTATTACTACTCTTGATGAAGCCAAAGATTTTTTGTGAAATGTCCAAACAGCGTGTGATGTAGAAAACAGAACAAAGAATGAACCTAAGCTTGTTGCTCAACAATTGGGAATTGCTGTTCGCTCTCATCATTCTAAAGATCAAATTGTTGACATGATTAAAGAAAAGCTTGTTTGATGTAACTCCTCCAGATGAGCAAACGCAGATTGAAAAAGCTAAGTTACAGCTAGCCCTGCAGGAGGCTCGTACTAAGGAGGCTGAGTTTCAGGCATGTGCTAAGGAGGCTGAGTCTCAGGCACGTGCTAAGGAGGCTGAGTCTCAGGCTCGTATTCAGGAGGCACAGGCACAGGCTCAGGCACAAATTGAACTAGCTAGGATTCAGGCAGACCATGAGTATCGCATGAAACAAGGTGGAACTGGATCATCTAGGTCTGATGATTTTGATTTGGCTAAAAATGTTAAACTTGTCCCTCCTTTTAATGAATCTGATTTAACAAAGTATTTTCAGTTGTTTGAGAGGGTAGCTACAGGTTTTAATTGCCCCAAAAAGTATTGGCCAGTACTCCTTCAAACTGTTCTCACCGGTAAAGCTCAAGTAACTTATGCATCTTTGCCTCAGGATCAATCTGATAATTATGATGTAGTTAAGAGCTTGATTCTTAAGGCCTATGAGCTTGTTCCTGAAGCCTATAGAGTAAAACTTAGGACAACTTATAAGCAAGATAAGCAATCCCATGTTGAGTATGCAAAAATCAAAGAAGATCTGTTAGAGCAGTGGTTAAATTCTAAGAATGTAAATTCTGATTTTGATAAATTTAAGCTGATGATTTTGCTGGAGGACTTCAAGTGGTGTATTAATAAAGATGTAAGCCTATATCTTGATGAGAAAAGAATAGATAATTTGTCTGATGCTGCAGTTTTAGCTGATGAATATGTTCTCACTCACAAGAGATATTCTAAAGATAAAAGGAAAGCTGAGAGTAAGTACGTTGCCTCTACTCAGAGTACAGGTAACAGGAAAGAGAATAAAGATGATGTTTCTCAGGAAGTAAATACCAGCTTCACCTCTAGATTTCAGAAAAGTAAATGTACTTATTGTAGTAAGCTTGGTCATACTACGGAGAAATGTTTCAGGAGACAGCGTGATGTGAATAAAAAGGAATCTTTGAATGTTCAGTCAATTGGTCTAGTGTCCACCCTTGAGAGTTCCCAGAATTCTTTAACCGAGTTAACTGAACCTGCTTTGAGGGGTAAATTAAATTCTCATGATGAAGCTCCTCTTTTGAGCAGTAACGTGGGTGACAATCTCGGGAGCTCATGTGCTAATTTCCTGTCTGATGGTTTTGTCAGTCCTCTGGACAGTAATAACAGGAAATCAGTTAAAATATATCGTGATACAGGTGCTTGCCAATCCCTTATGCTGACCAGTGTTCTAGGCTCTAATGTTAAGTCCTCTGATGAAACTGTAATCTTACAAGGTGTAGGGAATAATTACTTCTCTGTCCCTCTGTGCAGAATGAATTTAGAGTCTGGTTTTGTTAAAGGTTCCGTTATGGTTGGGTTGGTTGAGACACTCCCAATGTCAGGTGTAACCTTCTTAATTGGAAATGATATTGGTGGAAGTCAAGTGTGTCCAGCTTCTCAGTTGTCTAGTGAACCAGTGACTGCGACCCAGGATTGTGATATCCCTGACGTGTTCTCTACATGTGCTGTCACTAGGGCTAAGTCTAAAGTTACTGGTGACTTAGAGGATAATAATGATGATGATGTTATCCTAGCTGACACTTTTCTTGCTAATTTGGACCACTCACCATATGAGGCAGTACCCCGTAGTGTTGATAATTTGTCTCGTCAAGAGTTGGTTGAGTTGCAGGTTGCTGACCCTGAGTTGATAGGTCTAGCTAACTCTGCTTGCAGTGAGGAAGAGTCAGCTGGTGCTTCTACTTGTTATTATATAAAGTCAGGAGTACTTATGAGGAATTGGAGACCCCCAACAGCATCAGCCGACTGTGAATGGGAGGTTGTACATCAAGTTGTCATCCCTCGTGTTTGTAGGCAGGATATCATTAGAGTGGCTCATGATTCAAGTTTGGCAGGACACCTCGGAGTGAGGAAGACTGTGGCACGCATTTTGAAACACTTCTACTGGCCAGGTATCTTCAGAGATATTTCCTGGTATTGTAAGTCTTGTCACACCTGTCAAGTTGTGGGGAAGTGTAATCTGACCGAAAAGGTTGCACCTCTAGTTCCCATTCCTCCTTTTGAGGCGCCATTCACCTGTGTGTTGGGGATATTGTGGGCCCTCTTCCTAAGACTTCTTCAGGATTTTCTTATGTGTTGACCCTGATTGATATGGCTACTCGTTATCCTGAAGCCATTCCACTTAGAAATATCTCAGCAAAGAACGTGGTTAACCCCTACACCGCGGGCATGTTTACCGATGTTTTGCGTGTGCCGCGGGGTTATTCGGGCTCCGACAGACTCTCAAAAAATATTTGCCAAAAATCAGTTATTAGTCCTAGAATATTAAAATTATACATGCTTATGGCAAATACCTTCAGCTTTCTCCTGGAATGTTTGTTGAGCCTTCGTCAGTTACCGTAGGACTTGTGGAGGCCTCTGAAGTTGGGTAACGAAGTCTCCACTTTACACTTCCCGACAATCCGTAATATGATTACCACAGCCAGATATTAACACTATAAACACTACTCTATGATTTTCAAGTAGTTTGGGAACCATACTCCAAAAAAAAAAACACTGTGAAAGCAATGAAAATTATGAGCGCGTCTGACTGCCGCACTTGCGCTAGTTTTCGCTCTTGGTACTCTGTCATTTATTATTCATAAAACCCCTCACACTTTATATTTCTATTACTATATAACACTTATATATATCTACAGTCTTTATTCATAAATTTCCTTCAGTAATATTAGTTTATTGTCACAGTAGGGATTCAATTTCTTTCAGTAAAATACGTAGCATTCACTTTCTCGTCCTGTATACTGGCAATGAGAGTGAATATCACTTTCATCTTCACTCTCATAACTCATAGTATTCAGACATGCTATAGTGAAACTTTCACTTTCATTACTCCTAGGGTATATACTCGTATTCTTATAATACTACTCATTTACATTTATATTTACGTTCTCTATTTTATTTACGTTATTTACATTTCTATTTTATTTACACTGTGTTATGCACTCACTTGAAGTAACTTATAAAACTATTTTCCATTGTTCACGTATATTTACATTCACTACTTTCACTTGCTGTTTACACATTATTTACACATTATTTACAATTCCACTTGCACTGTTTTACTCAATAGAAAGATCGTAGTCACTCTTTTATCAATTGCCAGCCCTTTACCTCTTTCCACACGAGGTTTAGTAGGGGGTAAAGGTCACAGGGCCCTTTGCATGGGGGTGAAAAAAAGCCCTGAAGTCAGCAAGAGGATGAGCCGTACCTCCTCTTCGGAAGATGAGAGAGAACTGATAAAGGAGGGCCGGCCTGGGTTGAGGCCTACTTAGGGGTTATTCAGTACTACCAAGGTAGCTCTTGAAACAGCTATGTATTTCACTGAAATGATTGGCAGGAAATCTAGACAATACATTATAAATTAGGTAGTTCCAGGTGAATGTAAATATCACTTAGGCTTCTCCCTTCCCTCCTTATATGTATATTTATTACGAAAATAGATTATATGGCATATTTCAAGGGGAAAAAAACAGCGAAAATTAGTGAACGAGTGCACGTGAGGTGTTGTCAGGTGATAATTAGCCAATTCCAGGTGTATGGCACTCTCACCTTATTTCTTTCTTGTATATATTATTTGGTATAAGAATAGGGCATAGGGCTTATTTCAATGGATGAAATCAGTGAAAAATTCCAGGGAAGATTTACTTAGCGTAGCACGGCCGGGCAGGCGAGAGGATAGTGTAATGGAGGGGGGGTAGGGAGGGGAGTCAAGAACGGGGAGAAATGGCTACATTGTCAACAATGGATGGGAGTACAGATGAGATTAGGAGTGCTGACTAGTGTTGGACATTGGCAGTACTGATAGATGATACAAGCCCCCACTTGGAAGCCCGGGTGAATTCAAAATAACACAGAATCACAAAAGCGACGCCCCGCGGTATGATCCCTTGCTCCCAAGCGTCACGAAAGTGACGCCCCGCGGTTAAGGGGTTAAGGAAATGCTAGGGTTCTTCACAAAGTTTGGTCTGCCCAAGGAGGTACAGTCAGACCGGGGAAGTAATTTCATGTCAAATGTTTTCAAGCAGTCTCTGAAAGAGTTGGGCATCACCCAGATCACGTCTTCAGCTTACCATCCCCAGACCCAAGGAGCGTTGGAGAGATATCATCAAACACTCAAATCGATTTTCAAGAAATACTGTTTGGAACATCAGAAAGACTGGGATAAAGGTCTTCCATTCATTGTATTTGCCGCAAGAGAATCTCCAAATGAATCACTGGGCTTCTCACCCTTTGAACTACTGTTTGGCCATGAAGTAAGAGGACTCCTTAAGCTACTCAAGGAATGCTGGCTGTCAGAAGAAGATGACGTCAACCTGCTGGAGTATGTGATGATGTTCAAAGAACGGCTGTCCACTGCTTTACAGCTGGCGAGAGAGAATTTAGGAGCTGCTCAGGAGAAGATGAAGACTTGGTATGATAAGAAGTTCAGGTTACGCCACTTTCAGCCAGGAGATCAGGTTTTGATTCTGCTACCGGTGCATGGGCAATCTCTTCAAGCCAAGTTTAGTGGTCCTTATTTTGTGGAGAAGAAACTCAGTGATGTCAACTATGTCATCGCCACACCAGATCATAGAAAGAGCAAGCAACTTTGTCACATCAACATGCTAAAGTTATATCACAGGCGGGACGAAAATAACCCAGTCTGCACTGTAGCTGTTCCACCCGAGTCTGCAAGTGAAGTTCTCCTATGTAGCATGAGCCTGAGTGATAGTTTGGGGAAGAATCCTGATATCATGAATGATCTCCAGACTAAGCTTTCTCATCTACCTCCCAAGGAAAGGCAGGAGTTTTCGGCATTACTGCAGGAGTGCCCGCAAGTGTTCCGTGCCACTCCAGGAAGAAACACTGTGTTGATGCATGATGTCGATGTTGGAGACGCAAAGGCAATTAAACTGCCTCCTTACCGTGTGAACCCAGTGAAAGTTCCTCTCATCCAGAAGGAGCTTGGCTACCTGTTGGACCACAAGATGATTGAGCCCTGTCAGAGCGAGTGGAGTTCTCCTGTCACTCTAGTCCCTAAGCCAGGTAGGTCACAGCGGCTTTGCATCGACTACAGACGTGTTAATCAGATAACCAAAACAGATACTTACCCTCTCCCTCGCGTGGAAGATTGCATAGAGAAGATCGGAAAGGCTAGGTACATAAGTAAGTTTGATTTGTTAAAGGGATACTGGCAAGTACCTATGACTGGACGTGCTAGGGAGATCTCGTGTTTTGTAACACTAGGAAAGACTTTTGCATGTTCTGTAATGCCATATGGTATGAAGAATGCACCAGTCACATTTCAGAAGCTCATGAATGTTGTAACAGAGGGTTTGGCAGGGTGTGTTGTTTATATTGATGATGTATTAATCTTCAGTGACAACTGGAAAGATCACCTATGCCATGTCAGTAAATTTCTTGAGCGTTTGGTTCAGGCTAATCTTGTAGCTAATTTATCAAAGTGTGAGTTTGGTCAAGCTAAAGTTCAGTACCTTGGGTACGTAATTGGCGATGGACATGTTGCACCACCAGGAGCTAAGGTTCAGGTTATAAGTGATCTTCCCAGACCTAAAAGTAGGAAAGAGCTACAAAGATTTTTGGGAATGGTAGATTATTACAGGAGATTTGTTCTTAACTTTTCAATTCTTGTATCACCACTTACAGACCTACTGAAAAAGGGAGTTAAATTTGTCTGGACCGATAACTGTGAATCCTCTTTCAGCAAACTTAAAGCTGTCCTATTAAGTCAGCCAGTGCTCGCTACTCCAAATTTTGCTAATCCTTTTAAGATGGCTGTTGACGCAAGTGATACAGGAGCTGGGGCTGTTTTGCTGCAAGAGGATGATCAGGGTATTGAACACCCTGTATCTTATTACAGTAAGAAGTTCACTCCACCATATATATATATTTATATATATATATATATATATATATATATATATGAGCATCTGTGGTATAGTGGTAGTGTGTTTTTATACATGAGAGAAGAAGGATTCATGCTTCGCAAGGGTAATAAACTTTGAGACTGTTCTCTCGGCCACGTAGCCTACTGCTTTGGCGGACATAAGGGGTGCTGTAGTTGAACCAGTGTCGCATACAATAAGTATGCTTGTACCCAGCCTACTTGCACGGGCCGATTACACTTGGTTCACAGACTACACAGATATCCAAAGCCACTCCAACATTACAGTCACACTTACTAGCACTTCTCACCCTACATAAAATCTCTACTAGACAGCCTAAACCAGTTGGTAGAGATACATAGGCTGTATCGTCCCCACTTAGGTCGGGATTGGTCGGTTCTGCAGACACTCAAACGGCTGAGGATGATATGTATATCATCAGTAGCCATCGGAAGTCCACTGCTGAACAAAGGGCGCCCCCATCCTTTTCCTCGAATTCCTTAACCAGGGGCAGGATCCCACTGCTACCTGGCGTGCCCCCGGGTGGTGGATAGAGGAAGTCCTTGTAGAAATACTTGGTACAATCCTAGACTAAAGTCCTTGGATTTAGTAAATTTTCAGTCAAAAATGGCGTCTCAATCATCGCTTAGAAAGATGAGGAGTCAACTAGTGAGACGAGTGTTAGTGTGGTGGGGATGGGTGAGGGGGTCAGTGGGTGGAGAGCTGGGGTTCATGTTCATTGGTTCATAAAGGTATGTCGACCAAGCTCTGAATCTGAATATTACGGAGGCAAATTTTTTGTGCAATAGTACTTAAGCCAGAGCTCGCAATTGAATAATTTAAAAAATAATTGCTTAATAACATGTAGCACTCAGAAAAGCAGTATGGAATTTATATTCCATATGGCAGGAACTTTCCCATGGAGAGAGAATGTGTTCGGCAGAAGCTAGGGTGATGTTAATCATGCTTTTTTTTTCTTCTTGTAGTTCAGTCCCTATACCAATTAATTTTAGCTACATATTTCTCTACTGACGTTTCAGTGTATAAGTCTCTGTTAATTATTTTAAATCTGTTTAATCATTTGTGCTATTTGGTGATATTGTCAATACTATATTAAATAGACTGATGTATTGTCCCTCGTTGGGAAGAGAGTTAAATCATGCCTTCTTTTTTTTTCCCCTAATATTTCAGTCTTTGTAACAATTAATTTTAGCTATATATTTCTCTGCTAACGTTTCTGTGCATAAGTCTCTGTTATCTTTTTTTTTTTAATATGTTTAATCATTTGTGCTATTTGGTTATTGTTAATGCTATATAAAATAGACTGATGTATAGTCCCTCGTTGGGGAGAGAGTTATTAGCTATTTAATTGGTATGAGTATCACTGTCAATGGTACTCCGGATGTCATTAACTAGAGGAATATCGCTTGATGTTAAGACACCTTCTCACGGTCATTATTTATTGACACTATGTTGTCAATATTGTAATTACAAACATAATCACATTATCACTATTCTGGGCAGACCTGTTACGCAATGCTACCATTTTAAGTGTCTAACGTATTTTCGCCTAGGTTAAGGTTTGTTTCCTTGAGTGATTCTGCAATCATATTAAATCGCTCACGACAGAAATCTTAACTGTTCAATTCAGTTTGAGACCAGGAAATAATTCCTTCAGCTTAGGCGTGCCCTCTGGCCTATGACTACAAATACAAGCCCGTCTCACGTTACATCATCGAGGGGTCATCTCCCCACCCACTCATTTCCTCCATGGACGATTATTAGCCCAGTGACCCATTACCCTCTATAAACCTACTTTCCCGCCTAGACACATTTTCCTCAATTAACCAATAATTCACATGGACTTTTTTTTTTTCCACGCAGAACGATTTTGCCCCATGTACCTGTTTTCTATAGACCTGTTCCACTGAAGGGACCTATTATTCACTATTTATCTCTTCTGCTCATGAAGTTATTTTCCCCTAGTGTTTATTTTTCTCAGTAGATGTATTTACCTCCGAGCCTATTTTCCACCATGGACCTATTTTTATTTAATGGAACTATTTTTTTTTTTCTGATGACCAATGTTTCCCATGGAGTTATTTCACCCATGGACCTATTTTCCTCCGTGGACCTATTCTCATTACGAACGTACTATACTTTCTCCCTACGGAAACTCATCAAATCCTCACACAGATTTATTTTTCTACATAATTATGTCCGTTTCATCCATGGACCTGTTTAACCAGTTGGTCACATATCTTCACTTTGGCCCATTACTCCCAAAGATATTCCTTCGGATGGACCTATTATCCCACGTGGACAGAATCCAGTTATAAACAAATTTTTCCATAGACGTATTCCACAAGGAAACTAATTTACCCCGCCTGCTCATCCACCCACCAACCAGCCCACCTGTATACCTACTCACTCTGTCACGTGCAGTACAGTAGCCTGTCACGTTGCCTGTTCTCTGGAAAGCCATCCATCTCTTTACCCACCCACCCAGAAAGCCCACCCATCAACCTACAAAGCCCACCCACCCCAACCACGTGCCCAACACACTCTATCACTCCACCCTATTAATCCACCCGTCCAACCACTAAATCCTTCTTCACAAATCCACCCACCCCACCTTGTCCTTCCACCACACCCACTTCGCCCACCACCCACCCACTGCGCACTCCTCACCTGTTTACTTATCCTCTTTACCCACTCCATCTACCATGACCACCCACCTAACCAACCTACGCTGTCCACCCACTTCACCCATCAGCACATCATCCTACCCACCCAGCCACCAAGATTTGACCATCACAAGATGACTAGCAAATTTACACACACACACACACACACACACACACACACACACACACACACACACACACACACACACACATACACACACACGGATAGATAGATAGATAATTTATTGACCACAGCTATAAATACAACTTACACTAATTATATAAAGACAACATGTATACAAAGTTAATTATACATCCTACTAACTGTAGTCCAATATACCTTAACTTCAACTGCACTCCAATTAATTATCCTAAATTCCCATACACTGGCAACTCTTCACATACACAGACAAAATATTATCATTTGTCTAATGTGTCGTATCGGGTTCAAAGTTCTTACAATGTGTCGTATCGGGTTCAAAGTTCTTACAAGAAACAAATGGTTTGTTTCTAAACATCGATAGCGGTCTTTAATATCTAAGTCAAAGGACAATCCTTCTCTACGTATCTTGCTGCACCCCTTCACACACACAATGACTACATAAGGATTGTATTTATACATATTACGAAACATATTCAGTTAAATGCAATCCAGCATATATCAACTTCAACTTCTCGTCGATCAATTATCGTAAATTTTCAGATACTAGCAACTCTCCGTTTTAAGTATAGATAGACAAAATTTTATGGATTATTTTACATGTCATTTCTGTTCAAAGTTATCAGAAAACAAATGTTCTATTCTTGAAAACTGGTGGCAGTCTCTAATGCCTTGAGTCATTGGACAATCCTGCACTACATGTCTCTCCTTTTGCACTTCTCCACAGGCACACAACCTCTCATCCAGCGGCAAGCGGCCCCTCCCCCGCCTGTTCCACCTTCCTGTCTCACAGGCTAGGTCATGTCCGCTCACACGAAACTGTGTAAATGATAACCTGTGTGTTTCATTGATTGCATGTCTCTCTTTATAAACATAATGGAGAGAAAAGTTTGGATTTATATCTTTATAAGTTATACGCTTGGAAGAAGCACTGTTTGCGATACTATTTTTCACATTCTCCATTGCCACACTCAGATCCGTCACATTAGTCGTTATAAACTCTCTAATCAACCTGCTGGTAGCAGTGGTTGTGTTAATAACAATCTTAATTACATGTATTAAAGGATCATCTTCATTCTGGGATCTGTCTTGCCACTTAGAAAGAAAGAATTTATGTTGTTTATGAGTAACTAAATCGTGTAAAGGCAGATAACCTGATTCAACATAACATACATCATTACATGTAGATTTTCTTACCCCTAGCAATTTCTTTAAACACCAGTTATATAATTTAATCATTGGCTTAAGATCTCCCCCTATCCATGATTTACATCCATATATAAGTGATGACATCAGAGCTGCCTCGAATACTCTTCTCTTCACAAAGAATGGAACATCATTATTCTTACTAATAAATGACACAAATTTAAGCACACGTGGCATCTTAGCATTAGCATGAGCTTTAATGGCTGATGAGGTGGAACCATCACTGGTAAACGGTGACCCCAGATACCAATGCATATCACAGCGTTCCACCACTAACTCGTTCACGACCAAAGGTTCCGAATCCGCATCACTACCATGAATCACAAAAAACTTAGTTTTAGACTGGTTAATTTTCATTCCGTACTCGTTACAATAATCTTGAAGTAAAGTTAATTTTAATGTCATATTTCGCCTATTGGTGGATAGAAGCACAGTATCATCCATAAGGACCAGGATATGCAACCACTGTAAAAAGCCATCATCCTCACAACCCTCCTTGATTAACCGTATAAGATCATCTACCAAGACAATAAATAAGAGACATGAAGTGGGTGATCCCTGTCTAACACCAAGAGTTATTAAGACTAAGGCGGTACCGATCCAGCTCTCTGTCACACCATACATGGCCACCAAGGCACACAGCATCACTGATCCACATCCTAAACGGCGTAACACTCTAAATAACGTATGTCTTGGTACCCTGTCATAAGCTTGAGAGAAATCAATGAATGTTACGAACAGAGTTAACTTCTTTCTCCTAGCCATATCACGCAACAGTCTTAATGACATTATATGTTACAGGCATCCTCTCCTCTCCTGGGCTCCTGCCTGCTCCTTGTATGGTTTGAACCACAGCTTCAGTCTTGAACACAGGACCATGTCATATAATTTAGCGATACTGTTAATTGTACTTATGCCTCTATAATTCTTTACATTTCTCCTATCACCTCTCTTAAAGATTGGTACTAATTTGTCTCTTGACCAAACCAGAGGGTAGGCACGTGAATAAAAGATAGTGTTAAACATTGTTGCTAGCAGAACATACCACTGACCAGGCAGGATCTTTAGAATGCCTGGAGATAAACCATCAGGTCCCGAAGCCTTATATGCTTTTAACAATTTTGCCTGATGTTGGACTTCTAAAGGGGAAATTGGTTCATCCAATATCGGTATGGACACATCAGTAGTAAAGTCACAGTCAGCGAGCCCCAAACTGTCAGGGGGATTAAAAGTATTCTCAAAATATTCCTTGAACTCATCGTCGGATGGACAAATATCTGACTTACACGCAGGATTGTATTCCCTCTTCCAGTTTATAGCTTTCCATAACTGCAAATCTCTTTACCAAGTCTTTCCCATCTCCCTAACGTAGCGTTACCACCCTGTAGCTGTGCCATCTGTGGCTCACGTCTACTGAACCTCGCACACTGGTACAATAAATCTGTCACATTACTGGAAGCATCATCGATATTATCAAATACGTCAGGAATATCGCTCAGCTCTAGCCTAGTCAGAAATAATGTTTCATCAATATCACCTAAATGAATAGGTTCAACTGTGGCTTTCTTTTGACCAGAACCATTATAAAGAACTGCGTGATCCCCTAGGTGGTGAGCGCGGCTACACAAGCTCTCTAAGTCTACGCCTGGTATTGACAAGGTTACAGCTATGGGTGCGTGGTCTGAAGGGAATGAATCATTTTGAAACACCAAGAACTCACTCACCCCGCCCAACACCGAGGTGCTCACAACACAGGTGTCCAATTCTGATATCCATTCATCACCTATCCTAAAAGTTTTCTTGCTCATAAAGTGCTTAAAAGGAGTCTTTAGATTATTATTTAGATTAGTATTTGCAAAGAGTCAAAGTTGGTGTTAATCAAACACCAACTTTGACTCTTTGCAAATACTCGATAGTATGAAGGCATTATCATTGGGTAACCGTACATCATCGGGTAAGACTGGATAGGAATATTTATCATGATCTGGTAACTCAACGTGGCTAGGCAATTCTCGAGCAAAGTTTCCAAATCTTGCGTTCATGTCTCCTATTATAACGCACTCCTGACACATTTCACTTGTCTTTAACTTCTCCTGAATTGATGCAAATGAGTCGTGAGAATAGTACGGTGAGTCAGATAGGAGTATATAACAAAATCCGAATAAACACTGGTGCATACCGAAACTGAATCCATATTTGTTCCTCCATACAGGTATCATTATTTACGCTTGCATCAGATAAATGATTCTTTAATAATACCACTGTTCCCCCCCGCTCAGATGAACCTCTTACATCACTTTTATATGACACATAACCAGGAAAGGAAACAGGTAATGACGTCTTAACCTCATTTAAACTAATGATGTCATAATTTTGAAGCAAGTCTTGCACAGGTTTTTTCTCCAGTTTTGTTCTAACACCGTTTACATTCCATGACAGAATCTTTAACGTATTTCGATGCTGTGGTCTGCTCAAAAAGACTGTTGATTCCAGGCGTCGATCACAACTCCGTCCCTGTAGAGCTTCCTCTCCCTCGTGTCCAGGCGTATCACACAGCCAGTGTTCTCGGGTCGCTCCCTCCCAGCCTTCTCCGCGTCGTGCAGCCTCTTCCACTCTTTCCGGATGCTGGGATGGACGTCCTTCTTTATGAAGATCTTTTCATACTCCTTACCAGCCTGCTTAAGCTGTCTAGCATTCTCTAAAATCCTGTCCCTTGTTTCCTTACTGTCAACTGTTTGCAGGATGGCGCGCCGCCAGCTGTCTGCCCCTGTGGTTCCCAACCTTCGATGTGACTGAACTTCTTCACTGATTCCTACCTTAGACCAGATTTTGTTTAGTTTGTTTACCTCTGTTGTTGCTCCATCCAACGCCTCGTTCTCATCCGGAACTCCTGTTATTACCAAATTCTTCTCCCTTTCTTTTCGGTTTATGACTTCTAGGTAACGTTGTTGTTGTTTTGAAATAACCTCAGCTTGTTTATTTACCTGGGTTTGTAGTTCGTCCAGTCTCTTGTTTATGTTACTATCCGGTGCGGTAACAGCTCTCCTTAACTCTGTCACCTCGTTGACAAGGGCATGAAGTTTGTTGGTCAACTCCAGAAATTGTCCATCACTTCCTTCAGGTGCTGTCAGGATACTGTCAATTAAATCTTCTTTTGTCAGCCGTGTCAGCTGGTTGCGCTGCATTTTCCTTAGGTCACTCAATTATTTGGCCATTGTGAATATGTAAATTAAGTCCACTTAAAGTATCTCCGTGTATCAGCTACAAAGTTCACGGCAACACGGAGCGGGACTCTGTTGTCTGCCTCACTTACACCAGCTTTTGTCACACACTCCTAGCTACACTTCACGTATTAATGTCTGTTCATATATCAAGCTAGGTGAACTGTTATCTTGCATGTGTTCTGGTATAAGTAACTGTCCTCCAGTTTGTATATATACCCGATAATTTAGTGTTAAATGAGGAGCTCGGGATTGCCAGTGTTTACGTTAGGCAGCGCCATTTACACACCACCACCGAATGAACAGCCGGAGAGAGCAGACGTCCCAGCCATCGCTCCTAAACCTTGAGTAGTTTCAGGAATTTTGTCTGTCCTGTCTCCTAGGGTCTTTCTTTAAATTTAAAATAATGAAAGTTAGTAGACTACCAAAAATGTAAAGATTTGTTGGCTATAGTATACATGAATGTTTGTGGTTTATTCGGTAACAGCTGTTTTGGTACTTTACATTAAACATGGCCGAAAATGTAAACAGTGAGGGAATGGAATTTCAAGGATTTGATGCTAATACCAATGTCATGGACCTGGTGAAAACATTAATTATGAGGATAAGTGAACTCGAAAAGAAAGTAGAGAATCTAGTGATAAAGGATGTGTCAGTAAATACGGAAACCACCATACAGAGTCTGATCCAATCTAATGAAACAGCCAATGAAGAGATTAGGAATTTGAAGCGGGAAAATGTTGAACTGAGAAGGAAACTAGAAGAGAGTACTAATAAAACGGAGAAGGTGAGTAATGTATTAGAAGAACATAAGGCAAAGTGGGCACATGTAGAAGAAGAACAGAAAGAAGTGGTCAGCTTGAGAGAGATCATCCAGGAAGAAAGGGAAATGAACAAGAAAGAAATGGAAGAAAATGTAGTGAAAATACTGAAGAAAAAAGAGAGAATAGTGAGAGAAACTGTAGAAAGGAAAAGATGTGTGGTAGTATTTGGAAACAGGGAAGAAGAAGAAAAGGTTAGGTTCATAAGACTCGAGAGAGACACGAACATGGTGAGGGGAATATTAGGCAAGATTGACCCCGAAGGAGACAAGTGGGTAAAAGAAATTGAGGAAGTAAGGAGGATAGGGCCTTATAAGAAAGGGGAAACAAGACCAATGAGAGTCAAGTTTACATCAGAAAGTGTAATAAATGAGATACTTAAAGTGACCTGGAAATTAAGCAAAGAGGCGGGGATGGAAAATATTATAATAAGAAAAGATCAGAATGAAGAAGAAAGAGAAGTTTTAAAATCATTAAAGGAAGAAGTAAAGGAAAAAAATGATAAGAGGACAGAGGAAGAACGTAATACTTTTTTTTGGAGAGTATTGGATATGAAAGTAAGGAAATGGTATTTAAGGAAATAGAAGTGAAGGAAACTAGGGGGGATGGTTGTGAAAGATCAGAAGTTGAGGAAGTGGTACGGACAGAGAGTAGGAGAGAAGAGGGTATTAAAAACGTCAAAAATAATTTGAAGGTGATATATACTAATGTTGATGGTTTTATATCGACAAGGATCGAAATTAATGATTTCTTGAGAGAACATGAACCTGATGTCATGTGCTTTGTAGAGACCAAATTAAGAGAAGATATTGATGTTCATTTGGGAGATGGTAAATACAAACTATGGAGAAAAGACAGAAAAGAAAAAAAGGGAGGAGGAGTGATGATAGCAGTGAAGAACAACATAAATGTAGATACTGTGGAAATGGGAGAAGGCAGGGCTGAAGTGATATATATGAAATTAGAAACTGGAGAGAATGTTAAGAGAGATATGGCGGTATTGTATGTTCCCTCAAAGACGAGAGCATGGAAGGATGATGAATACCATGAGATGTTGTCAGATATGGCTAACTACTTGCAAAAAATAATTGAGAAAAGCAATAATATAATTTTGGTGGGTGACTTTAATTGTAAAGAGGTGAACTGGGAGGAATGGTACTCGGGAGGCGGCGAGGATTCGTGGGGCACTATGTTATTAAATATAATAATGAATAATGTGATGACGCAATGGGTCAAAGAAGAGACACGGTTTCGAGGTGAGGACACACCAGCAAGGTTGGATTTACTGTTCACCAAAGAACCCGATGTAATAGAATCATTGGAATATCTCTGTCCTTTGGGAAAAAGTGATCACGTGGTCATTGAGTTCCAGATGTTAATAGGAAACGTCGAGCCAAGAGACGAGCTTCATAGACAGGGAAGATACAACTTTGGCAAAGCAAATTTTACAGGATTGAGAAACTTTTTTGAAAATGCGGATTGGAGAAAATTCAGAGAAACAAGAGAGATACAGAGGAAGTGGGATATCTTTCTAGACCTCTATAATTTGGGAGTGGAAAAAATTTGTACCAAGAGTAAGAGGGAAAGAAAACAGGAAAAAGGAGTGGTTTAATAGAAGGTGTATGATAGCAAAAAAAGAGAGAGATAAGGCGTGGAACAATTGGAGAAAGAGAGGTAACGACAGAACAAAGGAAGAATATAAAAGAACAAGAAATGAATACACAAGAATATGTAGAGAAGAAGAAAGGAATTTTGAAAAAGGTATAATTGACAAATGCAAGGATGAACCCAAACTGTTTTATAGATTTGTTAATGGCAAACTGAAACAAAAGGAAGGAATCACCAAGCTGTAAGTAGAAGGAGAGGTCTTTAAGGATGCGGCAATGCAAGCAGAAATAATGAACAAACGTTTCCAGTCAGTTTTCACTAAAGAAAAGGAGCTTGTGGAAGGGGAGGGAGTGATTAGAAATGTTCCGGTGATGAAAGATATAAAAGTGGAGGTACAGGAAGTGTATTAATTACTGGAAACTCAAGATGTAAGGAAAGCCCCAGGACCTGATGGAATTTCTAATTGGGTACTGAAGGAATGCAGAGAACAACTGGCGGATAAAATTCACAGCTTAATTGTATGCTCACTGGAAGAGGGGAAAGTGCCAAAAGAATGGAAGAGGGCAAATGTGGTACCAATTTACAAGGGAGGAAACAGGGAAGAACCCCTGAATTATAGACCAGTGTCTCTAACCAGCATGGTCGCAAAATTGTGTGAGAGAATCCTAAAAGACAGATGGATAAAATATCTGGAAGAGATGATTATTTTGGCTGAATGTCAGTTTGGATTCAGAAGTGGAAGGTCATGTGTTTCAAACTTGTTGAGCTTTTACTCAAGAGCGATTGATGTGGTACAGGAGAGAGATGGTTGGGTGGATTGTGTGTACTTAGACTTAGAGAAGGCCTTTGACAAGGTACCTCATAAGAGACTAATGTGGAAACTAGAATATATAGGAGGACTAAAGGGGAAACTTCTGGAATGGATGAGAGATTTTTTGAGAGACAGACAAATGAGGACAGTAATAAAGGAAAAGATGTCTGGATGGAGGGAAGTAACAAGTGGAGTCCCTCAAGGCTCAGTGTTGGCGCCAGTAATGTTCCTAATTTACGTAAATGATATGGTAGATGGAGTGAACAGTTATGCAAGTCTGTTTGCTGATGATGTAAAGATCTTGAGGAAGATAGAGGCTGAGGAGGATTGTAAAATACTACAGGAGGATTTGGATAGGATACACAATTGGAGCCGGACGTGGGAAATGAAATTTAATGTAAAGAAATGTAAAATATTGGAAATGGGTAAAAGTACCAGGAGACCATCACTGAATTATTTTTTGGGTAATGAATTAATCACAAAAAGGAGAGAAGAGAAAGATTTGGGAGTGCTGGTCCAAGATAGTTTGTCACCAGAAAAGCACATTAACAAGATAGTTGGAGAGACTTATAAGCTCTTGACATAAGAGTAGCATTTCATTATATGGATGAGGAAATGATGAAAAAATTTATAGTGGCCATGATCCGCCCCAGGTTAGAATATGCAGCGGTAGTGTGGTCCCCACACAAAAAGAAAGATATAAACAAGATTGAGAGAATACAAAGAACAGCAACCAAGATGGTCCCCAGTCTGACAGACCTGTCATACAGAGAGAGGCTGGAAAAACTGGATTTGCCTTCGTTAGAGGAAAGGAGAAAGCGGGGAGACATGATTGCGGTGTTTAGGACCATGGTGGGAGTAGATAAAATTGACAAAGAGGATCTGTTTGTATGGGATAAGAGAGCAACAAGAGAACATGGAATGAAATTGAAAAAGTCAAGCTGCTTGAAGGATATTAAGAAATATAGCTTTCCTTACAGAAGTATAGACTTATGGAATAGCCTGGACAAAGAGATCGTCCAGTCTAAAAACTTAAACGAGTTTAAAGTTAAATTCGACTTATTGAGAAACAGCGACGGAAACCTACGAGCATAGTACATTCCGTGTATATCACAATTAGGTATACTAGGTAAATACTTAAATATTTGGAACGACTTAGACAAAGAGGTGGTGCATGAGAAAAACATTCATGTGTGTAAAGGTAGACTTGATAAATGTGGATATGGAGACAGGACAACACGAGCATTGCTCAATTCCTGTATACTACAAATAGGTAAATACACACGCAAATGCGCGGGGGCGCCGAACAATTCATGACACCCTCATTGTTATCGAGAATACGGAAGTGGAGAGAGAGAGAGAGAGAGAGAGAGAGAGAGAGATCTTCCAATCCTATGTTTTCCTATGAGGAGCGGAGGACCCCCCGGGGTTAGGCAAGTTGGTCCTGACATAATTTTAGGATGAGAGTAACCAGCCTCATTCATCCCTGTGTGGCACTACGTGAGCACTAATCCCCAACTATACCTTGGATATAAACCTTAACCGGCTCAATCCGATTGGAGCGCCGTACTTACCCACTAAACCACCAGGCGCCAAAATTTGGTCGTTTGGTTACCACCCGGTGTAGTAAATGGTGTCCTGGTGTGCAAGAAACCATTAGGCTTAGCTCAGAGTAGAGTCACCCATAGTCAGAAGGAAGGGAAAATAATGAAGGAAAGAAAGACAGAAGTTGGAGTGTAAAGTCGCCTATAGGCAGAAGGAAGTGGAAAGAATGAAGGAAAGAATGACAGAGGAGGAAGAAAAGGCAAACACCCATTTCAAAGCCAAAACTCTTTTTAAAGCCAAAGGTGGCTGTTTCGTATATGTACGCAACAACTTTCCTTTCTCTGGTCTTCCTAAACTTGATTTTTCTGAATTATCTACTCCCTGGCTTCGGCTTTCCTGTCATTCTCAGACTAAATATATATCTGTGTTGTTTACTTATCTACTAATTCTGCTGACAATGAAAAAGTCTTCGACAATCTTACTTCTGCGGTGGAACACATTTTATCCACTTCTCCTTTCTCTGAAATCTCCATTCTAGGAGATTTCAATGTTCATCCTCACCTTTGGCTCTCCTTTCCTTTCACTGATCCACCTGGTGAACAAGCCTACATCTTTTCTATCCCTAATAACCTTGAGCAGCTTGTACAGCACCCTACACATATCCCTGACCGCCTTGGAGACAGCTCCAACACACTTGTCCTCTTCCTTACAACAAATCCTTCTGCTTACACTGTTAATCTTTCCTCTCTGTTGTGCTCCTCCGATCACAACCTTGTTACCTTAACCTGTCCTATTGCTCTGGTACGTTCCGTGGACCCTCCAAAGAAACGTCGATTCTGGCAATGTGGAGCTGCGTATTGGGAGGCCCTCAGGCAGTACCTTGATTTTCCCTGGAATGATTATTGCTTCCATGGCCGGGAGACGTCTGAACATGCCTTGCGCATTACAGAGGTTGTTCACTTGGACATGGAAGCAAACATTCCCTTCTCTTATCCTTTGAATAATGCAAGAAAGCCTTGGTTTTATCACGCTTGTTCTAATGTTGTCCATAACAAGGAGAGGGCCTATAAAAGGTACCAGAGCCAACCCACCCCTGAATCACATCTTTTTTATGTCTCTGCCTGGAATCATGCTAAGTTTGTTCTTCGCTCTGCTAGAAACAATTTCATCTGTACTATATGCTCTGAACTCTCCAACTCGAATTCGTCCTGCTCCTTCTGGCACCTTGCTAAAAACCTTTCTAACAACTTTACTACATCATCTTTCCCTCCTCTTTTCTACTCTGATAGTTCTGTAGCTATTTCTTCTACTGATAAAGCAGATCTCTTTGCTCAGACTTTCTCCTCCAATTCCACCCTAGACAATTCCGGTGCTGTCCCTCCATCACTTCCCCCCTCCGACTTCCTCATTGTTGACATTAAAATTTCTTCAGCTGATGTATTTTCTGCCATCAATGGCCTCAATACTAACAAGGCATATAGGCCTGATTGACTCTGTCCTGTTGTCCTCAAAAAGTATGCCTGTGTGGTTACACCCTGCCTAGGTAAAATCTTTCGCCTTTGTCTTTCAACTTGTACCTTTCCTTCTTGCTGGAAGTTTGCTCCCATTCAGCCAGCCACAAAGAGTGACCATTCCCAACCCTCTAACTAGCATCTAAGTCCTTTAACATCCTGTGTCTCAAAGGTTTTCTTGTCAATTCTTAACAAAAAAAAATTTAAAGCATCTTCGGACCAGGACGGGCCATACATTGACAACTAAGGAACGGACAAGGACATTCTGAGGGTGGGGACATGGAATGTGAGAGGAGTGAATGATGAAATGAAAGAGAGGGAGATTGTGCAGGTGCTTGAGGATGCAAGAGTGGACATATGTGGATTGACTGAAACTAAATGGAGAGGTGGAAGGATGAGAGAATGAGAAGAAGGTTTAGGAATATGTGCAGGAGTTAATGAGAATGAGAGGGTAAGAGAGGGAGTATGTCCCATGATAAGCAAGAAGTGGAAGGAGAATATAAGAGAGTATGGAACAGTGCAAGGATTGTATGGGTGAGGATGAAAGTAGGTATACAAGCGTGGACGATTGTGTGTGCATATGCGCCATCAGAGGACCGAGTGGCAAGAGTGAAAGATGAGTTTTGGGGGAGTGCAGAAGCATGTATGGACAAGTCTGAGAGGAGTGAGAGTGTTTTTGATTGGAGACATGAATGGCAAAGTAGGGAATATACGAGTGGATGGAGTGGTGGTAAGTGGGGTGTGCCAGGTGAAGTAGATAGGAATAGTAGTGCTTTGTTGGACATCTGTGCTGGTAAGGGGTTAGGAATAGCTAACATCTACTTTCGGCATAAGATGATCCACAAATATGCATGAAGAGTTAGTGGAGGATGGATGGTGAACTTGTTGAGCAAAAGGCAATGATAGACTATGTGTGTGTGGATGAGCGAATGAGAAGACAAGTGGTGGATGCAAGAGGGTGGAGAGGGTGGGGGAATGGAATCTCGGACCATCATTTTGTGATGACCGAGGTAAGACTGAAAAGAAAATGGTTGAAGAGACGAAGGGGAAGACGGGAGGAAACAGCTCCTGTGAGAAGAGTGGAGAAACTGCAAGACAGTGAGAAAATGGCATAGTATAAGAGCATAGTGGAAGAAAGGTTGGGAACATATGAATTAGAGCAGATGGAAGGGGTGGAAGATATATGTAATATATTCACGGAAGAGATGGCCACAGCGTGTGAAGTGGTTTATGGAGTGACGAGGAGATGCAGGAATGTGCAAGGGACAGCATGGTGGAATGATGAGATGAAACGATCTGTGGCACAAAAGAAGAAGGCATATAATGAATGCCTAACGAGCAAAGGTTGAGGAGCAGATGAGAGAGAGAAGAGAGAGGTATATGTGTGCAGGAGAAGGGAGGTGAAGAGATTAGTGATGGAGAGTAAGAAGAAAGTGGATGAAGAGTTTGAGAGGAATCTGAGTGTGAAATGGAGGGAGAGTAAGAAATTGTTTTGGAAGGAGGTAATGAAAGTAAGGCAGTGTGAAAGGGGTAATAGTAGGGGAGTGAAAGATAGGAATAATAGATTGTTGGTGGAGAAGAGAGAGAAATTGAGGAGATGGAAGGAGCACTTTGAGGATTTGTTGAATGTAGAGAGTGAGAGCAGTGCGAGTATAAGTGGTTGGGAACTGGCTGGAAGAAGGAGAGATGAGAGATCAGTAGGGCGGAAATAGTGGAAGCAATGAAGAATATCAAGATGGGAAAGGCCCCAGGAATTGATGAAGTGTGTGGTGAAATGCTGAGATATGGGGGTGAAATTCTAGTGGAGTGGATGTGGAAGTTATGTAGATTGGCTTGGGAAGAGGGAAGGGTTCCAGAGGACAGGAAATCAGGTATAATTGTTTCTTTATACAAAGGAAAAGGGGAGAGAGAATTATATGGTAACCATAGGGGTATTTGCCTTCCAGAGGACAGGAATTCAGGTATAATTGTTTCTTTATACAAAGGAAAAGGGGAGAGAGAAGTATATGGTAACCATAGGGGTATTTGCCTTCTTGGTGTGACTGGAAAAATATATGGTAGAATACTCATTGATAGTTAGGCATATAACAGAGGAGCTAAAAGGGGGATTTAGGAAGGGAAAAGGGTGTGTAGATCAGATATTTGTTCTAAGATGTTTAGTGAAGAAGTATCTAAAGAAGGGAAAGAAAGTGTATGCTGCCTTCATGGACTTGAAGAAAGCTTATGACAGAATAGATAGACAAGGTATGTGGAAGGCACTGAGAATATATGGAGGGGAGGGGAAATTGTTGAGTGCTGTGAAGAGTATGTACGAAGGAGCTAGGGCTACAGTGCGAGTGGATGGTGAGCTGAGTGAGTTCTTTGATCTCAGTGTTGGACTGAAACAGGGCTGTGTGATGTCTCCGTGGCTGTAAAATATATTCATGGATGGGGTTGTAAAGGAGGTGCACGGTAGGGCAGTGATGTAGGGGTGGCTCTAATGAATGAGGGTGAGATTTGGAAGATTCCGGTGTTGTTTGCTGATGATACGGTATTGTTGAGTGAAGATGAATGGGAGTTGCAAGGTTTGGTGAATGAATTTGGGACAGTGTATAGGAAGAGGAATCTGAAAGTTAATGTAAACAAGAGTAAAGTTATGGTGTTTGAGAGGAATGAAGTCACAGAATACACGGTGGGGTTGGATGGCGAAGATATGGAGAATGTGAGTGCATTCAAGTACCTGGGTAGTGTGATGAGTAAGGATGGAACTTTGGGGGATGAAGTGTGTGAAAGGGTACAGCAAAGAAGGAAGGTTGTTGGTTCCCTGAAAGCAGTGATGAGAAATAGGGAGGTGAGTATGGAAGTGAAGAAGTCACTGCATGATCGTATTGTGATCCCTACCCTGACGTATGGAAGCAAGGCATGGACCTTGCAAGAGGGGAACAAGTCAAGAGTGAGAGCAGTGGAAGTGAGTTACTTGAGAGGAGCATGTGGAGTGACATGGAGGGACAGGTTAACGAATGAAGAAGTGAAAGAACGTTGTGGGGTAGATATGGATGTGGTTGAGAAGATTAGGAGAAATACACTGAAGTGGTTTGGACACGTGGAGAGAATGAAGAATGAAAGACTGACTAAGAGGGTGTATGTAGGTGAGGTGGAGGGAGGGAGAGCGAGGGGAAGACCGAGGATGAGGTGGAGGGATGGAGTTGAGAGGTATATGAGGGAGGGAGGAGTGAGTTGGGGGGAGGGTAGTTAAATGGTGTGTGACAGAGCAACTTGGAGGCGTTTTGTCTGCTGCCACCCTTTGCTGGATTACGTCGTCGGGCTATAGATAGATAGATTTCTTTTTTATAAATAACAGAACGGAGGAAGGAAAAACAAATGGGTAAAAAAAAATAATCCATACACCAGATTACTGGTGTCCTCTGTTCATAAAATATCTGTAACAATTAGACTTGAACAGTTGTGGGTTGAAATTTGGAGGAAAACAACTCTGGGGAAGCGAGTTCTAGAGAGATGCAGTTTGGGGAATGAATTCTGATAGGCAGAAGTTCTGCAATATGGTTGAGTGACATTCCAGTCATGAGCGCTACCAGATGCCCGTGTAGCACGAGGGAAGGCATGGAGAGGTGGCACCATGGACGCAACTTCGTCTGAGCATTTACCAAAAAAATATCTGTAAAATAATGCAAGGGAGGCAACATTCCTTCTTACTTGCAGGGGAGGTAGTTTATATGTAATGGCAGGGTTGTTAATGATTCTAACAGCTTTATTCTGAATTTTGTCTAGTTGTCTTAATGCAACCTCTCCACAACCATTCCACAAGGGTGAGCAATATTCAAGCTGAGAGTGCACATGACTCTTATAAATTATAGCTAACTGCTCATCGGCGAAGAAGTTACGGACTCTGTACAATAATCCAAGTTTCTTTGAGGCGGTTTTAGCAAGTGATCTGACATGAGAGGTCCAGCTGAGGGCACTGTTAAGTGAGACACCAAGAATTTCAATACTTTTGGAGATGGGAATATTAGTAGCACTGAAGGTAATGCGCGAATCTGGCAATACCTGTCTATTAATAAACTGTATATATTTAGTTTTACTAGCATTAAGAGAGACAAGGTTGTTTTGTCCCCATTCACTGATTGTAGATAGATCTTGATTTATGGAGATGGCTGTACTGACTTGAGAGGTAGAGATATTAGACTTTGTAAATGGATGTCTGAGTGTGAATGAACTATGTAGTGTTGAGTCATCTGCATATGAGTGAATGGAATTGTGAGTGACAGATAAGAGATCATTAATATGAACCAGAAATAGGGTTGGCACCAGAACTGATCCCTGCGGCACGCCGGCGTTCATTGAATGGAAATTCGAATATACATCATCTACTTTTACTCTTATTTTCCTGTCACTAAGATCAGAAGAAATCAAAGGAACAAAAGACGTTAGTCCATAGCAAGGGAGTTTGGACAGCAGGGAACGGTGCCATACTCTGTCGAAAGATTTAGAGATATCAAGAGCTACTGCATGAGTTTCTCCAAAAAGATCAATTGATTGATGGAAGGTATGAGTTAAGAGATTGAGTATGTCAATGGTGGATCTTTCGTGGCGAAAACCGTATTGTCTATCACTAATTAAGTTGTTGGATTCAAGATGTTTAACAATATGCTTATTAATTAAAGTTTCAAATACCTTACCAAGAGAAGATGTGACAGCTATTGGTCTGTAATTGGAGGGGTCAGACGAACTTCCTTTCTTCGGAACTGGGTGGATATTGGCTTCTTTCCATGAATTTGGGAATAAAGAAGTACGTATGCATAGTCTGAATAATTTAGCTAGGACAGAGGCAAGGTCAGGGGAACACTTTTTCAAAACAATTGGCGGAATTCCAACTGGGCCTGGAGCTTTGTTGGTAGGTACATAGTCTAGGATGGATTTTACATATCTTGTCTGTATTTTAGGTGGGGCAATTTCGGGAGAATCAAGTTCCAGTACTGAGACATTCTGGCTGGTATCATCTATGGTAGAGTTTCTGGCAAAGGTACTAGCAAAGATATCTGCTTTCCCACGTGGGTCATTTGTAATATTGCCATCTGAAGATTTTAGTGGGGGAATGGAAGATGACTTGTTAAAGTTATTATTGAAAGAATTAAGAGTTGACCAGAATATTCTATTGTCATTAGGGTTGTTAATTTATTTTTGATGCTTGCTTTTGAAGAAAGTTTGATTTAGATAGATTTATTACAGCTTTTGCATGATTTCTAGCAATTTTAAATTGGGAGAGTGATTCAGATGTTTTTGATTTTAAGTAAGAGTTATATGCTAATGACTTTTGGGCTGTTGCTCTGGCACAATTGCCATCAAACCATTTTGGAGAGTTTGATCTTTTAGTGAATTGTTGACTTGGTATGAATAAATCCATACCAGCTAGTATTAAGTCGCAGATGTGGGACTGGGTAGAATTGGGATCACTAGAGAAGAAAGACTGCCATTGAATATCAGCAAGATAATTTCTAAATCCATCCCAGTTTACCCTGTTAAAGTGCCATCGGGTCAATGGGGAGGTGTAGGAGGGTTAACTAATGAGGCTTTGATGAGATTGTGGTCAGAGGATCCAAGTGGTGACAGTACCTCTATCCTGTATTGATCTGGATTATTTGTTAAGAATAAATCCAAGAGATGGGCATTATGGTCAGGATTATCAGGTATTCTGGTTGGTTGCTTTACCAACTGGGTGAGGTTAAACAATTCCGCAAACAGCTCGCATTCTAGACCAGCGTCGTCAGTCCGGGCAGAATGCAATAACCATTCAACATTGTGTATGTTAAAATCACCCAAAATGGTAATTTCATTGCCAAGGGCAAGGTCAAGGTTACTCAACTGAGTGGATATCTTTCTATCACAACCTGCTTTCCGATTGTCAGTATGAGTTCCATCAGGGACGCTCCACTGGCAATCTTCTCACCTACCCCACAGACTCCTGGTCATCCTCCTTTCGGGACTTTAGCGAAACTTTCCAAATTTAATTTAGTTGATATATCAAAGGCTTTCGACCGAGTTTGGCGTAAATCTTTAATTACCAAACTGCCCTCTTACGGTTTCTATTCTTCTATATGTGCCTTCATCTATAGCTTCCTTTCTGGTCGTTCTATAGCCGATGTTGAAGACGGGGCCATTGTTCTTTTCCTAGATCTATCAACCGTGTTGTTCTTCAGGGCTTTGTCATATCACCAACTCTCTTCCTTTTATTCATCAATGTCCTTCTAAGCTGTACATCTAATCCTATCCACTTGTATGCTGATAATTCCACCCTCCATCTTTCCATTCGGTTCCTGCAATGTCCATCTCAGCAGTTACTTCAACAAACAAGGGATGAGACAATGGCACACCTAATGTCTGACTTGGCTTGTATCTCTGACTGGAGTAAAAATAATCTTGTTTTTAATGCATCAAAGACGCAGTTCAACCCGAAATATCTTGCGCAGGAGTACCCACTAATATTTACAAATATCCAGCTCACTCCTGCATCATCTTTGAACATGGTTAGGATTTCATTTACTTGGGACTTATCTTGGAAAGATCATATTGCATCTCTTGTAAAATTTGCTTCAAAGAGACTATGTGTTATATGCCAACTCCGTACCTTCTTTACCCTTGCACAGTTGTTGACTATACAAAGGTTTTATTCGTCCCTATGAAGAATACAATTCTAATGTCTGGGAAGGCTCCCCACATACAGCTCATCTCAGTAGGGTGGAGTCAAAGGCTGTTCATCTCATTGAGTCTCCTCCTCTTACTGGCTCCCTTCAACCCTTGTCTCTTCACAGCACGGTTGCATCATTATCTCTTTTCTGTCATTACTTCAATGGTCATTGCTCTTCTAAACTGTCTGCTTGCATCCCTCCACCTCTACAATGGGTGCATAGCACCCATCTAGCAACAAACTCTCACCCCTTTTTCTGTCCAGCTCTCTAATGCAAGTGTTAACCGTTACTCCCAGTCCGTCATTTATGCAACAGTTCAACTCTGGAACTGTCTCCCTCTGTTTGTATTTCCTCCTTCCTATGATCTTCAGTCTTTCAAACGTAGTGTGTCCAGGCATCTCGAAATAAACGTATCTTGAATATCGCCCTTTTTTGCATTTTTTTTTTTCCTTGGAAGGAACTGTTATGCGGGCTCCTTGCCTTTGGTTCCTTCTTCCTTGCATGAAAAAAAGCAACACTACTTCGAGTGAGTGGATGGTGAGCACCCCTACCTAGCACGTATACAAATACTGTATATATATATATATATATATATATATATATATATATATATATATATATATATATATATATATATATATATATATATATATATATATATATATATATATATATATAAGAAGCCTCTGTGGTACAGTGGTAGAGTATGCATTTCACACAATGGTGAGCGCGGGTTCGCCTCTCACCGGAGTTGTAAAATCTTTGGGAAGCGGTCACCAAGCCACATGCTACTTTTGGGACACAAGGGGTGCTGTGGTTGAACCAGTGTCGCATACTAGTATGCTTGTACCCAATCGGCTTAAGGCGGGCCGATTACACTTGGTTCACAGACTACACACACATCCAAAGCCACTGCAACACTACAATCACACTCACAAGTACTTGTCACCCTATATGCAGTCTCTACCAGACAGCCTAAGCCACTTGGTAGAGATACATTGGCTGTTTCGTCCCGGATAGGCCGGTCCTGCAGTGGACCTCAACGGCTGATGATGATGATGGTGAAATATATATATATATATGTCTATCTATCTATCTATCTATCTATATATATATATATATATATATATCTATATACCGTATCTATCTATCTATATCTATCTATTTATCTATCTATCTGTCTAACTCTCTCTCTCTCTCTCTCTTTCTCTCTCTCTCTCTATATATATATATCATCCTCAGCCGTTTGAGTATCCACTGCAGGACCGGCCTATCGTTACCGAAGTGGGGACGATACAGCCAACGTATCTCTACCAAGTGGCGTAGGCTGTCTGGTATAGACTGTATGTTGGGTGAAATGTGCTTGTAAGTGTAATTGTAGTCTTGTAGTGGCTTTGGATGTGTGTGTAGTCTGTGAACCAAGTGTAATCGGCCCGTGCAAGCCGACTGGGTGCAGGCATACTGTACAGTAAGCAACACTGGTTCAACCACAGCACCCCTTGTGTCCACCAATGCAGTACGTGGCTGGGTGAACACTCCCAAAGTTTATTACCCTGGTGGGGCGCGAACCCTGGTTCACCAGTGTACGAAATGCACACTCTACCACTGTACCACAGAGGCTCCAATAGATGCAGAAGCGAAGTTTAGAATAAATGAAGTAGGTAAGGTGCTGGAAGGAGTGAAAAAAGTGTTTAGATATCGTTCGCTTAGAATGGATGTAAAGAGAAGGCTGTATGAGGGTGTTGTGGTACTGACTGCGTTATATGGGGGTAAAACATGGAATATGGGTGTAGCAGGGATGAAAAGTTTGAATGTAATGGAGATGAGGTGTCTGAGGCGTATGTGTGGAGTGACACGTATGGACTGAGTGTGAAATGATGAAGTGCGAAGGAGAACTGGAGTTGTTCGGGAGATGGCTGGTAGAGTTGAGCAGAGGGTGTTGCGATGGTTTGGGCATATGGAGAGAATGGATAATGAGAGATTGGTGAAAAAGATAACTAGATCTGATGTGAGAGGTGTAAGGCTGAGAAGGAGACCACAAATAGGATGGATGGGCAGTGTGAAGAGAGCTCTGGATGTGAGAGGGATGTCTGTTGAGCAAGGAAGAGTGGCTGTGCGTGACAGAAATAAATGGAGAGAAATTGTGAATGAATAAGTGATGACGCAGCCCTGAGGGGATATTCTCCCGCATTCGGTCTGATCAGCTAGTCAGGTCAGGTGCGGGTAAGGGGATGGGTCTATTATGATGTGGCAGGGGTAAACCAGCTCTGCTATCGGGCCCTGCTGCGGATGTCACTGATTGCACTGTGCAGTTGACCCTTGTGCAGTGTGGTGCAGTGAGGATCTGTCCCTTCTCCCCTTTGGGGCTAAGATGCGAATGAATGTGTTTGAATGGATGAGTAAATGGGGAGTGTGTCCTCCTGTCTTGGCTACCTCCCTTTCCTTGGGGGAAGCAGCCTAGGTATATATATATATATATATATATATATATATATATATATATATATATATATATATATATATATATATATATATATATATATATATATATAAAGTGGAGGGTATGTAAGAATATGTTCTGGAAAGAGGTAAAGACAGTTAGACAGGGTACCTAAGAAGTTAGTTGGGGAGTGAAAGTTAAAAATGGTAGGTTACTAGTGGAGAAGGGAGAAAAAGTGAGCAGATACAGAAAGCACTTCAGTGAACTGTTGAACTTAAAGAATGAAAGTAATGCAAGTATAAGTGGCTGGGGAATGGCTGGGAGAAGGAGGGATGTAAGAAGAGAGGAAGAAATCAGTAGGATGAAAGTTGTAGAAGCAATGGAGAATGTCAAAATGGGGAAAGCCCCAAGAACTGATGGAGTGTGTGGTGAAATGCTGAAACATGGGGAAGAGATAGTAGTAGAATGAATGTGGAAGATGTGCAGATTGGCCTGGGAGGACGGCAGAGACCCGAAGGGTTGGAAGTCAGGTATAATTGCTCCCCTGTACAAAGGAAAAGGGGAAAAAGAAGTATGTGGTCATCACAGGGGCATTTGGCTTCTTAGTGTAATGGGAAAAGTATGGTAAGATACTTATTGACAGAGTTAGGGAAATAACAGAGGAATTAGTTGCAGAAGAACAGGGAGGTTTTAGGATGGGAAAAGGTTGTGTGGATCAGATATCCATTCTTAGATCCTTAGTGGAAAAGTTTCTAGAGAAGGGAAAGAAGTTGTATGCAGCCTTCATGGACTTGGAGAAAGCATATGACAGGGTGGATAGACAAGGATTGTGGAAAGTATTAAGAATATGTGGAGTAGATGGGAAGTTGTTGACAGCCGTGAAGAATATGTATGAGGGTGCTATGGCTACACTGCGTGTGGATGGTGAACTGAGTGAATATTTCTATTTGAAGGGTGGACTGAAACAAGGATGTGTCATGTCCCCAAGGTTGTTCAATCTGAATATGGATGGGGTTATAAAAGAGATACAAGGTAGGGCAGTGGATGTTGGAGTGGCCCTAGTGAGAGAAGGCAGTGTTTGGAAACTTCCTATACTGTTGTTTGCAGATGATACTGTGTTGTTAAGTGAAGACAAAGGGGAGCTGCAAGGCTTGGTGGATGAGTCTGGGAGAGTGTGTAAGAAACGGAATCTAAAGGTGAATGTTGGGAAGAGTAAAGTTATGGTCATTGAGAGAAGTGAAGTTAGTGAATGTACAGTGAGACTGGATGGGGAGGAAATGGAGAATGTGAGTGCATTTAAGTACTTGGGTACTGTGATGAGTAAGGATGGAAGTTTAGAGGGTGAAGTGCTTGAAAGGGTGCAGCAGGGAAGAAAGATTGCTCGCTCCTTAAAAGCAGTGATAAGAAATAGGGAAGTAAGCATGGAAATGAAAAAGCTACTACATGACAGTATTTTTATACAAACTCTAACGTTTGGAAGTGAAGCTTGGACGTTGTTGGAGGGACAGAAGTCAAGAGTGAAAGCAGTGGAAATGAGTTATTTGAGAGGAGCATGTGGTGTCACATGGAGGGGCAGGCTGACAAATGAGGAAGTGAAGGAGCGGTGTGGTGTGGATGTGAATGCGATGGGAAGCGCTAGGAGAAACACATTAAGGTGGTTTGGCCGTGTGGAGGGGATGGAGAGTGAGAGACTGATGAGGAGAGTGTATGTGAGTGAGGTGGAGGGAGGGAGAGGGAGAGGGAGGCCAAGGATGACATGGAGTGGAGAGGTATATTAAAGAGGTGGGGGGGGGGGTGAGCTGGGAGCAGGGCCGTGAAATGGCGGGGAACAGAGCGACATGGAGGCGATTTGTTTGTGGTCACCCCTTACGGGATTAAGGCGTCTGGCTATATATATATATATATATATATAGATAGATAGATAGATAGATAGATAGATAGATGTGTGTGTGTGTGTACACACACACACACACACACACACACACACACACACACACACACACACACACATATGAGGATGCAGAGATGGCAGTGCGCCAAAAACCATCGGAAAAGGGTCGAGGCATTAAAACCAAATGTAATTCTATCTATATATAATTTTCATTTTACTCCAGTACTTGCCATTATGGTGTAGCATAAGTCCCGGAGGATTGGAAGTCAGGTATAATTATTCCCCTGTACAAAGGAAAAGTGGAAAAAGAAGCATGTGGTAATCATAGGGGCATTTGTCTTCTTATTGTAATAGGAAAGTATATGGCAGGATACTTACTGATAGAGTTAGGGAAATAACAGGGGGATTAGCTGAAGAAGAATAGGGATGGAGCTTTTAGGAAAGAAATAGGTTGTGAAGATCAGATATTCATTCTCAGATCATTAGTGGAAAAGTTTCTAGAGAAGGGAATGAGGTTGTATGCGGCCGTCATGGATTTGAAGAAACCATATGACAGGGTGGGTGGACAAAGACTGTGGAAAGTATTAAGAATATATGGAGTAGATGGGAAGTTGTTGAATGTCGTGAATATTATGTATGAGGGTGCTAAGGCTGCAGTGCGAGTGGATAATGAACTGAGTGAATTTTTTTTTATTTGAAGGTTGGACTGAAATAAGAATGTGTCATGTCTCCACGGTTGTTCAATCTGTATATGGACGGGGTTATAAATGAGATACATGGTAGGGCAGTGGATGCTGGAGTGGCCCTAAAGAGAAAGGAAAGTGTTTGGAAACCCCTTCTACTGTTGTTTCATGAATACGAAGGGGAAAGTGTGTAAAAAAAGGGGATCTAAAGGTGAATGTAGGGAAGAGTAATGTTATGGTCTTCGAGAGAAGTGAAGTCAGTGAATGTACAGTGAGGCTGGATGAGGAGGAAATGGAAAATGTGAGTGCGTTTAAGTACTTGGGTAGTGTGATGAGTAAGGATGGAAGTTTAGAGGGTGAAGTGCTTGAAAATGTACAACAGGGAAGAAAGGTTGCTGGTTCCTTGAAAGCAGTGATAAGTAACAGGGAAGTGAGCACTGAAGTGAAAAAGTTACTACATGACAGTATTGTGATAGTAGCTCCAATGTATGGAAGTGTAGCTTGGACTTTGTTGGAGGGACAGAAGTCAAGAGTGAGACCAGTGGAAATGAGTTATTTGAGAGGAGCATGTGGTCACATGGAGAGACGGACTGACAAATGATGAAGGTAAAGGGCGTTGTGGTGTGGATGTCGATGTGATAGGAAGCGTTAGGAGAAACATAGTGAAGTGTCTTGGCCATGTGGGGACGATGGAGAATGAGAGACTGATAGGAAAGTGTATTTGGGTGAGGTGGAGAGGGGAAGAGAGAGGGGGAGGCCAAGGATGAGATGGTGGGATGGAGTGGAGAGGTATATGAGAGAGAGGTGTGTGAGCTGGGAGCAGAGCAGTGAAATTGCGGGGGACAGGGCGACATGGAGGCGATTTGTTTCGGCCACCCCCCACGAGATTAAGGCATCTGGCAATAAACAGATAGTTAAGTGTACCTGAAAAGTGTCATGATGATGGTATGAATGTTAACCAAACTTGTAGTACACAAAAGTGTGCCATTAATAAAATATAGGGATGGGATTTCATGTTGCTTTTCTGGCCCAACTTATTTTTCTATATATAGCCTCCGTCTAAGAAAGCTGCGAAGATATTTTTCAAAGCTATTCATCATATCAGCGTCATATCAGAGATGGGATTATTAAAGACTTTCTCTTCAGCTGAAAGCAATTTTCTGGAGAAAATAACGAGGAGCACTGAGAAAGTGCAACACCCATGCTTTTCAATCGAGCTAAGACCAAAGTTTTCATCTAGCTGTGATCTTGACCTTTGACTGATTGTTCTCAAACCTGAAATGCATCATCCTTGAGTGACCCTGAAGCCTTCCACTAATCTTGATTCAGACTGGATAAAAAATGCCAAGATGACATTGCTCTGTGACCTTGACCTTTGTCATATTGTAAAAAATGAACAATTTAATCTACGTTTAACCCTAAATAATTCCACCAAGTGTAATTCAAACTAAATAAAAACTCTTTAATATTAAGGACCGAAAGTTCAACAGTTCTGTGGCCGTAATTTTTGACTTACTGTTCTGAAAACTGAAACATTACTCCCTTCACCCACCCATTATGCGTTTACCAAGTTTTGTCTAAATGGGATCAAAACTGTAAAAGGTGACCTATTCCAGACCTATTAGCTTTCACATTTTCGGGCAATATTTACGTGCTTCCGATCCAGTGGAGAATGAAGAATCCGCAAAAAAAAAAAAAAAAAAAAAAAAACGCGGTGATCGGTTTTGCCATTTTAGTGCCAGAGAGGCCTAAAATATGAAGAAAGGTAAAGGATACGGAGAAACAGACTTTTGTCAATTGTGCTTTAGTGTGTTAGCGTTATGTTTTAACTACAGTCTATCTCTCTATCTATCTATTGCCAGACGCCTCAATCCCGTTTGGGGTGGCCACAAACAAATCGCCTCCAAGTCGCCCTGTCCCCCGCCATCTCACTGCCCTGCTCCCAACTCACACCTCCCTCTCTCATATACCTCTCAACCCCATCCCTCCATCTCATTCTCGGCCTCCCCCTCCCTCTTCCCCCTTCCACCTCACTCACATACACTCTCTTCGTCAGTCTTTCACCCTCCATCCTCTCCACATGGCCAAACCATCTCAGTGTGTTCCTCATAACGCTTCCTATCACATCCACATCCACACCACAATGCTCCTTTATATCCTCATTCGTCAGCCTGTCTCCATGTGACTCCACAGGCTCCTCTTAAATAACTCATTTCCACTGCTCTCACTCTTGACTTGTGTCCTTCCAACAACGTCCAAGCTTCACTTCCGTACGTTAGAGTTGGTATCACAATACTGTCATGTAGTAACTTTTTCACTTCCATGCTCACTTCCCTGTTTCTTATCACTGCTTTCAAAGAACCAGCAACCTTTCTTCCCTGCTGTACCCTTTCACGCACTTCACCCTCCAAACCTCCATCCTTACTCATCACACTACCCAAGTACTTAAAAGTACTCACATTTTCCAATTCCTCACCATCCAACCTCGCTGTACATTCACTGACTTCACCTCTCTCAAAGACCATCACTTTACTCTTCCCTACATTCACCTTTAGATTCCGTTTCTTACACCCTCTTCCAGACTCATCCACCAAGCCTTGCAGCTCCCCTTCGTCTTCAGTACATCCCCCTATTACGCGCCTACAGTATATGGGCGGCAAAGGACGTTGCGTACTAGGAATTCGGGTACTGTGAATGCATAAGCTTATGGGAAAAATTACTTATGGGTGGCACCCCCCTTCATGGGTAACCCATGAGACGCCTTTCAGACCTAAGTATTGTACTATACAGGGAAACTATCTAAGACATATTACCTAAGACAAAGTAAACCAACAAGATTATGGCTTCACTAGGTAAATCAACAAGGATATGGCTTAACTAAACCAACAAGAATATGCTGCTCACCTGTACCCAAGAGGACAACAGGCGTGATGGAGGTAAGAAGAGAATCCGAGGCAGGATGAGGCACCTAGCATGCTTCTCCTCCATGACCCACCACACCACCTTCCTCACGACTTTCATCACAGCAATTTCGACACTTTTACTACCTAATGCACTCACTTCGTTCATAAACCCTTCAAAGTCTATTTCTGACACCTCAGACATCAAATCAGCCTCTTGATCCTCCTCAGGATATGGCTCTTCTGATTTTGTAGGGAGTGATTCCTCACTTTGTTCAAGCCGAAGGAAACGGGTGATGAGTGTTTGCTTCCGTCTGTTTACTTCCTGGTTGTGCTTGTCGGTGTAGTAACGGAAGGTTCTGTCCAGTGAAGACATCACCTCCTCCACTCGCAACTGAGAGCGTTCGATGGCCTTGAGTTCATCCTTGAATTTATCAAAAGCACACAGTACCCTGCTGATCTCCATCATGGTCAAATCTTCACTCTCCATCACTGGTGTTGCTGCCTTTTCTTCTGCTATCTCCTGCTCAAGGTGGGCGAAGCTTAGGCAACCATTTTCGATTCTTGAGGGGGCAATGTCGCGTACTTGGGGTAACCCCGGATTTGGGCCACTCTTCGCTGCCCGTCTCGCTTACAAGGAGTTCATTTCGCGTACTAATAAAAAATACACTAAAAAAAAAAAAAAAAGTCCTCGCACATAAGGGGGATAGTGTACTTGGAACTCGTGTACTGTGGGGAGGTACTGTACTTTATTAATTATGTTTAGATACTTTATGCGATGCTTTAGGTACCATAAAGACAATCATGAAAATTAAGACTAGATGATTAAGAAAAGTAATACCTCCACAATTGAGCGTTACAAAGCATTACAGTATACTCGTATATTTTAAGGCTTATTGACTCATCCGCGCCATCCCTACATAATGTCTACCCACACTTTGATTCCTATTCTTCCGTTGAGCCACCTGATCCCGATTTACAGAGAAGGGACATCCACGACAATTCATGGTGGACGAACTATATCAGAATGATTTTAGAGAGAGGAAAATATATATTTTCCACTAGGACTGTATATGATACCTAATATAACTCTTTATTAACACGGGTCGTGATTTTTTGAATTGCCACAATAAAAGTGTTAGAATAATACACTGACTCGCTTTGACCCACTGATTGAAGAGGCTAGAATTAATTTCTGCGACTCGCGGTAAGAACTGACTGCATTTAATTTTTAAAACTCGTTTTCACCATAGCCACTGTCAAGATTTTTAATAATGCTTAATCACGGTTTTGTTCTCCAAACAACGGTAAATATTTCAACTTGATTCATTACATCTAGAATAGCTTTATAATTGCTTCTACAACGTAGGGAATTGCTAGATGCCGCTGGTTTGAAATAGCTGATTAAACACGCCTGCACGCAGATGAATTACTTGAGAGAAGCGTGTGGATTTATGTTCAGAGGCAGATAGAGGCAAATGAGGAAGTGAAGGAGCATTGTGATGTTGAAGTGGGTGCCAGTAAAAGCGATAAATACTCTGAGATGGTATGGTCATGTAGAGAGATGGAGAACGAAAGACTGACTAGGAGAGTGTATATCACTGAGGAGAAGGTTGAGAGTAATGATGTGATGGAGGGATTCAGTGGAGATATATGAGAGAAGGGTGTGTGAGTTGGAGGAAGTGTAGTCAAATGGAGTCTGGCTATAGATGGATGGATAGAAGCAAGGCAGATGGTTGCTCCATTCGCCACACACAGCAGTAGGCAGGGATGTGGTGAGTGTGTGTGTGTGTGTGTGTGTGTGTGTGTGTGTGTGTGTGTGTGTGTGTGTGTGTGTGTGTGTGTGTGTGTGGTTGCTCCATTCGCCACACACAGCAGTAGGCAGGGATGTGGTGAGTGTGTGTGTGTGTGTGTGTGTGTGTGTGTGTGTGTGTGTGTGCGTGTTTGTGTGTGTGAGAGAGAGAGAGAGGGGGGGGGGGAAGAGGCTGGGTTCGAATTGAGTCTTTGATCTCTTCCAAGAGATTCACTGGGAAGCAGAGTAAAAAGGGAAGTGAGGAAACTTCTTTTTAGCAGAATATTATATGTATAGGCATTTAGACACATTAGATATGAATAAAACTCACAAAACATTGTTAAATTACACTACCTCAATTTGTTATTTTTTGTTTCAACATTTATTCGTGCCATTCGTGGCGTTGCTGTCCACACACACACACACACACACACACACACACACACACACACACACATTTGAGCCCCAGGACTCTGCCCACAAACCCCCCCTCGCGTCCTCATTCTCTCGTCTCCTATTCCTGACTCCAGTCCTCTCCCCTAAAAAACGATTAAAGCGTCATCTGTGGCTGAAAATCGTACTGAAGTTCAGTGTTAGAACTAAAGTTTTTTAGGGTTTCACCAAATATACTGAATAAGGTGGCACAAAAAATTGCCTCTCTCATGAGAGTATGTGGTAGGAAGGAGGGATTATTCGCCACAATCCCCCAACCAGACATGAATTATGCTGGTAATATACCCGTGTATATATATATATAAATATATATATATATATATATATATATATATATATATATATATATATATATATATATATATATATATATATAATCAAGAAAAGAAAAATAACAGGATAAGCCCTCCACTTGCTTTGTTCTACGGGACGACACACATCCATCCATCAACCCTCATAGTCCAACCCCCACTCACCCCGCCTATCCTACCCATTCCAGTCTTTGCCTAACCCACGACATTTACCTACTCATCCTGCCCACATACCTACCCAAATCTTTCTACCTAACCACCGAACTCTGTCCACCTACCCACCCAACTCTGTCCACCTATCCACCCAACTCTGTCCACCAACCCACCCAACTCTGTCCACCTATCCACCCAATTCTTTCCACCTATCCACCCAACTCTGTCCACCTACCTACCCAACTCTGTCCACCTATCCACCCAACTCTGTCCACCAACCCACCCAACTCTGTCCACCTATCTACCCAACTCTGTCCACCTATCCACCCAATTCTTTCCACCTATCCACCCAACTCTGTCCACCAACCCACCCAACTCTGTCCACCTATCCACACCCAACTCTGTCCACCAACCCACCCAACTCTGTTCACCTATCCACCCAACTCTTTCCACCTATCCACCCAATTCTTTCCACCTATCCACCCAACTCTTTCCACCAACCTACCCAACTCTGTCCACCTACCTACCGAGCTCTGTCCACGGACCTGGCCCACCCAGTCCATCCAACCATCCATCCACCCTGTCCACCGACCTACCTTCCTACCGAACCCTGCCCAATCACCCACTAAACCACCCTTTCCATCCACCCCACCCTGCCCACGCACCCAGTAACCCACCTCTCCCACCCACCCACTAACCCATCCGTCCCAGTCTCCCATTCTCCCTGGCCTCTAGCCTACCATTCACTCCTCCCATCTATTTTTCTTGTCATATCGGCTCCGTGAAAATTACAGCGCGTGAATGGAAGTGAGGGGAACATCCTGGCGAAGCCGATCTGCATTAAGATACCAAGTCAGGGTGGGCTTGCAAACCAAACGACACATACAGTAAAAGAGGGAGGAGAAAACGAGAGAGTGAGCAAGGAGATGAGGTACGGAGCGGGTGCAGGAGGACAGGGGGAAGGAGACTGGTAATATTTCAGGCCTATCGGCTGCACGAGGGCCATTAAGGCAGATAATTAATTTACGCTACATCCAAATCGTCTCATAGAATACAAACAGCAATAACTGGTTTACACCCAAGCCCCCATTTCTACTGGATGTGTGTAACCTGCCAGAAAATTGAACTCAAGTTTTTCCAGTTGCGACTGGGACATTCTAACCCAGCTACCCTCGGCTTCCCCATGAGAGGAGGTGAGGGTAACATCCTGGTGAGGCTGGAGATCTACATTAAGATATCCGGCCACAACTCATGCATACTAACGGTCATATAGAGCGGCAGAGTGATGAGAAGATGAGAGAGGAAGGGAATAAGGAAAGGGGGACGGGAAAGGATGGGAGGGGAGGCGAGGCTTTCGCACCAAGAAGAGAGTAATAGGAGAAATAGGGTTGGGAAGTGCATGGTGCGTGATGAATAATGCGGAATGACGTGCAGAAAGAGAGTGGAAGAAGTGTGGGACAGTGGTGTCTTGTCAGAAACGTAGGTGAAGATTGCAGTGAAAAGTGAAAGGGGCTGAAATCTAGTAATGGTAAAAGTTACAAGAGAAACTTCTTTAAAAAATAAGGAAAGATAATGCAAATGAATGCGAATAAGGAGAGGATGAAACAGAGAAGAGGAAGATTCTAACAGAGTGAGAAGCCACAGAAGACTATGCTTATCACCTAAGGTTCCTACAAATTAGTGTTAGGTGAATACAGTCATCCCGGGACTGGTAAAACAGACTACTACTGTACAATAATTCCGAAGAAAAGATGGTAAAACGGAGATATAAACTGATTAGATACATTTTCAACAGAAAGACATGCATTACATACAGTGAGGCGATGGGAAAACGTAAGTGGTGAAAGCTTGGAAGCAAAAATATGCGTTATAAAATGAGGAAGGGAACGACGGAGGGAAATTGTAAAAGCGCCACTGGACAACTGTGACAGGAAACGGGATAAGGAGAAACTATAAAGAGGAGATAAGACAAAGGGATAGAAGAACTGTATGAATGCATAGGATGTATCATAAAACACCGAGTAACCTGCACACGTTCTGGGCAAATAAGTATTCTACTACAGCTGACGCCACATATTTACTTTCTGGTACTAGTGAGTCATAGGAACAAAAGAGCATTAACACGCAACATAAACCTTCTAACGGTTCGAGACGGCTCTAGTATAATACTTCAGTTGACTCTAGATTATTTCAGTACCAGTAGTTAAAGAGACTTAAGTACTGTAAGAGCACTGTAGGCTGAAGAAAATATCTGAAAGACTGAATGAAAAAGAAACATAAGTATATGTCTGCAGATTCAGTTGCGCACTTCTTACAGAATTTGCAACTTCACCTTGAATTGTGTATTGCGTAGACTCAGATTACCTCATACTGTATGTTGAAACTGTTTTCATACCGACGGCACAAGACGCTTTATATATAAGACATATCTCGATCATTACACGCTAAGCAAAGAAGACACAGTACTTATATCTAACACTTCTGGCCACGGAAAGAATAGACTGAAATGAGCAAACAATAGTTTTAAAAAATCAACCCGGCTTCTCGAACAACGCAACTAAAAAAAAATAAAAAAATGGAAAGAGGATAATTCAAGTGTGCAAAAATAATATAAAAAAAGAATTATTAGAAAGTTGAAGTGCAGTGGGAGAGGAACTATTAATACAGGTATAGACAGATAGATAAATAGATAGATATAGATTTATATGTGCACATATATGTATAAATTTATGAATATATATATATATATATATATATATATATATATATATATATATATATATATATATATATAGTGTTACGAGATGGGAGTAGGCAACACAAGATAACTAAATCTGACTGTGTCAAAACTGAGAAAAACAAAGTGAAAAGGGAACTGAACGAATAGTTAAGTGATGGAAAGCAATAAAAAACTAACTCCAATCTCGCAACACAAGTCCGACAGTAAATAGAATTAGCTGGCGTAAGCAAGGACAAAATTAACACAATGAAAAATACCTATTGGAATACAAGCTAATGATATTTACAATAGATACAATGAGACAATGAAAAACAAAAGAATGAGAAAAACTACACCTGATAATACCCTGAATAATTACACTAAAGCCTGGAAACAAACTTGCCAAACAAAAGAAATAAAATGAGATAATTAAACTGCACTTGATTGCCACAAATAAAAATAATAACAATAATACTTGCGATTGGATGCTGATACGAAGTGAAATGATGTTCACAAATATGTACAACACACAAAATACTGCATCTCCTCCCTCTCTGATCTCCAGTCCAAACACTCCCTCACCCGATGGCAGTCCCACAAAAACTCTGTCTCATTTCAAATTTCTCCACCTTATATACCCTCTGGTGGCATGCATGCATCAACACGCACCTGGAGGCCAGACGAAAAATATACAGATAAGAGATAGGCAAATTAATCTCTCCTCCATACTTCAAACGTTATAAATATCGCTGATGAATACAAAGCTTTATGTCATCAGTATAAGCTCCACCAAAAGTCACTGATAATAAAAACAATTTTAGTCACACCCATGCCGAGAGAGAAAACAGAATTAACTAAGACTTTATGAATGTGTGCAAACCAACAGGCAAAAACATGATAGTGAGTGCATGTGCTTGGACGCTAGTGCACATTGTATCAACGTACACACATATGCCTAACAATACGCATGCATTACATATACATGTATAATATACACAAAAATACACATACACTCTTACGCATGTAACACACCCACATGTAAGAAAGAATTTTCCCTCAGGAAAATTCGTTCTTTACCCACCGCGTGCTGGCTATTTTTAGCCCTATGGGTCACCCCAGTGCTGGCCATTTTTTGACCTTTTTTTTTTTGGCTAAAATGATAGATTTTGATGTGGAAACAATGAATTTCACCATTAAAATGCTCACCGAGGCTCGAAAATGAGTTTTATTGAGTCCTGCATACTCGTGTACAGGTATAGCAGCTCTCTCACGTTCGCCACGTACATGAGAGAAAGCCGTTTTTTTATATAAGGTATACAGGGATGTGTCATGTCTCCATGGTTGTTCAATCTGTACATGGATGGGGTAATAAAAGAGGTACAAGGTAGGGTAGTGGATGTTGGAGTGGCCCTGGTGAGAGAGGATAGTGTTTGGAAACTCCCTGTACTGTTGTTTGCAGATGATACTGTGTTGTTGAGTGAAGACGAAGGGGAGCTGCAAGGCTTGGTGGATGAGTTTGAGAGAGTGTGTAAGAAACGGAATCTAATGGTGAATGTAGGGAAGAGTAAAGTGATGGACTTTGAGAGAGGTGAAGTTAGTGAATGTACAGCGAGGTTCATGGTGAGGAATTGGAAAATGTGAGTACGTTTAAGTACTTGGGTAGTGTGATGAGTAAGGATGGAGGTTTGGAGGGTGAAGTGCTTGAAAGGGTACAGCAGGGAAGAAAGGTTGCTGGTTCTTTGAAAGCAGTGATAAGAAACAGGGAAGTGAGCATGGAAGTGAAAAAGTTACTACATGACAGTATTGTGATACCAACTCTAACGTACGGAAGTGAAGCTTGGACATTGTTGGAAGGACACAAGTCAAGAGTGAGAGCAGTGGAAATGAGTTATTTAAGAGGAGCCTGTGGAGTCACATAGAGAGACAGGCTGACGAATGAGGATATAATGGAGCGTTGTGGTGTGGATGTGATAGGAAGCGTTATGAGGAACACACTGAGGTGGTTTGGCCATGTGGAGAGGATGGAGGGTGAAAGACTGACGAAGAGAGTGTATGTGAGTGAGGTGGAGGGGGGAAGAGGGAGGGGGAGGCCGAGGATGAGATGGAGGGATGGGGTGGAGAGGTATATGAGAGAGGGGGGGGTGAGTTGGGAGCAGGGCAGTGAAATGGCGGGGGACAGGGCGACTTGGAGGCGATTTGTTTGTGGCCACCCCAAATGGGATTGAGGCATCTGGCAATAGATAGATAGATAGATATACTCAGGTATTTATGCTGGGAAGGTATAGCAATGTTCAGTACACTTGTCTGATTATTTATTACTTCAGCATCTATCACAATTTACGTGTCTTTCTCACTGTGAATGCATTATCTTACACTTACATGAAGATAAGTACAACCTGATTTCATTACATACAGTCCTGGCACTAACAAGAAGGTATTTACAACTTGACTTTACTATACAGTCCATACACTTACAAGAAAATATTTACAACTTACACTTACATGAAAATATTTACAAAATGCCGTCACTATGTACAGCACTCGGTGAGGCACACAGGCAGAGTGAGGCAGAGCGAGCGTGAGGGAGGAAGCGAGTGAGTGTATGGCCTTGATGGTCAGGGGGATGGTAGAGGAGCAGTTACCTTACATGCCTGCCCATTTTTACCGACGAATCTTGACAAATGCGGTCACAGTGAAGTTTTTTATTTTAAACCATTTTAAAACTGCACTGGCACTGGCCGCAGAATTATGTCAGACCGTTTTAAAATGGCACTGGCACGCGGCGGGTTAAGAATGTGACAAACAATCAGCAATGATATGGTCAACACCCTTAATATGTCTAACATCCAAATGAAACTGCTGAAGGAACAAACTCCAATGCTTCAGTCACTGATTCATCACCTTCAAATTATTCAGAAATCTGAGTGGATGATGATCAGTATATACAACGACGTAGGTCCAAATGCATTGACATACACAGAAAAGTGCTGCAGGGCGAGGATCAGGGCTAACAGTTCCTTTTCGATAACAGAATAATTACGTTGAGGAACAGAACACTTCTTACTGAAATAACAAACAGGATGCTCTACGCCATGATCAATGTCCTTCATTATCACAGCTCCTGCACCCACACTATTAGCATCTACAGCAAGTTTAAATGTCTTATTAAAGGCTGATGCAGCCATAACTGGATAATTACATAAGACTTCCTTGGCTGCATCAAAACTATTCTGACACACATCAGTCCAGACGTATTTTCTATCTTTCTTAAGCAATTCAGTGAGAGGGGCCACTATTGTTGCAAAGCTCTTCAAAAATCGATGGTAGTAGCCAATACTGCAGGGGAATCTCCAAAGCTCGTGCCTGTTTTGTGGTGCCTGAAAATTCTTTATTACCTCCAGCTTAGAGTCAGGGGGGCGTACAGAACCATGACCAACTACATAACCAAGGTATTGAACTTGTGCACAAACAAACTCACACTTCTTTAAATTTACTACAAGGCGAGCCTCAGAAAGCCTGGACAGCAAAACACCAAGTTCTCTTAAGTGGCTTTCCCAATCATCGGTAAAGACTATTACATCATCCAAGTATACCACACAGCGCTTCATACCACTGCCAACCATGTTCATTAATCACTGAAACATTGCCGGGGCGTTTTTCATACCATACAGCATCACATCACACTGATATGTTTGTCTGTCTGCCACAAAACACAAGGCTTCCTTAGCTTGTTCAGTCAAAGGCACTTACCAAAAGCCTTTCTTGAGATCTAACTTGGTGATATAACTAGAGAAGCTGATGCGATCAATGCAGTCCTCAAGCCGGGGCAATGGGTATGTATCGGTCTTGGTTAGCCATTCACCCGTCTGTAGTCTGTGCAAAATCTTACGGTGCCATCTGGTTTAGGCTGCAACATCACAGGGGAACTCCAGGGACTAACATAGGGGGAGATAAGCCCGAGGACCAACATATAATTGACCTCCTGACGCAGCACACCAACACGCTGAGGACTGACTCGATAAGGAGGCAACTTCACAGGAACAGCGTCACCCACATCCACGTCATGCTGAATCCAATCGGTCTTCCCAGGGGCACTGCTGAATAATTCCATTGTAAGTTGACAAGAGGGCAACGAACTGAGATGTTTGGTCCCGAGGCAGATGTGCTAACCTGGAGTGGACTCCGCCTCATCATTCTTCACCCGGCTACAACCTGGAAAATCGCAGTCCAACTCAAACAAGCTGCTATCAACACCCTCCTCAGCAGCAGCAGCAGTGGCGGAGACAAGGTGTACGGAAGCTGGAGAATCTTGTGCATGATGATACGGCTTCAACATGTTCACTTGGCACAGTTGGTGCTTCTTCCTTCTGTCAGGGGTCTCCACCAGGCAGTCAATGTCTCTGATACACTGCACTATAGGGTAGGGACCACTAAACTTAGCAGCCAGTGGCTGACCCTGCAATGGCAGCAACACCAAAACCTCGTTGCCGGCCTTAAACTCCCTCAGCCTGGCCTTTTGATCGTACCACACCTTCATGTTTTCCTGTGCCTGCTTGAGATTTCCTCTGGCCAGCTCCAGAGTCTCACTCATATGGGTCTTGAAGTCCTGCACATAATGGAGTAAGCTCTGGCTCTCGGTGAGGATGCTGCTCCAAGTCTCCTTAACCAAGCTCATGGGAGGATGGGCAAACACAACCTCATTAAGAGAGAAACCCAAACTCTCCTGGGGCACTTCCCTCGTAGCAAACAGGAGGAATGGGGCACCACAGTCCCAGTCCTCACAGTGCTCCAGACAGTATTTGCAGAGCATATTCTTGAGCGTTTGATGGTAACACTCCAAGGCACCTTGCGTCTCTGGATGGTAGGCACTGCTCTTGATGTGTGTGATGCCAAGTTGAACTAATGACTGCTGGAAGATGTTGGAAAGGAAATTAGACCCTCTAACTGACTGAGCCTCCTGGAGCAAACCAAACTTTGTAAAAAAAAAAAAAAAAATTAACAAAACTCCATCCACTTCCTTAGCTTTGACAGAACGTAGAGGTATCGCCTCAGGGTACCTCATGGAGGGGTCATTGATAGTGAGCAGATATGAGTTACTGCTAGAAGTTGGGGGCAAGGGTCCCACCATATCAATAATTAACCTGGAAAAAGGGGGATCAATGGCAGGAATGGGAACAAGAGGGGCCTTAGGGACAGATTGTTTCAGCCTACCCACTACTTGACAGGTATGACAATGTTTGACAAACTTAGCCACATCTTCTGCCATGCGGGGCCAGTAGAATTCTGCATGCAGCCTCTCCGTGGTCTTCCTTACACCCATGTAACCTGCAAATGGAGTAGAATGGGCCAGTTTAATTAACTCCTGCCTGCACACATTAAGTACTATGAGCTGATGGTAGTCTCACATCCCATCATCTACATTCACATGTGGAGGTCTCCACCATCTCCACAAAATCTCATCTTTCACAAAAAAAATCCACCTTTCTTCTCAAAATCATCCACTGCACACAAATTCAAACTCTGAACCTCCTGGTCTCCAGACTGCAACTCCTTTAACTTCTCACTGTTCACCTCCTCCAACGGAACAGGTGGAATATCTTCCAAAGAACCCATAAACGTATCCGCCAAAGATATCTCATAGTCCAATTCTTTTGTGTCCTCGGACATAGGACTAACTGTTGCCTTTGGTACGATATTGCTGTGCACACTACAAGCAATCTTCTCCTATCGACTCCTCTCTGCACATGACATGTACCAAGTCAATGCACAAACTGGGAATACCTGTGCATCATTGGGATCAACCTGTGGGGGAACTTCGGGCACTGGCACCTCTGACAAAACTGGAGTGGTAATCTCCTCACCTCTAATTAGGCCATTGCCAAGTATTAAATCAACACCACTCTCCGGTAAATAATCTACGACACCCAAGCGTGCCAATCCATCAAACAACTGACATTTAGCCTCACTAGAAACTAGTGGCACAGTCTTTGCACCAGTTACTCCTCTAATCAAAACAAACTTTCCTCCTGCAACATCAAGAACTTCATTATTTGGCCTTATCCACAAAGAAACTGAAGAACCAGTGTCACGAAGAATGTGTGATGGATGCTGCACACCATTCACCTTCACCGATCCAGAATACAGGTAGGGGGCATATGAAGAAGCAGGGGCAACACTGTTCGTCACCGCCTGTACCGCACCTCCTGAAACAGCGGGCTCCGACACAACTGTGGCCTCCTCCTTCCCGCCTTCTGGAACAACATCAACCCTAGAAGGGGGTAAAACATCAGAGTTTCCCTGCCTAACAACTGCGGAACCACCTGAAGGGGTAACCACGGGAGCTCCACAAGAAACAAAACTCACTGGCTTCACAACACCTGGCTTTTGTCAACATCTATCTACAGTGTGACCTGGCTTCTTGCAATATGAACAAGTAAATGGGCACCGTGTAGGTTTTGGGGAAATGTGAGGTGTATCAGGTTTGGGTGTGGAGTAATTCGTGGAGCTGGGTTTCTGAGATGGTTGTTTGAGGAACTGAGAGGGGTAACACTTCTGAGGAACACTCCTAGGAACTTCCTTACCCTTATTCAGATTCTTAAACAAAAAATAATCGTCTACATAAACTGTAGCTTCAGCAGCATTCTTAACTTTCTTATCAGCAAGGTAAGTTCTTAAATCTGTACCAGTCTTATCAAGGAAGTTCTCAAGGATAACAAGTTCCTTAAACTTAATAAGATTCTGAGACATCCTCACTTCGCATCCATTGATTAAATGCATCAGTCATCTGCCTACTGAAATCTACAAAGGTATCATGGGGGTGCTTCCTACAATTCCTAAATCTCTCCCTGTAAGCTTCAGGTCTCATCTCGTATGCAAGCAGTATGGCTTCCTTTAGTACCTCATAATCTTGTGATTCTTGGTGGCTAAGATTGTCGTAGGCCTTCAACACTTTACTTTGATTACTGTCTGAACTAGAGATGACCAGCTGTCTCTGGGCCACTTGTTACCTGTAGCACCCTTCTCAAATCGGTCAAAGAACTCCCGGAATAAGCACTCATCGAATGGGAGAACTAGTTTAGTGGGTTCAACAGCTCTAAATTCTGAAAAAGAATGGGGAAAATTGGTTGATGCACTTGGACAATTCATATGCATTTCATAGTCAAGCTTCATCTGCTGCTGTTTAGTATTCTCCTCCTCCCTTTTCTCCCTTTGAAGTTGTTGTTTAAGTTGTAACGTCCTATTCTTCTCGTCCTTCTTCTCCCTCTGAAGCTGTAGTTGAAGCTGTAACGTCCTATTCTGCTCCTCTCTCTTCTCCCTCTGAAGCTGTAGTTGAAGTGTAACATCCTATACTCATGATCACGCTTAGCCTGCACTGCGTCAATAAATTCTTTCTGATGGATGACAGTGTCCTTGGCTAAACTATCATGGGGTGAATGAACTGATGTCAGGACTCCATAAATAATTACAAATCATAACAGATAGCATGATAAATAGATAAATAGACAGGTAGAAGCATCAAGTCAGGGGATGAGATAGGTAGTGTGTCAGCAAGAATCGAGCAAAGATAAACAGGCTTGCACACTCTTAACTGGAGGAATGCTGATATGCACACGAACAGTGCCTCGTGACCATACACACACATACACACACACCGGCTTCTAGAAGTTTCACATCAGTATATTCCACGTGACACGACCCCTGCTAAAATAGGAATTTAGGAAGCAGAGCTCAGAAGGAGGTTAGCCTTAGAATCGACAGGTGGTGGAGAGAAGGAGACTGGCCGTAGAATCGACAGGTAGTGGAGAGAGTGAATAAGAAGAGGGATCCAACTAGACTTACTTAGTATATTAAGTCTCTGTATAATACATACGCTGCTGAACTTAGACTTTCTCTGAAGATAATAAATCAAGATCAACTCCCTGTATTCATCTTTAACTCCTCCTGCTCTTCAATTAACTCAAGACTCACCTATTACAAGAATTAAGAGTTACATATAGAAAATTGTTGGCTACAAAGCTTTAACATTAAATGGTGGGAGTAACAAACGAGCCTATGAGCCTACAAGCCTACGAGTACAAACTTACGAGTCTACGAGCCTACGAACCTACGAGTCTACGAGTCTACGACTGTACAGTTGATTCTACATTATCAAGATTGAAAACAAACAATACCTCTTACAACCAACAACTTACAACCAGCTCCTGACGGTATTCTTTCCAACCCCCCCTCCGTCTCCCCTATCATCATGCTGATTTAGAGGTGAAGAGGGCACAGGACGCCTTGCCAGTAGTTTAACAAAATACTAATACAAACAATCTTCCAATTTCTATGAAGAATCAACGAACTACAACAATCTATGACCAACTACAAGTAACAACTCTACGAGTTGTCTGTATAATCTACACTCACCTACAAGTAGCGGCAGTCTTCATCCCACAACGAGTAAATCACAAGAGGAAAGGACCGAGAATACATCGAGAAAGAAAAACAAAACAAACAAACGAAGAGCGAGACACGACTCACAACTCACAACCACCTGACCTCACCCTCCTCTCTCTCGTACAGCCCCCCAACCTCCATCGCTGACGCAGGAGTGCGAGGTCAAAACGACAACAGCAAATACCAAGCCCATATTCACAACTCATCTTACTCATCTTCACTCAAGTTACTCATCGCTACTCAGTTACACACCACAGCAACCAGTGTGGGAAGTGGACGTCACCATACGTGTTTGCTGAGACGACGCCACGTCAATCAACTCGTGTATGACACCACCACTCACACCATTCCCACCACGTTAAAATTTAGTGAGTTACGTAGATACTTCATTTCTACCATACACAATGATAGATGACACCTTTTGCACAAACATATAAAACATGCTATATAATTACAACTTAAATACATATACCTACTTCAATTATCTTCATAATTCAGACATTATATACTTACACCAACAATAAATATTCTACACTGTACTATATATATTTATTCATTTACTGTAGCATTTATTTACTACCAACGAGTGTTACCATTTATTCCTACATAAAATACGTGTTTCATACATACAGTTATACATTATTACATCCACAAAGTAATAAAGAAAATATAGGCTACTATCGCAGTTACTCAGTGAGCGATTAAAAGAACTGTATTAAATATTTATTAATTAAAGCTACCTAGTGGAAACAGACAAATTAAGTCACAAGGAAAACCAAAAAAAAAAAAAAAGCCAACATAAATGACGTTAGCAAGAATGAACAATATCTTCCACACAATCGTGAAGACAAAGATTTCCGCACAGTGCTGACACATATATTGCCCACGATAGGTACAAGTGAACAACAAGTCAGTGTATATAGTTAATACTGTATATAGTGTATATAGTTAATACTGTATATAGTGTATATATATTTTTTTTATATAAAATAACAAAATATGGGGCTATATAATATCATTTTCAGTAATATCTGTGCAATATAAACTAAACCTTAAAAAAGGGTCTCAAGGAAATTGGCCAGCAATTATGCAACCTCGGACAACACCGAAAAAGCATAGACAAACGAAGAAAAACAAACTATAGAAAATCAATATATCCAAAAAAAAAAAAGGGAAGAAATACAGTAAGATCACATAACAAACAAATGAAAATAGGTGTATTACTAGAAATGCCGAAATACCACATAAACTCCTTCTATAAGTGAAACAAAAACCAAATTAGTGTTCTCCATAAGCAAGTGGCATGGTATGTCGTGGATTTCAGGTTTAAATATTCCCGCCCATGACTGCACATTTTTGTAAATAGTTTTCTGTGCTGTATAATTTGGCTAAAATATTATTTATCGTTAGAGATAAATCTGGTCATGGAGAAAACAACGAATTTAGTTATAATGATTCAATAATGTTAAGTTTCATTTCATTTACTTCGTGCACGAAGCTGCTCGAAGCTGTCAGTTCTCTCCCTTCTCCCAGAGAGTTCAGTTCTCTCCTTGCCACCAGACTAGACAGTTCTCTCCTTGCCACCAGCTAGTACAGACGTGCCTTAACCCGCCCCATCCCGACGTTTTCTGGGCAGTGGTACGCCCCAGTCCCGACATTTTTGGACCTTTTTTTTTTTTTTTAGCTCAAACATCCGCTTTTGGTGAGAAACATCGAAAATTCATAGAGAAATTGCTCACCTGAGGTTTAAAATACTCGATCTAGGTACAAGCACTTCCTTACCTGACTGGGTTTTCTAACAGGCTGGCACCAAAGAAAACGAGTTCTATGGGAGGGTAACTATTTTATCCACTCATAAACAGTATTTATTTATTTACTTGGTACGAATTTATATGTAGTACAAGAGTATATTGGTTTTCAAACAGTAATATAGGCATTATAAGCATTGTTTCACTCACTAACTCACCATTCATGACCTTTTTTTTCCCACATTACCTGATCATCATTTCTGACTGTTTCTTCCTCTAATGCTATGTAACCTTTGTCCTCCACATTGTCATCGATTGGGGAATCACTCTGGTCCTGAATGTCTTTCTTGGCCAGGTCACTGGTAACAGGTGAATTGCTGAGACAATGGCGTGCAGGGGGGTGGAGAGGTTATGCGGTGTAAGGCATTGTCCCTGCTTGGCATCTTGTAGAGGAATAGAGGAAGGTGTCCCGTGTATACGTGCCGAAAATCACTCGCGAAATCGCTCGCGAAAATTGAAAATTGTGCAAATTAGGGACCTTGCAATGTTGCCGCGTTAATTCACGTTGCTGGGACATGAGTGCACATCACGTGCGGACGTTAATTCACGTCGCCGGGACGGCGCAGCCTTAAGCATTCTTCAAGAATTATCCATCTCTCTCTGGTATCATTAACATCAACACCACAGCTAAGTACTCAGCATATTTCTTAGGCCTAGAGTATTTATACTGAGTACTGATTAAAACGCCACATTCACATTCCGTATATTATAATGGTGAGTTGTTTCGCTTTATGTTAGTTTATAATTAAGACCCCCTACACTAAAAATAACTAACATAAATTTGGTGCCATGACCAGGATTATATCTAGTGATAGATACTAGGGGGTTGCGGGTTTGAGAGCAGGAACATCATTTGAGCTGTGTCTGCGATCAACCATATGTTGCGTGGGGCATTCATATGTCCAGGGATTCCAGCTAGATCGTCCGGTGCAGTTTCCAGATGGTGTTCCAGCCTTTTATGTCCGCAAGTTTGGCGTGCCTGGATACACCAGACAACAAAAGGGTGTTCGATTGCCTTCTGAAAAGAGCGTGTTGCTTTCTTGGGCAACAAGCTCCTAGTGAGGGAGTTTAGGGTTTGATCTCCTGGACTGCCTAATATACTGCCCTCACAGGGGCTTGACAAAATTGTCAAAAATTTAATATGGAAATCTGGCTTAGTTTTAATTCATTTCACTTTATTTGGATTCGCCCACGAAAGACTACACTCAACTTGAAATTCTGCATTGTTGTTATCTTCTTTCACTTAATTGCCTATATCATTAAAATGGATAAAATAAAATCATTAAAGAGGCTTAGAGCTTCCAAAAAGGGAGCAGTCACAAAACTGACCACTAACTTAACAGAATTTATAGAACATGCCGCAACCGTTCATGACATCAAAGGTATGAAGGTAACAGTTGAGAAGATCCTCACTGAGATCGAGTCTTACAATCATGAGTTGTATGAATTATATCCTGATGAAGACCTAGAAGAAGAAGTGGTCAGTGATATGGAATATGTTAATAAGGTCAAGACACTTGATAGAATTAGAGTGTGCTCTAGATATACCCACCAAGGACTCGGTAGTACAAGAACAGGCAGAGAGTTGGAAAGCAATGGGAATTAAATTACCGTTTCTGAAAGTGCCAGCATTTGAAGGTGATCCCATTCAGTGGCTGGGTTTTTGGGAGCTGTTTGACTGCAGTATGCACTCCCAAACAGATCTGACAGACATCCAGAAATTTACATATCTTAGGGGACAATTAAGTGTTGAAGCACTCCGAATTATTAGTGGATTCAGTTTGGTAGCAGCTGCTTATGAATCAGCAGTCACAGTTTTAAAGATTACCTACGGTCAAGAAGATCGCATAAAGGCTGCTCACATTGCTAAATTACGTAATTTACTTCCCCCACCTCATGAAGTGATTGAACTAAAGGACTTTTCTGCATCATTTGAATGTGCGTTAGAATCACTACGTACAATGGGAATGACTGTGGTGAAATTTGTGCTATTTTACTCCATAATAAACTCACTGGTACACTTTTGGAAGTGATCAAACGTGAACTTAAAGAAAAGTGGTTGGATGTAGATGATTATGTTTGTGTGTTAAAGACGGAGGTATGTAACATCGAAAGTAGACAGAATCCCTTAGAACATTTGGGTGAGACCGCTACGGCAGCATATGCAGTGAAGCAAGTGAAACACGCTGAACCTATGCAGAGGAATGGATGTAAATTGTGTTTTAAACCAGGACATTTTTGGGCTAAGTGTACAAAGTATAAAGTAAAAGGGGCAAAATTAAAGAGAGCAAAGCAATTGAGGCTGTGTGTCGGGTGTTTGTCGGCAGATCATGGTAGTCAGGATTGTACAAATCCCAAAGTAAGGCCATGTCGATATTGCCAGAAGAAACACTACAACTATTTGTGTCCGACTGCTCGTTCTGAACCACATGAACAAACAGTAACCCAGGAACCAACAGTGACAATGGCTATGGCTTCGAGTCGTAATGCAGTGTTGTTGCCAACAATTCAGATGCCATTGGTTACTCAAACGGGCCAGAAGAACAAAATAAGGGCTTTATTAGATTATTGCTCACAACGTACCTTTGTTCTAAGAGCAAGTTTAGCGAACTTGAAAGTTAACAAGATGAGAAAGGAACGTTTACAACTGCAAGGTTTTACTGGCTCTATGGGTAGATGAGTAGGAGGTAGTGGAGTTGTTTTACCGCCATCGTAGAAAGGTGCGCAAGTTGAGGGCGGTGGTTGCAGACGTACTACCTAACTATAAGCCAGGGAAGGGGCTGCAACATAATGTGCGGGATCTGAAGGCTCGAGGCTACAAGTTAGCAGATCCAAGTGACACTAGTGGGGACATAGTCGAACTGCTGATTGGGGCAGACTTTTATTATCACTTTGTACACGCTGGCTATATAAGGGAAGGAAGCATAATTTTGTTACCCACAAATTATGGTTATACACTGAGTGGTACTTATCGGTCAGAAGAAGAAGGTACTCAAGTAGAGCTGGTAACTGTTCTGAAACTGGCAGTAGATCCGATAATGGAGTTAGTAAATATTGATGGCAGGAATACTACTCCAGAAATCAAGGATCTGACAGCTCTATGGGACTTAGATCACATAGGTATTAGTCCCAATGAGACCGATAAAAGGAGAGAAGGTATTAGGTAACTTCCATGAAACGGTGCAATATTCAAAAGAACAGGGACAATATGTTGTGGAATTACCATGGAAAGAAAACGTTGATAAGTTGCCTGACAATTTTAAGTTAGCCTTGGGCAGATGAAGAGGTTTGCAGCGTAAATTCATGAAGGATCCCAACTATTGCAAACAGTATAGTAAAGTCATGCAGGATCAATTAGAAAGAGCATTCATAGAAAAGGTGGAGGACAAGAGTCTGGTAGGACATCCTGTACACTATCTAGCTCATCATATTGTCACTAAAGATAGCTTAACAACACCACTTAGAGTAGTGTTTGATTGTTCAGCTAGAGAGCATGAGAGGGCATATAGTCTGAATGACTGCTTACACGCAGGCCCATCTTTGGTTAATGACCTCACACAGATATTGTTGCGCTTTCGGTGTCATCGTTTTGCCTGGGTGAGTGACATCGAGAAGGCATTTTTTTATGGTGGGGTTATCTGAAAGGGATAAGGATGCCACTAAATTTCTTTGGCCTGTTGAACAAATAGCCCTTATATGATATATAGGTTCAAGGCAGTATTGTTTGGAGCCACTTGTTCCCAATTCCTCTTGAATGCCACCATACAAAAACATTTATCAGTGGTTCAGGAGGATAAAGCCTTGATTGATAAATTAAGGAAAGGGTTGTATATTGCAAATTTGCAAGGAAGCAAGGAAGATGAGGATGCTTTACAACAATTGTGTTGGGATGCCCTGAGAGTATTTTCAAGTGCCAATTCGTCCTTAAGAGAGTGGGTAACAGTGTGAAATTGCGGAAGCTACTCCACCTATAGGGTTTGGCTTCTGAAGTTCAGGACAAGGTAAAAGTATTTGGCTAACTGATATGGATATGTTACAGGTGAAGGGACACGAAAGTAGACCCACAGTATTGACAAAGTGTGAGGTGTTGTGCATAACTGCAGGTGTGTTTGACCCTCTGGGAGTATTATTGCCGGTGACCATCCGTGCAAGAAAATTTGTACAAGATCTATGGCGTATAGAATGTGGGTGGGATGTTCCTATACCGGAAGATAAGGAGGCTGAATGGCAGGGGATATATGAGGATATGATTAACAGTACCAGTATTGTATTTCCCCGCCAAGTCACCAATAGTAAAAAGGTCACGTAGCATCTGTTTAGTGACGCAAGCACTACTGCTAACGGTGTAGCAGCCTACTTAGTTAATGAGGGAAGTGTAGATTAGCTATGGCAAAGGCCAAAGTAGCACCCATTAAACCCCTCACTATACCAAAATTAAAACTGATTGCTGTCATGCCAGCAGCTCGTCTCGCCAAGTATGTTTCTGAGGCCTATGCGGACGAGTTAAGCATAGAGAACATATACCTCTGGACGGATAGCCAGATAACCCTATACTGGTTGTCTAGTAAAAAACTATTGCCTGTTTATGTTCAGAACAGAATTGACGAAATAAAGGCATTAGTCCCTGATGCTGAATTTCGTTATGTGTCTACAAAGGACAACCCCAGTGATATGATTTCCAGAGGGAAGTCATATGCGTCCCTAATAAGTTCTTCTTTTGGTGGGGAGGGCCCACATGGCTACCTCACCAAAAAATGTGGCCAGAAAATGGTTCATTTGAGGAAGTTGGGGACGTCACCACGGGTTGTTTCCTCGAAGAGACCCTGTCATTGCCAGTATCGGTAACCCTTCCTGCCATATTGAATTGGAACTGATATGGTCCTTATGTAAAGACAAGGCATGTGACGGCATGGGTATTGAGATTTATCAAGACACTGAAAGATAGGAGACAAAGAACACATGAGGCAATGCCGGCTTATTTGACAGTGCTGGAAATAAGGACAGCAGAATCAGTAATGATTAAGTTAGCTCAAATGGAAGTGTACCCTGAGGATTACCATTATTTATCCACTGGAAAGGGCACACCAAGTAATGCTGTGAAGTAGTTAGGCCTCTATATGGAAGGTGGGCTGTTGCATTGTAAGGGTAGGTTACAGTTGTCAGACTTAGAGGAGGAGGGTAAGTACCCTATCCTAATACCTAGTAAACATAAGATAGCGGCTCTCCTTTCTGAATACTGCCACAAGGTGTGTAGCCATAGTGGAGTAAGTTATGTTGTAAGTTACATAAGACAAAGGTTTTGGATTCCTAGGATCAGACAAATTGTAAAGAAGGTTTTAAGGAAATGTATAACTTGTAAAAGGTTACAAGGTGCCCCACACAGTGCAGTACAGGCTCCGCCATTACCCTACTTTAGGGTTCAGGAAGTGAACCCATTTCAAGTAACAGGAGTAGACTACACAGGTGCTCTATCCATTAAAGAAAAGGGCACCGTAGGAAAATTATATGTAGTCTTGTTTACCTGTGAAGTTACTAGGGCTATATACATTGAGACGGTGTCAAACCTCTCCTGTGAGTCCTTCATTCATGCCTTCCGTCGGTTCTGTAGCAGGAGAGGCTTCCCTGAACTCAGAATTAGTGATAATGCCACTACATGCCATTACATTTATAAGTGGAGCCAGTGTGTTGAGGGAGTTAAAAAATGATCCAAGGTTACAGAGTGAATTGGTAAAGGTAAATTGTGAGTGGCGGTTCATACCGGCCAGGGCGCCATGGTTCGGTGCCATCTGGGAAAGAGTGATAGGCATCCTAAAGGCTGGCCTGAGAAAGGTATTGGGTCGAGCTTTAGTAACCCGTGAAGAACTGGATACTGTATTATTGGAACTTGAGGCCACAGTCAATGACCATCCACTTGGATATACGTATGGTGACCTTGAAGAGCCACTCCCTATTACTCCTTCACAACTTATTAATGGGAGGCGTCTTAGACAGTTCCCGAAACAGGAAGTCAGGGATGATGATCTCACACACATCACCTGGCGGACTAATTTGGGGATAAACAGACGTCTCCTATACGTGACAAATATTTCACGAGATCTGTGGAGGAGATGGACCACTGACTACCTAATATCTCTCAGGGAGCAACACAGTCAATTGACATACAAGAAGGGGAAGGCAGCACCACAAATTGGGGATGTCATGCTGATATACGACAATGGACCTCAACTTCTCTGGCGACTAGGTCGGGTTACCAAATTGTTACATGGTCCCGATCAAGAATGTAGGGTAGTACAGCTAAGGACAAGCGCCTGTTTGACCACGAGACCAATGGTTAAGCTGTATCCCTTAGAAATTGATATAGAAAGGGAAGAAGATGACAGCCAAACCGGCACTACCCAACACCTCCCTACACCCATAAATGACAGATGTGATGCCCCGTTGAGGACATCACGTCGGACCGCCTTAGGTTCCTCCTAACTATGGCGAACCCTGATTGGGACGGGACAGTTGTAAATATTATATATACAGTATTTTGGGCGGGGGAGTATGTCGTGGATTTCGGGTTTAAATATTCACGCCCATGACGGCACATTTTTGTAAATAGTTTTCTGTACTGTATAATTTGGGTAAAATATTATTTATCGCTAGAGATAAATCTGGTCATGGAGAAAACAACGAATTTAGTTATAATGATTCAATAATGTTAAGTTTCATTTCATTTACTTCGTGCACGAAGCTGCTCGAAGCTGTCAGTTCTCTCCCTGCTACCAGAGAGTTCAGTTCTCTCCTTGCCACCAGACTAGACATTCTCTCCTTGCCACCAGCTAGTACAGACGTGCCTTAAGCATTCTTCAAGAATTATCCATCTCTCTCTGCTATCAATACCGTCAACACCACTTCTAAGTACTCAGCATATTTATTAGGCCTAGAATATTTATAGAGTACTGATTAAAACGCCATATTCACATTCCGTATATTATAATGGTGAGTTGTTTTGCTTTGTTAGTTTATAATTAAGACCCCCTACAGTGATAATAACTAACATGGTACGTCATCACAAACTCCTTCTATAAGTGAAACAAAAGGCAAATTAGTGTTCTCCACAAGCAAGTGGCATGGCACATCATCACATAAACTCCTTCTATAACTGAAACAAAAAGCAAATTAGTGTTCTCCACAAGCAAGTGGCATGGCATATCATCACATAAACTCCTTCTATAAGTGAAACAAAAAGCAAATTGTTGTCTCTACGAGCCAGTGGCACGGCACATCATCACTATCATCGACCGCAGCATGAACAGATTCGATGTCAGGACTGCAATTATTACAGTTATGTAACGACAAACGATTGCATTATGTTACACTTGCTACAATTATGTAACTACAAACGATATGTAACAATTATGTAACGACAAACGATTGCATTATGTTACACTTGCTACAATTATGTAACTACAAACGATATGTAACAATTCATACAATGTTAGTTATGCATTATCACAATGTTACCACAATATTATGTAACAATTCATACAATGTTAGTTATGCATTACCACAATGTTACCACAATATTATGTAAAAATTCATACAATGTTACAGTTATATATTACTACAATGTTACTACAATATTATGTAACAAGTCATACAGTTTTACCACAATTCTGTATTACCAGAATCATCATACAAATTAGGTGAAATATTAGACATTACTAAAGGGACAACTCCATATGTAATGTAATGACCTAGCAATATTACCATTGGACAATTATATGTGAATGTCTGTTATACATACACATCTTACAAAATGTCATACAATAACCAGTTTAACCATATTGTATTTGTTCATTTATGTAAACAACTTGTTTAACATATAATATTACTGAACCGTTACAATATTAACATGAATATTATATGTCTACAATATTATAATCAATATTATGTACTAATAGATTAGCATTTGTCAATGATGATTACTGTCAGAGGACCGCCAGTGGCGTGACCGAGCGATGTCAGGACTCCATACAATAAAAACAAATCATAATAGATAGCATGATAAATAAACAGATAGACAGGTAGAAGCATCAAGTCAGGGGATGAGATAGGTAGTGTGTCAGCGAGAATCGAGCAAAGGTAAACAGGCTTGCACACTCTTAACTGGAGGAATGCTGATATGCACACGAACACTGCCTCGTGACCATACACACACACCAGCTTCTAGAATCTTCTCATCAGTATATTCCACGTGACACGACCCCTGCTAAAATAGAAATTTAGGAACCAGAGCTCAGAAGGAGGTTAGTCTTAGAATCGACAGGTGGTGGAGAGAAGGAGAGTGGCCATAGAATTGACAGGTAGTGGAGAGAGTGAATAAGAAGAGGATCCAACTAGATTTAGTATATTAAGTCTCTATATAATACATATGCTGCTCAACTTAGACTTTCTCTGAAGATAATAAATCAAGATCAACTCCCTGTATTCACCTGTAACTCCTCATCCTCTTCAATTAACTCAACACTCACCTATTACAAGAATTAAGTGTTACATATATAAAAATGTTGGCTACAAAGTTTTAACACTGATCTAGAAATTGATTCAAGG
>NC_137055.1:27820081-27830081 GCF_032717465.1 Coenobita brevimanus
TTTTTTTATATATATATATATATATATATATATATATATATATATATATATAAAGTACCACTCACCTACATTACGCACCTAAATGAACACTCGTGGCACAGTTCACGCATATTTTACATAAAGTATAATTTATCACTAAATGTCAGACCAAGGTACAGTACCTGTTCAATGACGTCCCTCGTTCCATGTCATCGTTACCTTTCACAGCACACCTGCTGCTAAAGTACCACTTACCTATGCTACGCACCTAAATTAACACTCGCGGCGCAGTTCATGTATATTTTACATAAAACGTAATTTATCACTAAATGTCAGACCAAGGTACAGTACCTGTTCAGTGACATCCCTCGTTCCTTGGCATAGTTGATTTTCACAGCACACCTGCCACTAAAGTACCGCTCACCTATGCCACACGCCTAAATGAACACTCGCGGCACAGTTCACGTATATTTTACATAAAGTATAATTTATCACTAAATGTCAGACCAAGGCACAGTACCTGTCTAATGACGTCCCTCGTTCCTTGGCATCGTTACCTTTCAAAGCACACCTGCCGCTAAAGTATCGTTCACCTATGCTACGCACCTAAACGAACTCTCCCGGCACAGTTCACGTATATTTTACATAAAGTATAATGTACCACTAAATGTCAGACCAAGGTACAGTACCTGTTCAATGACGTCCCTCTTTCCTTGGCATCGTTACCTTTCACAGCACACCTGCCGCTAAAGTATCACTCACCTATACAACACACCTAAACGAACACTCGCGGCACAGTTCACGTATATTTTACATAAAGTATAATTTACCACTAAATGTGAGACCAAGGTACAGTACCTGTACAATGACGTCCCTCGTTCCTTGACATCGTTACCTTTCAAGGCACACCTGCCGCTAAAGTATCACTCACCTATGCTACGCACCATAATTTATGTCATCATGAGGATACGTGGCACATTTCACTTACACTTCACACAATATCATACACAAATACATGACTACCACAATGATTCCACCCTAATCTCCACAATTATTCCCTTCCTTACTACGGTTTAACGTGACTGTGATGCAGCATCCTCCGCCGGGAGAGTACAATGCAACTCTATTGTACTGGCACACACCACACTCCTTCACGAACACCCGCAGCATGTTTGACGTATATTTCAAACAATTCCATACGCATTTTCACTATCAGAATCACAATAATTCCATCCCTGACCACCTCTAATTCTCCCTTCCTGACTATATAAACTGTACGTGATGCCTGCCCCATTCCACACTATGGTTCGTGGCATCCATAATGCTAACTAGTTCCATAATTTCACCAAGCCAGCCACAATATCTTTCACATACAATACAGTTTAGGCATTGGCTTCATTATATACCTATTTGTAATCACACCATAGGGCTTTGTAGAGGGTGAGAGGCGAAACTCAACAGTGAACACGAATATCGCCTCTAAGCCTAACGATGGATAACAGACACAATTCCTTTTCTTGACATATATCTATGTTCCATCGACAATATCACATACAAATATGCTCACAAATATTGGATTATCACACTGAGTCTATAGGGATTTGGCTCGGGCAGGAGGGGAAGAATTAGTAGGAGTTTAAAGGGACAGTACACATGACGCAACCTCACCGCCTGGCTGCTTGGAAGAGACTGAGGTTTATCGCTATGTGCTGGGCCCCATGAGGCAGCTCAGTGTTGCCAATGCCTTACCTTTGGAAAGCGCTGCACTCGCTACGACGTGTCAAAATTTGACGCAAATCCGCCAGAAACGTAATTTTTGGCGAATTTTTTGGTGCTTAGAAATGCGATTCAAGTGACTGAACATCTTTAGAACAATCCACATGAAACGTGAATCGCGTGAGTGACCCTGAGAGGGTTAATTAAGCACCAAAAGGGAAAAGGTAAAGCTTGCAAGAAAACTAACTTAACTTTACAGTCGGCGGTCAGGGATACTGGTAGGGTGCCGTAAAAGCTGCACTAGGTCATTAAGAATAAAAAAAAGATGTAGGCTTGATCACCAGGTTAATCAGTGAAAGGAGAGGAGAGCCAAACGTGGTGGTGAACATTGAAATCTCCTAGAATGGAGATTTCAGAGAAAGGAGAAATGATAGAATGTGTTCCATCGTACAAGTAAGACAGTCGAAGAATTTTCCATAGTAGAATTAGGAAGGTGTGGGTGCCAATCATCCACCCACTTGGTGTAATGGTAGTCGTTTTTTTTGGGTAGCTCTACACTGAGTGCCAAGCAAAATGATTTCCTGTAAACCAGGAAAGCATTTACAATGCTGGCTCGTAACCTTATAACCAACCAACACGTGTTCCCTATGTGATAACAAGGGGGTTGGTAGAGGGTTAGTGCCCCTCCCTGGAAAACATCATCATCATCATCATCATCCAGACCTACTTTCCCACCCAAGGGCAGAGTGAGGAGTAGCAATGTCCAGACAGCCCAATCCAATGGGCCACGCTTCCATTCACTCATCATGCAAGCCCCCGGAATCCTGGTTCTATCGGATACACCAACAACATTTGACATGTTCTGTAGCGTCACATAAACTTATCTGATAGAGTCAATCTGGATGTTGCCATGTTAAAAAGGGGGACCAAAATCCCTGAGCATGCACTTCTCCTCACAAAATTCATCCAGCCAGCTCAATCTCTTTTCAGTTCCCTAGCCTCACCGATTTCCATACCTTTCTTCCTCACACACTCATCTATCATACCTCTCCACCATCTCCTTGACCTACCTCACCTTTTCCCTCCTTCAAATTCGCTCAGATATTCCTTTTTCACCACCCTGTTGTTATTCATTCTCTCCACATGACCATACCATCTAAGTACGCTCTCTTCGATTCTGGTGTCCCCTGACTTCCTCACTCCACATCTTTCACGAATCACATTATTTTGTATCCTATCCATCCTCTGTACTCCACATACATTCCTCAGCAGTCCCATCTCCAATGCTCTTACTCTTGACTTTTCATTTTCATGCCACACCATAGTCTCACATCCATATGTAAAAGTTGGCACTAACACTCCCTCATGCAAGTCTCATGCAGCCGCACAACACTCAAGCCTCCGTTTCTTATCACGGCCTTCATTGCATCAGCTACTTTTCTTCCTTGTTTCACTCAACTTTCAACTTCTTTTGAACATGTTCCTCTCTTTTCTATCACTGTACCCAGGTATTTCAACCTTCCCACTAATTCCAGTCTCTCTCCTTTCACTGTAACATCACACTGGGAGTCACCGTCTTTCTCAGTAACCATCACTTTTCTCTTTTCTACATTTACTCTCAAAGCACAAAGCTCACAGACATCGGCAAACCTCTGCACTTTTCCGGTGCTTGCAAGCAGTACTGCATCATTAGCATACAACAAATTTGAGAAATACCATCCATCACCATTAATTACCAATGCCATCCCTCTCTCCATTACTCCTGTTTTTACTGCTCTCAACACCTCATCCATATATATATATATATATATATATATATATATATATATATTGAACCACCATAAGGACATTACACAACCTTGCCGCACGCCCACGCCGATCATGAACCATTCACTTAGATGCCCATTAACCCGCACACATGCTTTGCTACCAACATAAAAACTCTTGACAGCACCTTGCAGCTTACCATCTACACCGTACATGCACAGAACTTTCCACAATCCCTTTCTGTCTTCTTGGCCATATGCATTTTCCAGATCCATGAATGCCATAAACATCCTACGGTCCTTCTTACAAGCCTTCTCTGCCATCTGTTTCGCTGCAAATACTTGATCCACACATCTTTTGCCACTCCTAAAGCCACCCTGTTCATCACTCACTAGGACTTTTGATACTTCTTTTACTTTCTCTATAATAATTATTCCATATACTGTACCTTCCCTACTACACTCAATAAACTTATGCCACGATAATTTTTGCACTCACTCCGCTCACCTTTATTATTTTACAGGGGTACAGTCACAGACTTTTTCCACTCTGCAGGCAGTTTCACTCATCCATGCCTTCTTACATACCTCCAACAAGCACTTCATTCCACTCTCTCTACTACACTTAAGCATCTCTGCATACACCTCATCAACTCCAGCTACTTTCCCGTTTTTCAGCCCTTCACAGCATTCTTCACCTGTGCGAGTGTCATGTTTCCTGGCATTGCATTCCTTCTCTGCACATCCCCCAAACCAATCATGTTTACAGCTGCTCTGCTCTCTCTATTCCCATTCATCAGACTTTCAAAATATTCTTTCTATCTGGTCTTTACTTCATCTCCATGGGTTAATAACCTGCCACCTACATCCTTCACACCATCACATTTCTTTCCGCTTTCACTTCTACATTTCTGCACCTCTTTCCTATTTTCAGAGTAGTTTGCAACCATTTATCTTCCTAGATCATCATTTACATCCTTCTTTTTCCTCTTCACTAGTCTCTACGTGCTTCTTTCTCTCAGTATACTCGGTTCTTAGTTCAACTGAACCCCTATCCTGTAACGACTTTAGCCTCTTCTTCCTTTTTTTCCTCCCCTGCTCGCTTAACCTCTTCATCCCACCATGCCGTACCTTTCTTCTTTGTTGTTACTCTTGCCACACCACACACCACTTTAGCATTCCTAACTAAGCAGTCCCTGTATGCATTCCACAGGCTGTCCAGATCCATTTCAATCCAGTTCACTGATCCTAACTCTTCCTCTGCTTTCGTCTTGTAATCATCTGCCATTTCTTTGATCCTCAGCTTCTCAACTTTCAGTCTTTCTCCCTGACTGCTCCTCTCACTCCTGATCCACCTCACTCCTCTCAGCTTGATCTTCCATACTACAGTCATATGATCTGACAGACCTCCACAACGTCCTCTCACGGCCCTTGTATCAGCAACCATTTCCATCAACCACCTCTCTAACAGCATGTAATCAATCAGGCTTCTTTCAACACGATCCCCATTTCCTCTCTACCACGGGTGGGGAATGTCCGGCCTCCGGGCCGTATAAGGCCAGCAAGACCATTCGATCAGGCCCGCGAGTCAGTTAATAAAATTAACCTTCTTGCGCACACATAAGTTTTATAAGTTTTGCCACACACAATTTTACTCCACCCCCTTCCCGCCAGCCTGCCCGCGCGCTGCTGAAAACACGTATTCTTGCACCCAAACCTCCATATATTGCCATGAAACCTACATATCTTATTCACCGATGTTTGTTCTAGCTGATAAGCGAAAAAAATAAATACAGAAAAATACGAATAAAAGTACATTGGGCCACCGTGAATAACCATTTCCAAACGTCAATTTCATATCCCAACATCCTAGTTTGAATGTTTTCCATCACACAGAAAAATGTTGTCAGAAGTTTTGATAGAGAATTTCATCAGCTTTCTAATGGGAAAGTCTGTAGTTTTCGAGAAAATTGCCAAAAACTGAAAGCCATTTTTTGAACAAAAAACTTATTTTTGTGCAGGGAGCTTTTCTGCAAAAGTTTTTTTGCACAAGTTATGTTTTTATTTCATAATCTTGTGTAGAATTTCATGAACTTTCCCATGGGCCGAGCCGATTTTTGATAGCCCTCATAGTTTCCGAGTAAATCGTTAAAAACTACTGGGTACTCACGGCCGTGCTGCACTTTCGTCATGTGTGCACAATAACCTTTATATTCCTGCCTATGTAACAACGACTTTTCATCAGAGATATTACATTGTAATGCCCTGTTCATACGTAGAATTCACTGATCTTTAGGATGGTTCTTACAGGAAATCGATACGTCCAATAATTTTCGAGTAAATGGATGACAAACGTAGAATACTCCTCCTCACAGCAAGTGAGATAAAAACACTCCCTTTCCCTGCCTCACCCACACCTACATATTTTCACTCGTTAGGTTTTTTTATTTTCTTTTTTTACTCAAGGTATACATGTAAAATATCACAAGCTTTTTGATATTGCTCTCAGAAACCCGCCATGGTCACCAGTCTTTTTGCTAGGCAGTGATACTGAAGCTGGACTTTCTTCCATCTCATATGTGTATGTGGAAAAAACAATATATTTAGGTAAAAATACAGAATTTCACTTCCCCGGGAGAGGTGTTGAGATGTAGGCAGGACCTTGAAGGGTTTGAAGACGAGGAGTTATGTAGTGTGTGAGCGTGTGTGTGTGTGTGGGTGAGAGTGTGTGTGTGTGTGTGTGTGCATGTGTGTGTATGGGGGGAGGGCGTATTTTGTTCCCTCCTCCTTGCACTACACATGCGATGCACACAATAGATTTCTCCACGAACATTCACAGGACGACATACGTATATATGTGTAGCATATTTCTTGTCTCTGATCATTGTGCTAGGTTTTCGCAAAGTCAGTCAATGCACGCAATACTTCTCAGTGAACACTCGCTGCACTATTTTATTCGCATGTTTCACACTAGACCATACGCAATATAGCACTGTCTGAGACTGGTGCAATACCTTATCACTGAAGTCTGTGATTGTATGGCTATAGTGGTAGGTGGTGGCGACCATCATCCACTCACTTGATGTAGTGCTGCTTACTTCTTCCTTAGCTCATCAATTTTTTCAGGTCGCCCTCCTCTCTTCCTATTTCTCCCATCTTTCTTGTCACTACTTAATGCTTTTCATTCCGTTACAGGTGGCTTTACATTGAGTGACAAGCCAAATGGTTTCCTGTAAGCCAAGAAACCATTTACAACGCTGGGTGGTAACCATATAACCAAACCATACGTGCTCCCTACCTGTCAAGTGGGTTTGTGGAGGGTTAGTGCCCCTCCCTGTAAAACAAGTAACTCAGAGTCAAATGGCCATCCCATACGGGATTATGGCATCTGGCAATAGATAGATAGATAGATACTTGCGCTATGTTTGAGATAAGTCAGTCAATGCACGCAGTATTTCTCGATGAACACTCACTGCACTTTTTTATACATATATTTCACACTGAACCATATGCAATATAAAACACTGTCACATGATTCCATCCCAACCTCTTCTATTATTCCCTTCCTGACTCTATGGCGTACGTGACTGCTTGTTTCCTTAGCGACTATGGCATACATAATGCCTGCTATGGTACATCAATTATTTCACTAATCCAGTTACTATATGTTTAACAAAATATAAGTACTGGCTTCATTATAAAGGTAAAATACTCACATCATTTACGGGCAGGGTGAAACAGAGTGGAAACCCGCTTATAACAAACCACACTCCTACCTCTAGGCCTAACGGCTGATAATGGGCGCCAATGCTTGACAAACAATATATCTATATTCCATAGACACAATCACTTCACATTATAGTCAAAACACTGTACAATCACAATATTTCAGTAATAGCTTCTGCCTCAGGTGGGAGGGGGAAAATGGTGGATTTAAAAGGATGACTGACAGCAGTGCTACTCTTCAGATAACCTACTCATGAGATACTGTGTTTTTTCTGCTGCATATTGTCTCATCAGAGCAGTCACAGTGTTGCCAAGTCATTACCTCGGAAGAGAGACAACACACTAGAACGCAAAGAAATTTGACAAAAATCGGCCGAAAACCGTCCTTTCGATGACGTTTTTTCTGCATAAGAACACGATTTGTGTCTTTGTGCATTTATATGCCAAACTAAAATGAACGCGATTTGCATCAATGTGCCTCGGAGGGTTAATGCAATTTCATAAACTCATGAATGTATATATATATATATATATATATATATATATATATATATATATATATATATATATAAGAAGAGAGTGGATAAGGAATTTGGAAGGAATTTGAGTGTAAAGTGGAGGGACTGTAAGAAAATGTTCTGGAATGAGGTGAAAAGAGTAAGACAGGGTGGAAGTGAAGTTAGCAGGGGAGTGAAAGATAAAAATGGTAGATTACTGGTGGAGAAGGGAGAAAAAGTGAGCAGATGGAGAGAACACTTTAAGGAATTGTTGAACATAGAGGATGGAGGTAATGCGAGTATAAGTGGCTGGGGAATGGCTGGGAGAAGGAGGGAGGTGAGAAGACAGGAAGAAATCAGTAGGATAGAAGTTGTGGAAGCAATGAAGAAAGTTGAATCGGGGAAAGCCCCAAGAATTGATGGAGCGTGTGGTGAAATGATGAAGCATGGGGGAGAGATAGTAGTAGAATGATGTGGAAGATGTGCAGATTGGCCTGGGAGGAAGGTAGAGTCCCGGAGGATTGGAAGTCAGGTATAATTATTCCCTTGTACAAAGGAAAAGGGGAAAAAGAAGTGTGTGGTAATCACAGGGGCATTTGTCTTCTTAGTATAATAGGAAAATTGTATGGTAGGATACTTATTGACAGAGTTAGAGAAAGAACAGAGAAATTAGTTGGAGAAGAACGGGGAGGCTTTAGGAAGGGAAGAGGTTGTGTAGATCAGATATTCATTCTTAGATCTTTAGTGGAAAAGTTTCTAGAGAAGGGAAAGAAGTTGTATGCAGCTTTCATGGATTTGGAGAAATCATATGACAGGGTGCACAGACAAGGATTGTGGAAACTGTTAAGAATATATGGAGTAGATGGGAAGTTGTTGAATGCTGTGAAGAGGATGTACGATGGTGTGAAGGCAACAGTGCGTGTGGATGGTGAACTAAGTGAATTTTTCTCTTTGAAGGTTGAGTTGAAACAGGGATGTGTCATGTCTCCATGGTTGTTCAATCTGTACATGGATGGGGTAATAAAAGAGGTACAAGGTAAGGTAGTGGATGTTGGAGTGGCCCTGGTGAGAGAGGATAGTGTTTGGAAACTCCCTGTATTGTTGTTTGCAGATGATACTGTGTTCTTGAGTGAAGACGAAAGGTAGCTACAAGGCTTGGTGGATGAGTTTGGGAGAGTGTGTAAGAAACGGAATCTAAAGGTGTATGTAGGGAAGAGTAAAGTGATGGTCTTTGAGAGAGGTGAAGTCAGTGAATGTACAGCGAGGTTGGATGGTGAGGAATTGGAAAATGTGAGTACGTTTAAGTACTTGGGTAATGTGATGAGTAAGGATGGAGGTTTGGAGGGTGAAGTGCTTGAAAGGGTACAGCAGGGAAGAAAGGTTGCTGGTTCTTTGAAAGCAGTGATAAGAAACAGGAAAGGGAGCATGGAAGTGAAAAAGTTACTACATGACAGTATTGTGATACCAACTATAACGTAAGGAAGTGAAGCTTGGACGTTGTTGGAAGGACACAAGTCAAGAGTGAGAGCAGTGGAAATGCGGTATGTAAGTGGAGCCTGTGGAGTCACGTGGAGAGACCGGCTGATTTTAGAATGAGGATATAAAGGGAGCGTTGTGATGTGGATATGGATGTGATAGGGAAGCTTTATGAGGAACACATTGAGGTGGTTTGGCCATGTGGAGAAGATGGAGGGTGAAAAACTGATTGAAGAGAGAGTGTATGTGAGTGGGAGGTGGAGGGGGAAGAGGGAGAGAGTGTCGAGGATGTGTTGGAGGGATGGGGTGGAGAGGTATATGAGAGAGGGGAGTGTGAGCTGGGAGTGGCAGTGAAATGTTGGGGACGAGGGATGATCAAGATCAATCCAGAATCTCACCCCAAACGGGATTGAGCGTCTGGCAATATATATATATATATATATATATATATATATATATATATATATATATATATATATCCGGATGTATGTCTGTATATAGATATATATTTATATATATGTAGCAGCCGTGGCTCAGTGGGTCAGAGCGCTCCGCTCTAACCGTAGGGTCGGAGGAACGAATCCACCCAAGGGTCATTGGTAGATATCAGGAAGGACATCCGGTCATAAAATGCTACAGACTCCAAATCAAAGTCCTGTACCCAGAGGCAACGCCTTAGCCCTTATCTAAAAAAGGGGTACCTGGTGTAAAACTCTCTCTCTCTCTCTCTCTCTCTCTCTCTCTCTCTCTCTATATATATATATATATATATATATATATATATATATATATATATATATATATATATAGATATAGATAGATAGATAGATAGATAGATAA
>NC_137055.1:27835081-27910081 GCF_032717465.1 Coenobita brevimanus
TTTGTGCATGAAGTGGTCTTCAATGACTGGTCAGCCTGCTTTAAACTGTGGATAGATAGTGGGACAAGCTCCTCTACTTTGATGAAGCAGAGTAATGCAATCAGGGCACATCATCCACCATGGCTTTGACCTTCCAATCAGATGGGACAGCAGGACATCCAGCACCTCAGGAAATTGCAGAAGAGCCAGCTGAGGAAGACAGAATCAGACGGGGCCTGCACCAACACCACCATCTCCAGGAGGAGGGCCAGGACAGGAGTCAGCACCAACATTTCCTGCAAAACCAGCACAGGTGCTGAGATAACCTTCACTGGTTCCTGGTCAGTCGGGAGAACCTGCTGCCGCTGACATGCCCGGGCCTGCAGCTGCACCTCCAGGACAACAGGACTGGGGAACGCCAGGAGGACATCCAGCCAAGTGTCGTCGTTTCATCGATGACAGAGTGCGGCTGGATATGACACTGGGCCACCAACGGGAGAGGATCCCCAACCGGAGGAGGCTGCGGTGCACCCTGTGTTCCTTGGTGAAGCTGAGGAGGGACACAAGTCACATGTGTCCTGTTTGTGATGTGGTACTGTGCGTGGGTGATTGCTTCGAACGGTTCTATGCCGCGTGAAGTATTCCCTAGTGCAGTGTACACACACACACACACACACACACACACACACACACACACACTAACACACACACACACACACACACACACACTTTTACACACACACACTAACACACACACACACACACACTCACACACACACTAACACACTTACACACACACTAACACAGACACTCTCTTTTACACACCACACCTATTTAGATTTCAAGAAAGAAGCTTTTGACACAGTACCACACCAAAGACTTTTATGGAAGCTGTACCATCAAGGAGGAATTCGAGGCAAACTGTTTTGTTGGATGCAAGACTTTCTTCATAAAAAAAGAGAAATGAGGACAGTACCAAGAGGAAACTACTCATCACTGGAAAGAAGTGACTAGTGGAGCACCACAGGGTTCGGTGCTGAGCACTCAATCATGTTTTTAGTGTACATAAATGATATAAACAGTAACACTGGAAATGAGAGTTATCTGGAATATGTTTGCAGATGATGCAAAAATACAAAGGAGAATTATTAACACAGACTCTTGTAGGGAGCTTACAAGAAGAATTAAATAAACTTCATGAATGGAGTAGTACATGGCAAATGGAATTCAATGTGGACAAGTGTCATGTAATCAAGTTTGGTAAAAGTGGGAAAAAAGACCTGATTGGGATTATAAGTTAGGAAATAAAACCCTATACACATCAGAAAGAGAGAAAGACCTAGGTGTGATTATCAATAACAGACTGTCTCCGGCTGACCACATCAGCGAGAAGGTGCGGAACATGTATACACTGCTTGCAAATATGAGAATAGTACTACATACATAAATGAAGACATGCTAAGAAGGATAATAACATCATTCATTAGACCAACCCTGGAATATGCATCAATAGTCTGGAGTCCTCATCTCAAAAGTATATAGACAAGATTGAAAAAGTTCAAAGGGCCACTACAAGATGGATACCAAGTCAAGGGACCTAAGCTATGAAGAAAGACTAAATAAACTGAATCTACCAACACTACAGGAGAGAAGGAAAAGAGGTGACATGATAATGCTATATAAGTGCATATCAGGAAAGGAGAAAATAGACATAAATGATTACTTAACATATGGAGAAGTATCAGCAAGAGGACACTGCAAAAAACTGCATAAGAAGAGAGGTGATAAAGGAAATAAGGAAATTCAGCTTTCCCAAACAGAGCAATTGATCAATGGGAATACACTACCGAATGAAATAGTGTGTGCCAAAAAACAATTCACAAATTTAAGGATATGTACGATAAATATGGTTTAAGACACGGGACAGTACGAGCTTGACTCATTCCTGTAAAGATACAATTAGGTAAGTACAATTAGGTAAGAACACACACACACACACACACACACACACACACACACACACACACACACACACACACACACACACACACACACACGGAGAGAGAGGATTCCAAGGCATCGCTCCTGACCTTGAGTACTTAGATCAAGTCACGTTTAAAGATGGCACGAAAAATGTAAACAATGAGGGAATGGAATTTCAAAGGATTTGATGCTAATACTAATGTCATGGACCCAGTGGGAAAACATTAATTGATGAGGATTAGTGAACTCGAAAAAAAAAAGTAGAGAATCTAGTGATAAAGGATGTGTCAGGAAATACGGAAACCACCATACAGAGTCTAATCCAGTCCAACGAAAACAGCCAATGAAGAGATTAAGAATTTGAAGCGGGAAAATGTTGAACTGAGGAGGAAACTTGAAGAGAGTACTAATAAAGCGGAGAAGGTGAGTAATGTACTAGAAGAACACAAGGTAAAAGTGGGCACACGTAGAGGAAGAACAGAAAGAAGTGGTCAGCTTAAGAGAGATCATCCAGGAAGAAAGGGAAATGAACAAGAAAGAAATGGAAAGAAAATGTAAAGGGGAAAAATACTGAAGAAAAAAGAGAAAATAGTGAGAGAAACTGTAGAAAGGAACAGATGTGTGGTAGGTATTTGGAAACAGGGAAGAGGAAGAAAAGGTTAGGGTTCGGCAAGACTCGAGAGAGACACCGAACATGGTGAGAGGAATATTAAGGCAAGATTGACCCCTTTAAGGAGACAAGTAGGGTAAAAGAAATTGAGGAAGTAAGGGAGGATAGGGCCTTATAAGAAAGGGGAAACAAGACCAATGAGAGTCAAGTTTACATCAGAAAGTGTAATAAATGAGATACTTAAAGGGACCTGGAAATTAAGCAAAGAGGCGGGGATGGAAAATATTATAATAAGAAAAGATCTGAATGAAGAAGAAAGAGAAGACTTTAAAATCATTAAAGGAAGAAGTAAAGGAAAAAAATGATAAGAGGACAGAGGAAGAACGTAATACTTTTTTTTTGGAGAGTATTGGATATGAAAGTAAAGGGGAAATGAGTATTTAAGGAAATAGAAGTGAAGGAAATTAGGGGGGATGGTTGTGAAAGATCAGAAGTTGAGGAAGTGGGTACAGACAGAGAGTAGGGAGAGAAGAGGGTATTAACAATGTCAAAAATAATTTGAAAGGTGATATATACTAATGTTGATGGTTTCATATCGACAAGGATCGAAATTAATGATTTCTTGAGAGAACATGAACCTGATGTCATGTAAGCTTTGTAGAGACCAAATTAAGAGAAGATATTGATGTTCATTTGGGAGATGGTAAATACAAACTGTGGAGAAAAGACAGAAAAGAAAAAAAGGAGGAGGAGTGATGATAGCAGTGAAGAACAAATATAAATGTAGAGATACCTGTGGAAATGGGAGAAGGCAGGGCTGAAGTGATATATATGAAATTAGAAATTGGAGAGAATGTTAAGAGAGATATGGCGGTAGTGTATGTTCCCCCAAAGACGAGAGCATGGAAGGGATGACGAATGCTCATGAGATGTTGTCAGATATGGCTAGCTATTTGCAAAAAATAATTGAGAAAAGCAATAATATAATTTTGGTGGGTGACTTTAATTGTAAAGAGGTGAACTGGGAGGAATGGTACTCGGGGAGGCGGCGCAGGATCCGTGGGGTACCAGTGTTATTAAATATAATAATGAATAATGTGATGACGCAGTGGGTCAAAAGAAGAGGACACGGTTTCGAGGTGAGGACACACCAGCAAGGTTAGATTTTACTGTTCACCAAAGAACCTGATGTAATAGAATCATTGGAATATCTCTGTCCTTTTAGGGAAAAAGTGGATCACGTGGTCATTGAGTTCCAGATGCTAATAAGAAAACGTCGAGGCCAAGAAGACGAGCTTCATAGACAGGGAAGATACAACTTTGGCAAAGCAAATTTGCTAGGATTGAGAAACTTTTTTGAAAATGCGGATTGGAGAAAATTCAGAGAAACAAGAGAGATACAGAGGAAGTGGGATATCTTTCTAGACCTCTATAATTTGGGAGTGGAAAAATTTGTACTAAGAGTAAGAGGGGAAAGAAAACAGGAAAAAAGGGAGTGGTTTAATAGAAGGTGTATGATAACCAAAAAAGAGAGAGATAAGCATGGAACAATTGGAGAAAGAGAGGCTAACGGAAACAGAACAAAGGAAGAATATAAAAGAACAAGAAACGAATACACAAGAAATACGTAGGGAAGAAGAAAGGAATTTTGAAAAAGGTATAATTGACAAATGCAAGTGATGAAACCCAAACTGTTTTATAGATTTGTTAATGGCAAACTGAAACAAAAGGAAGGGAATCGCCAAGCTGAAGAGTAGATGGAGAGGTCTTTAATGATGCGGCAATGCAAGCAGGAAAAATAATGAACAAACGTTTCCAGTCAGTTTTCACTAAAGAAAAGGAGCTTGTGGAAAGGGGAGGGAGTGATTTAGAAATGTTCCGGTGATGAAAGATATAAAAGTGGAGGTGCAGGAAGATGTATAAATTACTGGAAACTCAAGATGTAAGGGAAAGCCCCAGGACCTGATGGAATTTCTAATTGGGTACTGAAGGAATGCAGAGAACAACTGGCGGATAAAATTCTACGAAAGCTTAATTGTATGCTCACTGGAAGAGGGGAAAGTGCCGAAAGAATGGAAGAGGGCAAATGTGGTACTAATTTACAAAGTGGGAGGAAACAGGGAAGAACCCCTGAATTATAGACCAGGTGTCTCTAACCAGCATGGTCGCAAAATTGTGTGAGAGAAGTCCTGAAAGACAGATGGATAAAATATCTGGAAGAGATGAATATTTTGGCATTGAATGTCAGTTTGGATTCAGAAGTGGAAAGGTCATGTGTTTCAAACTTGTTGAGCTTTACTCAAGAGCCGATTGATGTGGTATTTACAGGAGAGAGATGGTTGGGTGGATTGTGTGTACTTAGACTTAGAGAAGGCCTTTGACAAGGTACCTTCATAAGAGACTAATGTGGAAACTAGAATATATAGGGAGGACTAAAGGGGAAACTTCTGGAATGGATGAGGAGACTTTTTGAGAGACAGACAAATGAGGACAGTAATAAAAGGAAAATATGTCTGGATGGGAGGGAAGTAATGCTGGAGTCCCTCAAGGCTCAGTGTTGGCGCCAGTAATGTTCCTGATTTATGTAAATGATATGGTAGATGGAGTGAACAGTTATGCTAGGTCTGTTTGCTGAGATGATGCAAAAATACAAAGGAGAATTACTAACACAGACTCTTGTAAAGAGCTACAAGAAGAATTAAATAAACTTCATGAATGGAGTAGTATATGGCAAATGGAATTCAATGTGGACAAGTGTCATGTAATCAAGTTTGGTAAAAGTGGAAAAAAGACCTGATTGGGATTATAAGTTAGGAAATAAAACCCTATACACATCAGAAAGAGAGAAAGACCTAGGTGTGATTATCAATAACAGACTATCTCCGGCTGACCACATCAGCGAGAAGGTACGGAACATGTATACACTGCTTGCAAATATGAGAATAGCATTCACATACATAAATGAAGACATGCTAAGAAGGATAATAACATCATTCATTAAACCAACCCTGGAATATGCATCAGTAGTCTGGAGTCCTCATCTCAAAAAGCACATAGACAAGATTGAAAAAGTTCAAAGGGTCGCTACAAAATGGATACCAAGCTTAAGGGACCTAAGCTACGAAGAAAGACTAAATAAACTGAATCTACCAACACTACAGGAGAGAAGGAAAAGACGTGACATGATAATGCTATATAAGTGCATATCAGGGAAGGAGAAAATAGACATAAATGATTACTTAACATATGGAGAAGCATCAGCAAGAGGACACTGCAAAAAACTGCATAAGAAGAGAAGTGATAAAGACGTAAGGAAATTTAGTTTCCCAAACAGAGCAATTGATCAATGAAATGCACTACCGAATGAAATAGTGTGTGCCAAAACAATTCACAAATTTAAGGATATGTACGATAAATATGGTTTAAGACACGGGACAGTACGAGCTTGACTCATTCCAGTAAAGATACAATTAGGTAAGAACAATTAGGTTAGAACACACACACAAACACACACACACACACACACACACACACACACACACACTAAAAAACACACACACACACACTAACACAGACACCCACACACACACTCACACAAACACTACCACACTTACACACACACTCACACAAACACTACCACACTTACACACACACTCACACAGACACACACATACACTCACACATACACTAACACAGACACTCACACACACACACACACACACACACACACACACACACACACACACTACCACACTTACACACACACACACACACACATATTACATACCTCCTCATCTTCCAATCCCACAAGGTCCTACAACTCCATCAACACCCCTGGAGGAAGTGAGTTCTCCAAATTTTGTTGATATGTATATTGACCTATTGTCATTACCCTTATAATTTTCAGGCAAATAACCGTCTTCTACATATTACACATATGACAGAAAGTACAGCTTCATTAGCAGTAACTTGGAAAAAGTAGTGTTCATGTGTAGTAGGTTACAACCATAAAAAAAACAACCTTGGAAGATTTTACAGTCTGTACATAAAAAAGAAAAAAAATGGAAGCACAGTCTTTATGCAAAGGGGGAGAAAACATTTTTTTTTTCCTCGCTAGCGGTAAACTCGGAAGCACTCAGAGGAGTAATCTCACTTTGTCGGCCAATTACTCAAAAACTATTGGGCGTATCAACTTCCTGTAAGAACCATGATAAAGAGCAGTAAAATCTATGTATGTTCATTTGCATAATATAAGCCTTTGGGAGCATTTTCTGTTGAAAAAGTTGGAGGAACAGCCTTGGTTTTTTTCCTCACTAGCGGTAAACTCGGAAGCACTCGGAGGAGTAATCTCACTTTGTCGGCCAATTACTCGAAAACTATTGGGCGTATCGACTTCCTGTAAGAACCATGATAAAGAGCAGTAAAATCTACGTATGTTCATTTCAGAATATAAGCCTTTGGAAGCATTTTCTGTTGGAAAAGTTGAGAGAACATACTTGGTTTTTTTCCTTGCTAGCGGTAAACTCGGAAGCGCTCGTAGTAATCTCACTTTGTCGGCCATTTACTCGAAAACTATTAGACGTATCGATTTCCTGTACGAACCATGATAAAGAGCAGTAAATTCTACGTATGTACAAGACATAACAATGTAATATCTATGATAGGAAATCGTTGTTACGTAGGCGGGAATATTGCATATGCTATGTGCACATGATGAAAGTGACGTACGGACGTGAGTTCCCAGTCGTTTTTGGCGATTTACTCGAAAACTATGAGGCGTATCGAAACCAAGAGGTGCTCATTAGAAAGCTGGTGAAATTCTGCATAATATTATGGAATAAAAACATAACATGTGCGAGAAAATTTCAGTGTTTGAGCTCCTTGATTTTTTTTTCAAAAAATGGCTATCAATTTTTGGCTCTTTTCTCGAAAACTACAAATCATATCACAACCGGATTTGTCTCTTTAGAAAGCTGATGAAATTCTTTATAAAAACTTCTAATAACATTTTCCTGTATGATGGAAAACATTCGAATGGTGATGTTGGGAAGTGAACATGATGTAGCAAAATGTTTATTCACGGCCGCCTAATGTTTTATTCGGATTTTCCTGTTTTTTTTGTGATGCTTATCATCTAGAACAAACATCGACGAATAAGATGATATAGGTTTCATGGCGAAAATAAGGAGAGAATACGTGTTATTTGCCGCGCGCGGGCAGCTGGACTGGGTGGCTTCACAGATAAAGTCGTGCGCCAGAAAACTTACTGAAACTTATCATGCGCGAGAGGGTTAATGGTAGGTAATATTTACATCCTAGCTCAGTCACACCAGATTCACACTGTAGTGTGTGTACTATCCTGCTTCAGAGAAATTCACAGTCATCAATGAGCATAAAAACCTCGTAATTACGTTAATAGTACTAAGCTTGAGGAAGAAAAACTCCATGACGATGGTGAAAAATCCTGTACTCAGATCAAACTGAGCGAAAGTTTGCTACATTTCATTAACAACTAATTGTTATGTAGCGCGGTGTAGGTAAAACACGGTGTAGGTGTGACAGTTGTAGTGTAACTGTACCTATGTGTAAAATGATATAATCCAAATTAATACTAAATGGAGAAGACGAGGCAGAAGAGAAGAGGTGGCAGCATGTGGCAGAGATGATCAGCTGATCTGCACAGCAAAACTGTTACACCCGCCAAGAGTACCTGCGAAATCAATCACGCTGGAGCATCAATAATGTCAGTGTGACAAACGATTTGTATTAAATTAAAATTTCTCTCTCTGCCTAGTAGTCAGTACATATGCTACAAAAAGTACACCATTATTTACTTACTGGGTACATTATTAACCAGGAAACGTAGTCCTTGGATTGCCCAAATCTCTTAGAACCCCTGTAGTTTACTGGTTAAACCGACATCATTAACCAGGAAACATGCTAGTCCTTGGATTGCATAAATCTCTCAGAACATCCAGTTGACTGGTTAAACCTAACTCTACACTTACGATTAATATTGGCAAGCTGAGAATCCCAACGTAATCTCGGGTAGGTCACATTTTAACACCCAACATGGGTATGAACACTCATGTGGATAATGTGTATTCTCTGGTAATCCTCAGAGGCCCACAGCTCGAGACACACAACAAGGTAATTCAGACACAGCCTCGGACTGCCTCTACAGGGGTCTCGAACTCCCCCCTTAACCTACGGTACATAATGTATGTACAATCTCTGGATGTAATGTGTCCTCTGGGACCCACGAACGAGATGCTGAGAACCAAGCTAGTCCTTGGATTGTTCAAATTTCTCAGGACCCCAGTATCCAACAGTTGCCTGTTGGTCATCAGTTAGCAGGCAAGACATCAAGTCTGCACCTATAGTCACTTCCTTTGATGTATCTCACAACAAGATTAAACTGCTGCCAATACAGTGTCCAGCGTGTCAGTCTTGCATTAGCCGTCTTAGTTGGGCTGAGACTAGTGAGTGGCATATGATCGGTTTCCAGAGTGAATGATGTTCCATATAAATAATAGTAGTACTTCTTAACATCATCAACCATGGCCAAGAGTTCCTTCTCAACATTACTGTAATTCCTCTCTGCAGGTTTTAGCTTACGGCTGTGATATGCCACTGGGAAAGTTCTACCTTCCGATTCTTGCATTAGTACGGCACCTACTCCATTTTGTGAAGCATCAGTGCGCAGTACGAAAGGTTTATTGGAATCAGACAATTGCAAGATAGGCTCCTTACACAGCATATTCTTGAGGGAGGCAAAAGATCTCTCTTGCACTTCTCCCCATTCAATGGTGTTTGGAGCATGTTTCCGTAGCACCTTAGTACAACAGTTGGGCAATGAGAGCAAAGTTGGGGATAAAACTTCTATAATACCCCACTAGGCCGAGGAAAGCCCTAACCTGTTTCTTGGTTATGGGTCTCAGGGCTTCCCTAACCTTCCTGATCTTATCGCCCTGACACCTGCAGCGACTGTTGCCAAGAAGCGTCCGAGGAACTCCATCCCACTGTGTGCAGTTTAACACTTGCTAAGCTTCACAGTCATGTTGAAAGTCTGAGGACAATTTCCAAGAGTCTGGCAGAATGAACAAGGACATCGTCAATGAACATTTCTACTTCTATGATACCATGGAGCACTTGTCTCATGGCTATATTGAATACTGCTGGAGAACTGGTAAGTCAAAATGGAAGGACTTTATACTGGTACAACCCTCTAGGAGTAGCAACGGCAGTGAACTGACGACTCTCGGGATGAAGGAGAATCTGAAAGAATCCTTTTGCCAAATCGAGCTTCGTGAAATATCGTGACCCTGCCAGCTTGGAGAAATGGCAATATGATCACCCATTGGCTCAGCATCCACTTTGGTGATTGCATGTAGCCTCCTGTAATCGCCACAAATCCTGACTCCACCATCTTCTTGCGGACTACTACCATTGGACTAAAGTAAGGAGATGAGGACTTTTCAATAATACCTGCACTTTCCATGTCAGCAATTTCCTTATCTACTGCATCCAGTAGTCGCATGGGAGTCGGGTATGGCTTAAACTTTACGGGAGTATTGCTTGTCAATTCAGTTTCGTGACACACAACCTTTGTGAGTCTAGGTTGGTCAGAGAAGATGTCAGCATACCGACAGGGTAGTGACCTTATGGCATTCTGGTCACCTAATGCTAAGTCAGTGTTAAGTAAGACATCTCCGACAGTCTCCTCCTAACGGGACTGAACGGTTAAGGGCTCATCATTATGGTCATCAGCTGGGATCACAGCAGCTGCCCCAGTTTCTTCCGGTGGCTGGTCACTGTCATCGGCTACTCGTAGGCCAGTCTCCTCAGGGTCTGACTCGTGATAAGCCTTCAACATGTTCATGTGGAACTTTTTACAAAGATTCCCCATCTGGATTATGTAGCTGAGGTCTGAAATGTGCTCTACTACATCTATTATGGACCCTTCCACTGTGCCAACAACTTGTTCTGGGCAGTGGGGAGTAACATCAAACATTTATCACCTGGATTGAACTTCAGAAGATTTGCTTTCTTATCATAATTAGCTTTCTGAACTTTGCGCGCCTTGATCAACGCTTCTTTAGCTAACTCGCACATCGACTGGAGGCGGTCAGCTAAATCAAGGACGTAGATGTAGGTGGTCTTGACTTCAGGGTCAGGTTCTTCATTGTCTCATAACTCATGAAGGACTTGAAGTGGCCTCATTGACGTACCTTCCATAAACCAGTTCAAAAGGTGAGAACATCAAAGAATGATGTGAGGCTTCTCGATAAGTAAAAAGAAGAGGGGCAATGAACTGCGGCCATTCCTTTGGCTGATCGGCAGCCATGCGCTTTAGCATCTTCTTGAGAGTCCCATTGAACCTCTCACACACCCATTACACATGGTATGACATGGCATAGTTCGCAAGCCTCGGATAGACAACAGCCTGAATGCTTCATTCATCATCGCAGAGGTGAACTGCAAACCCCAGTTGCTTAAGACTTCCTTGGGGATACCTACGTGACAGAACACTTCAATCAATGCCTCTACAACAGTGACGGCCTCTATATTCTTAAGGGCCACGGCTTCAGTCCACCGTGTGTTGAAATTCACGATAGTGAGGATCTATTTTGATTCATCACTAGCCCTAGGAGAGATTGGCCCAACAATGTCAACTGCTACTCTCTCAAACGGTTCAGAGATTATAGGCATTGGTTTCAATGATGCAGGACAGACACACCCACAGTCAGTGGTACGTTGACACACATCGCAGGAACACACAAGCCTAGTTACTTCCTGTCCCATTCCTGGCCAGAAAAAGTCAGCATGGATGTGGTCAGATTTTTTTTTTTTGCCCATGTGACCTCCCATCGCTGAACAATGACCCAGTTCAAACACTGCTCGGCGATACTTCGCAGGAACAAAAAACTGCGGTCGAACCTCACCCTGGGGTGTTTGTGACTCACGGTACAGCCGTCCTCACTTAAGAAGGAACCTGGCTTGACCTCCCTGTGAATACTTAATCACATTACCCTCCAGCTTCTTATGTACTGAGGCAAGTGTTGGGTCATACTGTTGTTCCTGGACAACATCTTGACTACGAATCAGATCTTGCGGCGTTGTGACGGTCAACGGGGTGACACAGTTCAGAGCCTTGGCCATGGCTTGTGTTATTCCAACAGCCGAAGTCTGAGTAGCAACATCTTAGGCGCAACTATTTTTGATGCCTGGTATGTTGCCTATAATGAGGTCAAAGGTTCTAGCATGACAACAGCAGCTGTCAAGCCAATGTAGAAAGGAGATGCCACCTGGATTCGTGCCTCAGGGAACAATCTCACTGATCCATCAATAAGGCTAACTTGGATCTGCCTACCTGTGTGCTCCTTGGACCGAACTAGACGCTGCTTGACAGAGCAACCTGAGAAACCATTGTCTCTCAGAACATATACGGAAACACCTCCCACAAACCCTGGCTGAACAAGGAAGGCAGTGTTGCTGGTGGATGGGCCTGAGGAGGTAGCAGCCAGTCACTGATGAGACTGTGGAACGAACAATGCAGCAAGCATGGCACCCTGAGAACTAGATGCCTGAAGGGTCGTGCTCACCATCTGAGGAGTTGGAGCATTGACCACCTGTGGAGGAGGGTTCACTGTCACAGGGGGACTATGTGAACTGGGGAAGTACCTGTACTGGTGGGGACAGCACCACCGTGGGCTTGTTGTGGAATGAAGGCTGCATTTGCCTCCTGCCAACGATACACTAAAGTTGATGGTCCTTAATGAGGGTTACGTGGTTTGTCGTTGTTCTGCTGCTGCTTGGGATACTGCTGCTGGTTGGGGTACTGCTTGTACTTCTTCCAGTCGAGTTTCCTCATATTCTGCCCCTGGTCCTTCTTCTGCAGTTTGTTTGGACCATGGCCATTATTCTGAGAATGGCCTTGATGATGGGGTTCAGTCTGAGATGACTTCCCAGACTTGGCAGTATCCTTCCTGTTCCAGGTCTGCTGCTTACGAGTTTTGTACCCACATGCAGTGAAGAATGCATCAGCCTTTTCCACCATTTGGCTGGCATCCCTTACCTTGCAGATCTGAAGCTGGGCCATAAGCTCAGCAGGCCATGACTTTTGTAGCTGTGTGCACAGCATAAGGTCAATTATTCCCTCTTGTGTGCAAGAGGTCTCATCTTTCTCCATCCACTCATCTAAGTAAGCAGTGAGATGGTCAAGGAACTGAACAGCAGTCTCCTTTTCTTGGAGACACGCCCTCGTGAAATGACTCATGGCGTCGTCAACTGTGAGACTGTATGCATTGATGAGTGCAGCCTTCATTATCTCATACGTGAGACTGTCTCCACGAATTCTGTGGAGAATATCAAGGGCAGGGTCCTCAAACAAGCTAAAAAACTGGAGCCGCTTAGCTGCCTCATCCAGCTGGTACAGCTGCACCATGTCCTCGAAACGAGCTATGAACAGCTCGATTCACTTGCCTTCCTTGTTTGAAGGAAGCTTGAGGCGTGGGGTTGCCAGAACATGTGCAGGGGGAGCACTCGTGGAGCTTGGGTCAATTGCACCAGATGTGCCTGAAGCGAAGGAGTCTTGCTTGAGCTTTAGCATTTCAAGTTCATGTTTCTCATGTGCCTCACACTTGGCACGCTCGTGTTCACGTTGTTCTCGCTCGTGTTCGTGTTCTCTCTCGCGTTTCACACTGAATTTTATGCTCTTCACGAGCATCACTCTCACGTTGCTGTTCATAAGTGTACCGTGAGAGCACATAGTCTGTAATTTTGGGGGGATTGGTAAGCCCCATATCCTTGGCTTCCTGTATAAATATACTAGTAGCCATGATGCTAACTCAACTAAGACTGAGTGCACTAAAGACTGAGTACTGACTGCTGTTCTGCAGAGAAATGCTAATAATCGAAAATAAAGAATATAGGCACAGGCTGGTGGTGACCAGTTTTATCTCCTGTGGAGGGTTCACTGTCGCAGGGGGAATAGGGAGTTTTGAACAGTTTTATCTCCTGTGGAGGAGGGTTCACTGTCGCAGGGGGACTAGAGAATTGTGACTAGTTTTGTCTAGTTACACTGGTAAGATAATGCCTATAGACATTAATGATAACAAATACATAGGCAATGATGAGTGAGTATTATTTCGTTAATAACTTTAACCCGTACCATCCCAGGCATTTTTGCAATTTTATACGCACGCAATCCCGGACCCAACATGGAAAAAAAATTTATTGCATAAAACAATCCAGAAGGACATATAAATCAAGGAAAAGCAAAAAAAAAAAAAGTACTCCTTATAGGAGAAATAAGAGCAGGATACCCGTCTGTTGTGTTCTTAGCCCAGTTTCCCAAGCCGTGAGCGACGTTTTCCCACCCAGCTGGGCAGGATGAGGGAGAACCGGGGAGGAGAATATAGGATTCCCCATTCTCAATATCATTCTCCACTGGCTCATATTCCTCCCCAGAAGTCATCCAGGTCTTCCTTTTCTGAAGAATCACTAAATGAAGGGACAGAAGGGTCCATGTGACATTCTCAACAGCCTCCTCCAGTCCAATGAGGCAGAAAAATGCCGTGATTTTCACGACATTCTGACACTATGATGGACAGTGGCAAACTGATGTTATCCAGTCATGCAGAACCAAACTCAGTACTACAACTGCTTGGACACAGTGTTGCCAATACATTAAGCTAATCCTTAGCAAAAAGATTAGCTAGATTGAAGCAGTTTGAGATGCGCTACAGTGCTCAAATTTTGTTATCGGCACCATCACGTCACTGGGGTTAATTGAGACGTTTTGTACTGTTGGCACCATGCCGACAGCAGGATTATACGGGTTAAAGCTAGGAGTTACTATCCTGGAATGAGGTCGCCAGGTGTCATGGGGGGATGTGTAATTAACCCTCTCTGGCACAGTCACGCGAATAGCATTCCATGTGGTTTTGTAGGAAGATGCACAGTCACGTGAATCACGTTCCTAAGCACACAAAAATTAGCCCAAAATTAAGTTTTCGGCCGGTCTGAGTCAAATTTTGGTGCGTTCTAGTGGGCGTGTGTTTGTCCCAAGGTAAGGCATTGGCAACACAGTGACTGCTCTGATGAGACAATGCGTAGCAGAAAAACCTCAGTATCTCTCGACTAGCCAGGCTGGAAGGATGCGCAGCTGTCAGCCATCCCTTTAAACCCTCCATTTTCCCCCCTCCCACCCAAGGCAGAAGCCATTATTGAAAAATTGTGACTGTACAGTGTTTTTTACTATAATGTGAAGTGATTGTGTCTATGGAACATAGATATATTGTTTGTAAAGCACTGGGGCCCGTTATCAGCCGTTAGGCCTAGAAGCAAGAGTGTTTCGTTATAATGGAGTTTCCACTCTGCTTCACCTTGCCTGTAAATGATGTAAGTATTTTACCTTTATAATGAAGCCAGTACTTTTATTTTGTGAAACATATAGTGCCTAGATTAGTGAAATAACTGACCTACCATAGCAGGCATTATGTATGCCATAGAGATATGCCATAGTCGCTAAGGAAACAAGCGGTCATGTACGCCATAGAGTCAGGAAGGGAATAATAGAGGAAGTTGGGATGGAATCATGTGATAGTGTTTTATATTGCATATGGTTTAGTGTGAAATACAGTAATCCCTCTACTCTCCGATGTAATAAAGCCAAATGCATGTCCAGAAAGTGGTCCCATCTGGAATGTGAGCCCCAGCCTCCTGGACTTGTACTTGACCCTAACCCAGCCTAACTTTGGAAGCCACCTAAATAATTCCCTGCTGGACATGCATAGCACCTATTTAAACCTATTTAACGCCTCCGTGGCCGAAGGCCCGGAATTTTCCGTGCATGCCAGGCCGACTTCAGGGCCATTTTTTTAAGTTTCGAAAATTGATTTTTTTTTGCTTGCCATATTGAAGAGAAAGTTCAGGTGCACCTAACAGTGCTAATCCCAGATTCCTAGATGCATTTTGTGGCTTGCAATGGAGCGTGGAAGTTGCAGAAATATCGGCATCCGATATCCGCTGCTCAGGGACAATACCGCAACGCAACTGGGCATGTGTTGTTATTTGTTTTCTTACCTCCCGAAACAATGCAAATGGTGCTGAAATGTTGAGCATATATGAGATATTATGATATCGAATGATTTCAGTACATAATCTATTAGGAATGGCTGGAAAAAATAATTGTTATGAATACTTTTTCACTTTTTTGATATAAAATATGTTTATGGTAGTTTCGAGTTATTTTTTATGTTGTCGTTGTGTCCATGCTTGGAAAAGGGAGCGAAAGAATTGAATTTTCGGTCCTAAATGAGAAAACTACACGTCCTCCAAGGTTAGACTCTGCCACGGGAGAATAAAGTGGAGGGTCAGATCCAATTAGCAATACGGAAGTTGAGTCGCAACTTCGAGCTCCCACACCACGAGCATGGCTAAAAATAGAATCGTAATGCAGTTTCAGACTTAAGAATAAGTCAAATTATTACGAATACAGATACAAAGCAGAAATAAAGACGTTTACAGACGGGGGAAAACGTATTTTTCTATAATAACATGTTCATCTTTCTCTATCATTTTATATTCATCTTTATCATTTAACCTTGTTATTTTCGCAATATATATTGCTGTCTCGTAAACAGGGTGATTGTGTGTGTTTTGCAAGGGAGGAAAAAGATTGTATTTTCTGTCTGGGTCGAGATAATGGGTGTAACTATATGTTTTTAGGCATGGCCATGAGCGAAAAAATCGTACATCCACTCGTCACGACAGCAGGTGGTGAACTGACAGATGATATGTGACATAATGTGAGAGGGTGAAGTCAAGGTCAGTATCATGTTCCACATTTTCGTTCACTTCCCGAAGGTTTTCACAGTTTTCTACAGGTTTGGACTGCATCAAATGATCCAAACCATTATACCAAACCTGAGCAAATAGGTCGATACCAAGACAAAAATGCATTTTTCACTTATTATCATGTCCTTTTTGTTTTTGCCTGTATTACTTCACAATCGTAAACAGGTGTTTCTGTGTGTTTTGCAAGAGAGGACAAAGATGATATGTTCTGCCTGGGTCGAGATAATGGGTGTAGTTGTGCTTGTTTAGGCATGGCCAGGAGCGAAAAAATCGAAAATCCACTCATCACAGCAGCAGGCTCTGAACTGCTTGATGAGGTGTATGGGAGTGTAGTTTAGATCAGTGTGAAGACATTCAGAATGTTCGTTCACTTCCCAAAAATTTTTGCAGTATTTTTTATAGGCCGCACTCAAACGACGCCTGCGGCCATTTATCGGCTAAACATCATTTGGCACCGGCGGCCACGGAGGGATTAAAGATCCTATTCACAACAATAATGGACATAATGCATGAAATAAATGAAAAGGAACCAAAGAATGAGGAATTAGAAGTGACTGTACCTCAGCCAGGGCACTGACAGCACATCTGTGGCCCCCTTCTCTAAGGCTTTGGCAGTGGTGAAAATGCTCTTGAAGTACGTACAGTAATCCAGTGTTGTGCTGCACTTAATTCTTTGCACTGTGAGTTATAATTGTTTAACACTGCACATTGTTCTTAACTGCACCACGCCGGTTTCAACCGCCAGTTTCAACCGCCAATTTGGACTCCACAGTTAATCCTTTGCACTCTAAATTCTAATTTCTTAACACTGCACAACACTGCAAATTCCTGTGTGGTCTAGTGGCGAGGTCTATCTATCTATTGCCAGATGCCTCAATCCCGTTTGGGGTGGCCACAAACAAATCGCCTCCACGTCGCCCTGTCCCCTGCCATTTCACTGCCCTGCTCCCAACTTACACCCCCCTCTCTCATATACCTCTCCACCCCATCCCTCCATCTCATCCTCGGCCTCCCCCTCCCTCTTCCCCCCTCCACCTCACTCACATACGCTCTCTTCGTCAGTCTTTCACCCTCCATCCTCTCCACATTGCCAAACCACCTCAGTGTGTTCCTCATAACGCTTCCTATCACATCCATATCCACACCACAACGCTCCTTTATATCCTCATTCGTCAGCCTGTCTCTCCATGTGACTCCACAGGCTCCTCTTAAATAACTCATTTCTACTGCTCTCACTCTTGAATTGTGTCCTTCCAACAATGTCCAAGCTTCACTTCCATACGTTAGAGTTGGTATCACAATACTGTCATGTAGTAACTTTTTCTCCTCCATTCTCACTTCCCTGTTTCTTATCACTGCTTTCAAAGAACCAGCAAGCTTTCTTCCATGCTGTACCCTTTCAAGCACTTCACCCTCCAAACCTCCATCCTTACTCATCACACTACCCAAGTACTTAAACTTACTCACATTTTCCAATTCCTCACCATCCAACCTCACTGTACATTCACTGACTTCACCTCTCTCAAAGACCATCACTTTACTCTTCCCTACATTCACCTTTAGATTCCGTTTCTTACACACTCTCCTAAATTCATCCACCAAGCCTTGCAGCTCCCATTCGTCTGTACTCAACAACACAGTAGCATCTGCAAACAACAGTACAGGGAGTTTCTAAACACTATCCTCTCTCACTAGAGCCACTCCAGCATCCACTACCCTACCTTGTACCTCTTTTATTACCCCATTCATGAACAGATTGAACAACCATGGAGACATGACACATCCCTGTTTCAACCCAACCTTCAAAGAGAAAAATTCACTTAGTTCACCATCCACACGCACTGCAGCCTTAGCACCATCATATATACTCTTCACAGCATTCAACAACTTCCCATCTACTCCATATATTCTTAATACTTTCCACAATCCTAGTCTATTTACCCTGTCATATGCTTTCTCCAAATCAATTAAAGCCGCATACAACTTCTTTCCCTTCTCTAGAAACTTTTCCACTAAAGATCTAAGAATGAATATCTGACCTACACAACCTCTTCCCTTCCTAAAGCCTCCCTGTTCTTCTCCAACTAATTCCTCTGTTCTTTCTCTAACTCCGTCAATAAGTATCCTACCATACACTTTTACTAAGAAGACAAATGCCCCTATGATTACCACACACTTCTTTTTCCCCTTTTCCTTTGTACAAGGGAATAATTATACCTGACTTCCAATCCTCTGGGACTCTACCTTCCTCCCAGGCCAATCTACACATCTTCCACATAGTGGCGAGGTATTGCAGTTTATTCACTGTTTGTTCACAAAAAGCGAGCACGTGTGGCTTCCATTGTGATAAGCATCTGCTCACGATCGAAGTTAGGCAGTAACTGTTGGTGACGAGGAAACAGAGTTGCCAGACCGCAACGGCCACATTACCCAAACCCCTCAATTTTCATTACCAAATTTAACTTTTCGTTACCAAGTTCATAAAGCTAGCATTTATTCTCCACGAATTATATATACAAGTGGAAATACTGTACATGTAATCACTCTCCTTATAATTAACAGCATGTTGATTATTTTCACGCTATGCAGGCTGGCAGATTAATCAGAGAGAGCAAAGAATCCACCATCTCCATCCTTTGTATCCTCATACATTTGAAAAATCCGTTTGGTAATGCAGTATTCTGATTCATTTCCAAACGAATTTTTCTTTACCAAATTGGCCCACATTTGGTAATGAAAAATACCAAATGGCAACCCTGACAGGGGAGGGGGGGAAAGGAAGGGGTGAAGGGGCAGTGGTGTAAACAGCTGTTCGGCACCACATGGCAATTTCAAATTATGGGTGGGAAAAAAATTCGGATTTTTTTTTTTCTTTTTGGGGCCAGATTTGGGTTTTGAAGGTCCAAGCCCACAATGTCCGGTAAGTGGGGTGTCCGGAAAGTGGGCGTCCGGATAGTACAGGGATTACTGTATACGTGTAAAATATTACAGCAAGTGTTCGTCGAGAAATATTGCATGCATTGACTGACTTAGCTCAAACCTAGTGCAAGTATCAGGGACAACAAATATGCCACACAATCACAGACTTCAGTGAAAAGGTATTATTATACCAATCTCAGACAGTGCTATAGTGCGTATGGTTTAGTGTGAAACATACATATAAAACAGTGCAGTGAGTGTTCACCGAGAAATATGGCATGCATTGACTGACTAAGCAAAAGCATAGTGCAAGTATCAGAGAAAAGAAATATGCCACACCCACATACATATACGTATGTCATGCAGTGGATGTTCGTGGAGAAATCTACTGTGTGCATCGCATGTGCTTTAGGCAAATGTATCGCAAGGTGAGAAAAAAATACACCACAGCCAAAGTCACACATACACACATGCACACACTCACCCCCCCCACACACACACACACCACACACACACACACACACACACACACACACACACACACACACACACATGCTCACACACTACATAACTCCTTATCTTTCAGCAATGCTTCAAGCTCCTGCCATCATCTCAACACCTCTGAAGGAAGTGAGTTATCCGTATTTTGTTAATTTGTATATTGACCTATTTCTATAGCTCTATATTTTTTACACAAATAAGTATTGTTTTTTACCTACACACATATGAGATGGAAGAAAGTTCAGCTTCAGTATCAGTACCTAGCAAAAAGACTAGTGGTCATATTTTACGTGTATACTTTAAGTAAAAAAAAGAAAATAATAAAACCTAATGAGTAAAAGTATGTAGGTGTGGGTGAGGCAGGGAAAGAATGTTTTTATCTCGCCTGTGGGCGAGGAGGAGTACTCTACATTTGTCGTCCCATTACTCCAAAAATATTGTACCTATTAGTTTCCGGTAAGAACCATGATAAAGATCAGTGAATTCTACGTATGTTCAGGACCTAACAATATAATATCTCTGAAGAAATGGCGAGAATATAATTATTATTGTGCTCGCATCACGAAAGTGACACACGGCCGTGAGTACCCAGTCATTTTTGGCAATTTACTTGAAAACTATGAGGCGTATCGAAACCAGCCAGTGCTCTTGAGAAAGCTCGTGAAGTTCTGCATACTATTATGCAATATAAACATAAGGTGTGCGAAAGAAAAGTTCTTCTTGAATGCTCCCTGAATTTTTTTCAAAAATGGCTTTCAGTTTTTGGCTATTTCATCGAAAACTACAAATCGTATCACAACCGGATTGGTTTATTAGAAAGCTGATGAAATTCTCTATCAAAACGTCTAATAACATTTTCCTGATTGATGAAAAGCATTCGAATGGCGATGTTGGGAACTGAAATTGACATAGTGAAATGTTTATTCATGGCCACCTAATGTTGTTTTATTCGTGTTTTCCTTTTTTTGTGTGGTGCTTATCAGCTAGAACAAACATTGACGAATAAGATGAGATAGGTTTCATGGCAGTATATTGATGTTTGGGTGGCGAAAATAAGGCGAAAATACGTGTTATTTCCTGTGTGGGGGCAGCCGGGCCGGGTGGCCAGGCGGATAAAATCGTGCGCTAGGCAACTTGCAAAAACTTATCGTGCGCGAGTGGGTTAAGACTATAATAATAATATAACGTACATAATCAGTTGACACAAGGTGAATTGACTTGTGAAATTAAGTTGTAAGTTTTACTTAATGCCAGCTTACTTCGCCGATTCTCTGAGGACGAGAATTTTATAAACTTTCTGAATAGTACACAGTGGAGACTATCTACTCACGAATGCTGTATCATTAGTACCATTGGGCTCTGAGAAAGTTTCCTTACCCCCTGACAATCAATAACTGATACTGATAATAATATACAGGTCCTTGCTGATGCATAACTCTAAGTTGGCACAATGGACTTAAGATTTAATACCACGGAACTGGCCTAAATACCAGTTGTGATTCATAAAAGAAGTTTGTGCGAACTGGGTGTAGCACATTAAAGTAGGTTCAATGTGGAGAAATCAAACACGAATCTACATTTACATTAAACTCAAAGACAAGCACTGTAAATTTATTAATTACAGTAAAATAAATTTACCTTACAAGAATGTCAAAAATGAATTAAAATATCAGAGGAAATACACTCACTCATTCAGAAGCTAGTCTTAAGCCTAGGAAAATGAGCGGAAATACTGGTCAGTGGACGGAAAGGAGTTAGGTGTGGAGAGCTGGGCGTCTCTGCTAATGCACTGAAATTCATTGCTAAGGTCACTACAACCAATCACCAACTCGGTGGAGAGACACGGGGAATCATTGAACTCTGGTGACTGTAGGCACTATGATGATGGGCCTGCTCTCAGTACTCGCACGACGACCCTACTCCCGTGGTTGTCCGACACCAACTGACTAATGTAAACAAACTGGGAACAAGGCATGAGAGATGGGCAGCTCAACTCAACGGTCAGAGAGCAATGCGTGGGAACGACAATTGCAAAAAAAATTTCGCTCAGTGAAACACACTGTCTATACAGAGAGTCACTTATGAAAACAATGACAAGGGTTATGAAAACTCATTACAATCTGAGTGCAAAAGCGTGGCATTTAACAGACTGAGTTAAAGTTTACGCATTTCAGTATTCTTCAGGCGTTCCTTTTATAAAACTAATACAATGTCACGAAAGGGAACACCAACCCCCCCCCCAAGGTAAAAACCTTAAAAAATTGAAAAATTCAAATCATCCATATTTGAAATCTATAACCATCTAGAATGCCCGAGAAACCTCTCTGAGAACGTTGTGACGTCATGGCATGGGTTTAAAGGGACAGAGGCGTAAGCCCTTTAAAAGGGGGGCATGGCAATATAGACCGCACACGGCTCATTTTTGCCATATTTTACTCATTTTCCGGCTGTTTTATACGCCCAATGGCAGGAGGAGGGTTGGAGGTGCGCCTGCCAGCCCGCCAGAACTGAGTCCAGCTGAGCCTCAGTTACCCGCAGCTAGTCAGAGGGAGAGGTTATCTGTTGCTGCACTCTTGTGATTCTGATTTGCTGGTGATTTTTCCTGCATTTTTTGTGGAATTTTTGGTGCCTGACAGTTTTTTACCATGCCTGAACATAGTGCCAATATAGAGGAGAGGAAGAAAGAGAAGAAGATGACTCGGAGGCAAAATTTGAAGAAAATGTGGGAGGCCAGACGAGCAAAGTCGAGCAGCAAACGGTCACCTGCCTCCTCTACGCTGTCTTCTACCAACGCCGCCACCACCGCCGCCCTGCCCTCAACCAGCTCTACTACCTCATCCAGCACCACACGTAAGCCATGTACCTTGAAGAGGAAGCTGGATATAAGCAAGGAATTGGGCCTAAATGTAGACTTTGGTGAAGGAAAGAAGTATCTGATAGTTGAAAAAGACAGCATGTTGGAGTGGGCAAGTTCACTTGCACGATGTTCTTGTGGAAAGAGAAGTAAAGTATAGGAAGTGAAGGTAGATGGCATGGTAAAAAATTTTGCTGCAGTGTGTGGTGGCTGTAAAATTGAAAAGCAATTTAGTACATCAGGAGGCGGTGGAAGGGAAGGGCGTTACCATGTTCACCATCGACTTGTGAAGAGTACCTTACGGTCTGGGAGTGGGTATGTTGGAGCTAAGAATATGTTTGTGGCTTTCAACTTTGATCCTCTGTCAGAAACTTCTTATTACAAAATTCCAGAGAAATAGAGGAGGAAGGAATAGAGAAGCTGGAAAACATGATGGAAATAACTCGGGCAAAGTTGCATGACATTTTGAAAACCAGGGATGGAAATGAGCAAGAAGTGAAAGATTTGTATGTTTCTTGTGATGGATCTTGGTCCAAACGTGGCTTCACCGCACAGTATGGATTTGTATCAGTAACAGAGGTTACCACTGGGTATTGTGTGGACTTTGTAGTATTGAGCAAGTGGTGCAAAACGTGTGAAGGAAAGGGTGATGTGCAGCCAATCCCACAGCATAACTGTACCAAGAATTTCCATGGCAGCTCTCCTGCCATGGAAAATGAGGGTTGGAAAATATTATTTGGGCGCTCAGTTGCAAAATGTAAGTTTCGCTATGTGAAAGTTGTGTCTGACGGGGATTCTAAGAGCATTTCTGCAGTAAAAGATCTTGACCCTTTTGATGGAGTGGTCATAGCAAAATTTGAATGTGTGAATCATGTATCTAAGCGCCTTTCCAAAGCTCTACTCAATGCATCGAAAGATTTGAAAATTGGAGGTAAAGGAGAGGGTTCATTGACGAAGGGAAAGGTGATACAGTTGGGAAAGTACTTTAGTAAGGCTATCAAAGAAGAAACCACTCCACAGGACATGAAGATAGCCATTTTCGCCACTCTGAAGCACTGTAAAAGCACCGACAGGCATCCCCAGCACAACACCTGTCCAGATGGTGAAGGGTCATGGTGCTTTTACAAGACAGCCATTGCCAACAATCGGCCGATTCCATCCCACAAGAAGAAGACGAAAACCTATCTCAGTGAGAAGGTAGTGGCAAAGATTATGCCAGTTTATATAAGACTGGCAAGTTCTGAGCTCCTGGCAAAGTGCAAAGGTGACACTCAAAACAGTAACGAAAGTCTGCACAATGCAATTTGGAGTGAGCTCCCCAAGACAAAGTTCTTTTGTCTAAGAAGAATGATTTATGGGACTTACCATGCTGTGCTGCGCTTCAATCATGGAAATCTGGCAGCTGAGGCAGTGGAGGGTGAGGTTGGGATGAAAAGCCAGAAAATTTTGAGGAGGGTAGACAGGAAGCGAGTACGTACTGCAGAGAAGAACGCAGATGATAAAGAAGAGGTAAGAAAGAGGAAAATTAGAAAAGTTCTGGAAGAAGAAAGGAAGAAGGAAAGTGAGGGCGTGACCTATGGTCCTGGGGTGGCACCACTACCCTAGTGCCATTTGTGGTGATTGGTGAGGAATACCATTGAGGAAAGGGAAGGCATCCACTGCTGGATGAAATAAAAAACCTTTCCAGTGATTTGGTATTCTTAGGACACCCCAGCAGTGAGGCATTTTGCTGGTAAAGGTGCAAAAAACAGAAAAAGGAAGTATAGTGAAGATGACAGTGGTGACCTCGATGTGACCTCATGGCAAGTAAGTGGCCCCAATCAGTAGTAAACCTTTATATAATATGTTGATTAGGGGCACAATTCATCACTATGTGTTGATGAAGTTATACATAGAAAGAAATAACTTTATGGAAAGAAATAAGTAAAATACAGGTGTTGCAAAACTTTGAACGTCCGTAGCTCAGAACTTGATTTTTTTCATTCAAATATTCATCGAAAATCTATTCCCGACTGGATTTACTTGAAACTTGATATGCTTATTTCTGATGGTGGTAGGTTCATGCCTACAATCCGATATTTTTAATAAAGTGAAAATTGACCATGTCAGAGGAAAATAAACGAGAAAAATAGCTGATCAGTGTACGTCAATCGTGACGTACATCTTGTGATCGTAATATTTCAAGACGTATGGGGAATTTTAGAAAAACAAAATTGTCACGAGATTTGCCTTATGTTAGAGTATTTATATTTCCAAGCTCAAGTCTCTAGTATATAAAATGGGCCCTCCAGGACACTTTAAAGTATTATGATGTCATGACGTCATATCGTCATGACGTCATGTCGCACCACATTCTCATGCTGAAACAATGTAGGTATTCCCGTTTTAAATATATCCCGAATGTTTCAAGTGGAAAGACCAATTTTTTTTTTTTTTTTTTTTTTTTTTGTCAAGATTTTGGCTTTACCTTTTCGTGACATGGTGTAGACTGTGACAGTGCAGTAGTGATGGGAAAAGCATTTGAGCCTTCAAAGGACCAATGTTACCAACTTGCTCCGAACGTCTGAATTCTAGCAACAATCACCAACATTTGTCCATATGTGTCCAGTTTCAACTTTACTTTCTATTAAATTAAAAGGGACATACTTATCACTAAAGATATCATTGCATTAATTTATACTGTATAATCCTGTATCTTACAAATAAATGTAGGGGTTGGTACGAATACAAAGTCAATTTGGCACACATTCAAACACGATGGAGATTAACCAATCAGCGCATGAGAGCATCGCACAGTGTTACCAATTTCGCCTGTCCTTGATCAACTGGGAAAATCAGTGCATCATACTCCATGAAATCGACTATAGTTTACCTCATAATACCCCGTTTTCTATGGACCCATTATATTGTGACTTGCTTCATGGTTTACAGTAGTCTTCATATAACACAAGACAGGTTATGCAGAACCTCATGCAAAATCATGTTCACACTAAAACGAGACATATATTTACATGTAAAATAGGGGGTTAGGTTATAGGAGTTACATATTTTTTTGTTGAAAATATTTTTACAGATAGGTTATTACAAATAACTGCCATAAAACATCCAAGACGTGTGTTTACATTACGATCTCGCCAACTTGAAACATCAATGCATTCTAACCTAACCTAACTGACCAGTTTTGCCCTGTAATACTCCCCATTAATATTTTAACCCATCACGTCCCGAGCTATTTCGCACCTCCGACACCCCCCAATCCCAAGGTATTTTCGATTTTTTTTTTTTTGCTAAAACCTCCGCTTTTGGTGAGAAACATCGAAATTTCATAGAGAAATCGCTCACCTGAGGTTTAAAGTACTGGATCCAGGTAGCAGTACCTCCTTACCTGACTGGGTTTTCTAACAGGCTGGCACCAAAGAAAACGAGTTCTATGGGAGGGTAGCTATTTCACACCACTCATAAACGGTATTTATTTATTTACTTGGTACGAATTTATATGTAGTACGAGAGTATATTGGTTTTCAAACAGTAATATAGGCATTATAAGCATTGTTTCACTCACTAACTCATCACCATACCTGACCTTCTTTTGCCACATTACCTGATCATCATTTCAGATTATTTCTTCCTCTAATGCTATGTAAACTTTGTCCTCCACATTGTCATCGATTGGGGAAACACTCTGGTCCTGAATGTCTTTATTGGCCAAGTCACTGGTAACAGGTGAATTGCCGAGACAATGGCGTGCGGGGGGGGGAGGTTATGTGGTGTAAGGCATTGTCCCTGCTTGGCATCTTGTAGAGGAATAGAGGAATGTGTCCCGTGTATACATATGAAAAATCACGTGCGAAAATTGAAGTGTACAAATTAGGGACCTTGCAATTGCATGACATACCAGTACGTCAACGGGACTGGCAAATGCAAAATGTTGCAACGTACCCATACGTTGACAGGATGCCTCGGGTTAACCACCAAGGATTGCCATGAATTGCCTCTTGAAAGTCCTCATTATCATTCAAGCAAAAACTTCTGATGTAATCAACATGTGAATGACACTATGTAACAAAAAAATGATAGAAAAATATGTTCCTGTGTAATAAGTACTACTTCCTTATTTGTTTTGCTCCAAAACCATGGAGAACATATATCGACCTAAAACTTCACTTTTGTGAACAGGAGAATGATTTTTTATATTTACCAATTTTGTGCAGAAAGAATGAGTAGGTTTGTCTTTTCCTTGGTGAGAAGCCAAAAAAATATATATATATATATAAATATTGTTAAGAAGTGAGTTTTGCCAGCTAGGTGCTCGAGAAGCATCTCGGCGTTTTGTGTACACTAGTTCCGGTATCGGTATGAGTCAGAGTTGCCAGCTTGCCTGCTGTTTGAGAGCATAGTTATTTTGTTAGTCATGCATTAATTTTTCTGCCTTTTTCTTTAAAATGTTTTATTTAAGTGACTGCTTGTTAAATTATATAATTTAAGTTTGTATGGTAAATGATATAGAGTGTTATGTAATGTAGGAAAGTTCTAGCATGTTTTGATGTCTCCTAGTTGGTAACTGTTGTTGCTAGGGGCACGTACAAGACCAGCAGGTTCCAGAATTGTGGAGAAGTAGATGATTCTCGAACAATGCAAGTTCATATAAGAATGGATAAGAGACTAGAACAAGTTCAGTTGGTTTTCAGTTCAGTTTGAGTGAAGTTAGTCAGTTTTGGTTCAGTTTGTGATGTGTTGCTGGGAAGCAGTAAGTGTAATCACTGTCAGTGAAGATTATTTTCGGTATTTGTGAAAAACTGTGAAGTGTTGTCAAGAATTAAGTGTAAAAACTGTGAAGTATTGTTAAACATTAAGTGTAATTGCGATCAGTAAAGTGTGTATAGCTCCAGAGCTTGTGAGAATAGCGAAGAGAAGTTGGAAAGCATTACGTGGAATTATTTGGAAAATAAAGACAGTGAACTTTAAGGAGCCAGTGTTTATTTTTGCCTCAGCTGATCTTGTGTACTGTACACCGTAAGGCTGACCATAGGAAGAACAACTCACTGGGCAACGTCCTTCCTGTACCGAACTACTGCTGTTGGAGTTTGTGGCAGTGTGGTGTGAGGACGTAACAATATGAAAAGTGACACGTAATAATACTGAATACATAATGAATGAAATCATAAAAGTCTAGAATCGAACACTTTTTTTGCGATTTGCGATTCTATACTAGATCACTTTCGCGGACCAGCCCCCAAATGTAGTCCTCCATCATGCTGTCATTATACTGTCCTTAGTATCTCCGCTCAAAGTCCTTTATATCTTGATGGAAGCGTTCTCCTTGCTCTTCCAAGTATGCACCCATGGTGTCCTTGAACTCATCAAGATGGGAATGAAGCATATGAATCTTGAGTGACTTTCTACAGCTCATGGCGCCGTAGTTCGTTATGAGGTTGTCAATCAGCTCCACATGTTTCTCATTCTTGTGATTTCCAAGAAAACCGCAAACCACTGCTTTCAGGCTGTCCCAAGCCACTCTTTCCATTTTCAAAAACTTGTCTGGAAAATCCTTGCACTCCAGGATTTACCTATGGACTGACGAAAATGCCAGCTTTGATTTTCGCCTCCGATTGCACAGGGAAGAAGTCTCGTAAGTACTGAAATGCCGCCGACCGCTTGTCCAGAGCCATGGCAAGTTGTTTCATGAGGCCCAATTTGATGTGTAAGGGCAGCATCAGTACTTTTCTGGGGTCCACAAGTGGCTCCCATTCTCCCTACGGAGAAGTTGGTCCTCTTTGGCCACTGAACTCGATGGTAACATGCTTCGGAATTCTGCTGTCCCAAAGACAGATATAGCAGGGAAACTTGGTCCAGCCGCCATAGAGACCCATTAGGAATGCGACCATTTTGAAGTCTCCAATGATCTCCCAATTGTACTCGTTGTACTTGAAGGCCTTCAGCAACATCTTCATGCTGTCGTAATTCTCCTTGAGATGCACAGAGTGAGCCAGGGGAAGAGATGGGTACTTGTTCCCATTGTGGAGCACCACAGCTTTTAGGCTCCTCAAAGAACTATCGATGAAGAGGCGCCACTCACTAGGGTTACATGCAATTCCGATCGCCTCGAACAGACCAGTTACGTCATCACAGAAACACAGTACATCCTGACATGTAATGAAGCTGGAGAAAGATTGGTGACGCTTCCTCTGACCAGGAACCTGCACGTCCTTGCCCACCAGGTTCCATTGTTTGAGTCTAGACCTCAGGAGCTCAGCGTTGGATTTTGTGAGACCAAGATCTCTAATCAAGTTGTTGAGATCTTTTTGGTTAGGGAAGTAAGGATAATTTTCCTCGGCTGCTTCTATGAATCTGCCATCTGTATCTGCGGTGTCTTCCACTCTCTCTGGTTCACTGCTCTCCGAAGATGGTTGTTCTCTGGCCAGTGAAGTTGGTACAGGGAGCTCGGGGCAGTGAGGCACTGAGGCTACAGGTGAAGGAATGTCAGAATAAGTGACTGCAGGGGCATTCTTGTCAGCCTGATGTTTAGAAGGATCCACCAAGCAGAAATACCAGTCACTTGTGTGGTTTGTGGGTTCGCACCAGATTCTTGGAATGGCAAACTTCATGGCCCTTTTTTCTACTCTGTTGGCTATGACCCTGTAAAAAAAAAAAGTATTAAAACACTGATTTCACCATTAAGAATGACAAAACTTCCATTTTATATTTCTACGGTTAGATCATCTCAGTGTAATATGGACTGTATATGGATCCAACTCACCTTCCAGAGTTTTTTTCCAGTGCTCACAAATGAATGAGGTGTCTACAACTTGTCTTGATCACCGACAGGCATGCCAGAATATGCTTTATAAGCTTCACACATCTTTACAGATGCTTCAACAGAATACTTCTTTCTCGATTAAATGAATTGACCATAAATATAGCAAAATGCATCAGTGGAATGATTACAATCTCTAGATGCCAGCTCTGAAGAAGTATATATATTCTTGTTAGCAATGATCGACAAAACAAGAACAATGATACAGAATTTATATGTACAACAGAATTAGCACCGTTACTGTAAAATCCCACAATTCATCCGTAATTTGATAAAGATTTCATATGTAATATAAATTTACAGGCCTTTCAAGTAAGCTCTGCTCAGACTGACTTCATTTCAACTGACAACGCCCACACCTGGAAAGGTACAGCGTGTCCAGAAATGGTTCATATTCAAATAATGTGCCTCAATCAGTCACCGAGCTCAGCAAAATGACATGAAATGCTGATATTGGCACATGCAGACACATGTAAAATCATTTATGAGGTGTAGCTTTTCATTCACCCAAGAACTCACCTCACTCTGCCTAAGTAGCCATTTTTCACGCATAAGAAGGCATAAAAATCACTCTCCTAGTCACAAAAGCAAAATCTGACAAGAGAAATAGCCATTTTTCATGGTTCTGAGACTGAAGCTATCAGAAAATAACACCCGCTACCCAGAAACAAAAATCGCGTTACATAGTGTAATGGCCGTCCAGAATCATGCATATTTCGTCAAGAATAACTTTCGGTGCACTCATTTAATAGAGAAAAAAAAGTGTGAAACTATTTTTGAGTCATTGATCATCAATAATAAAGGGGAAAAAATATACTGAAGTCGTCAGCATGGAGTGATTGCGTAATTCTCACTTCTCACTTCTCAGATGCACACGAATGCCGTAATCATAAATAATAAACAAGTCAGCCAAGCAGTATAATTTGTATGACAGTACAGTATACAGTAATTCACAAGAACCGAACTCACATAATGATCTTACTTAACGATTTACATCAAAAAGTAGTGTCTTCACATACTGTAAGAGCCAAATTATCTCTACCAACGACCATCGGTTCATAACGAAGTTCGGGCACAAAGCTTTGCTTTTCTTTTTTTTCTTTTTTTTTTTTCACGTTGCACTCAAGGCGAAAACATGAATTTTACTGATCCTTCATCATTAACTTTTTTTTTTTCCCCAACAAAGAAACTATCCAAATCATAAACACACCCAAGTCATTTCATGTCTGATCGTTTGCATAAGAGCTCCCACATCACACGCCACTTTGTCCAACAATTTTACATTTTCCTTTGGAATAAATGCTTTTCTTGTGTTCATAGCACTTTCAGGGTGCTTAGGCATAACTAAAGTTAGTTTGGAACGACGTGCTTAGAGTTCTGAGAGGAAATTCACGGAAATAAGCAAATAAACGCATCTCATCACAGTGACGATACACACATCACTGAGGCAGGCAGTGGCAGCTGGTATGGGACATGGGTTACGTGGGTCAGGTACAGTACTGTGTTACAGTAATTTTATTTATGTTCAACTACAGTATCATTTATTTCTGTACCTGTAAAGAGAAATACTGTATGTAGTTAGAAATGATAAACGTTCAAATAACGGACAAATGACCGGTGTCCACAGCGACTCTGTGCCAGCAGATATTGTCCATTGCTTCCGAAATCCGTTGATTCGGGGTCCGTAGACTGTATATATACATGTATATACATATCTATACATACCTATACACACACACACACACACACACACACTATATATATATATATATATATATATATATATATATATATATATATATATATATATATATATATATATATATATATATATATGAGCCTCAGTGGTGGAGTATGCGTTTTGTACGCTGATGGATGCGGGTTCGCCTCCCGCTAGAGTTGTAAAAACTTTAGGAAGCGTTCACCAAGCCACTGACCGCCTTGGCGGACATAAGGGGTGCTGTGGTTGAACAAGTGTCGCATAGTAGTATGCTTCCACCCAATCAGCTTAAGGCAGGCCGATTACACTTGGTTCACAGATTATACACACATCCAAAGCCACTCCAACATTACAGTTACACTCACAAGCACTTCTCACCCTACATACAGTCTCTACCAGACAGCCTAAGCCACTGGGTAGAGATACATTGGCTGTATCGTCCCTGCTTCGGTGGGGATAGGCCGGTCCTGCAGTGGACCTCAACGGCTGATGATATATAGATAGATATATATATATATATATATATATATATATATATATATATATATATATATATATATATATAGTATTGTATATGAGTATATTGTATTTTTAAGGTTGACGGTTGACGTATTTGAAATAGTTCCTGTTTCTAACTGATCTATTTCTAATTTTGATGTCCCCTACATTAAATCCGTTCCTCCCATGACAGTCACCAGCTGATGAGTGAAAGTGTGCAGTATAGAGAGGTACTGGGCATTTTCAATCGATGGTGTTCTGTTAGGTGTGGTCCTTCTCTTTTTGTATGCTGTATATGTAATTTCTGTATACCATCTTGTGAATGTTATCGTATTTGGGATCGACAGTTGACGTATTATGGGACAGTTCCTGACTCCTCCGGTTCTCTTTCATATAGCGGTGTACCTTATTATTAGTGTGTGCCTCGACGAACAGTCACCAGATGATACGTACAGGTGTTTAATGTAGAAAGGTCTTACATATCTCCAGTCGATTGTGTTCCTTTAATCGATTTTTTTTTTCTTTTTTTTTTACCATTAGCGTAGGTTTAGCCATTTGTACCTTTAGGATTTAGTATAGGATAGCGGTTTCTCTATTCGGTTATTAGTTTTAAGGTTTTTAAATTATGTATGATTTTTCTCTAATAAATAATGTTTCATTCATTCATTGCCAGACGCCATGTATCCCAGACGGGGTGGCCAATGGCTTAGAGTTAATTGTTTTACAGGGAGGGGCACTAATCCTCCACCAACCCCACTTGACACGTAGGGATGCCAACAGCATCTGGTGTTCCCAGGCGGTCACCCATCCAAGTACTAACCAGACCCAACGTTGCTTAACTTCGCTGATCGGTAGGGAATATATATATATATATATATATATATATATATATATATATATATATATATATATATATATATATATATATATATATATATGTGTGTGTGTATGGATAATTATATGCATGGATGTATTATATATATATATATAGATAGATAGATAGATAGATATGTGTGTGTGTGTGTGTATGGATAATTATATGCATGGATGTATTATATATATATATATATATATATATATATATATATCATCAGCAGTTTGTATGTCCACTGCAGGACCGGCCTGTCCCGACCGAAGTGGGGACGATACAGCCAATGTATCTCTACCAAGTTGCTTAGGCTGTCTAGCACAGATTGTAAGTAGGATGAGAAGTGCTTGTTAGTGTAATTGTAGTGTTGTAGTGGCTTTGGATGTGTGTGTAGTCTGTGAACCAAGTGTAATCGGCCCGCGCAAGCTGACTGGGTGCAAGCATACTGTACTTTACAGTATGCGACACTGCTTCAACCACAGCACCCCTTGTCAATATCCATGGATTACAATGTCTACTCACGGGCCGGCCGGGAGCTAAAGAAAACGCGCCAGCTCCTGGGTGATGACGTCACACTCTCCTCTCGTCTCCCGCGTCCCAGCTCATACCTTACATTGTTACTAAAATGTCTCATTCTTTCGTCCCATATCTTAACATGTGCTTGCACATTATTTCAGAAATGATGCAAATAAATATTATATGAATCTCAAGCCAAACAATTTATTGGTTTTAGTCATTGCATGCTCATATCATTTATAAGCTTGGAAACAGTATTTAAGCACATGGACTAAAGAAAATTGTCTCATGTCATACTTAAAGTTCATTGAATATGAATCTCTCTCTCTCTCTCTCTCTCTGTTGTCTGTCTGTCTGTCTGTCTGTCTGTCTGTCTCTCTCTCTCTCTCTCTCTCTCTCTCTCTCTCTCTCTCTCTCTCTCTCTCTCTGTTGTCTGTCTGTCTGTCTGTCTGTCTGTCTGTCTCTCTCTCTCTCTCTCTCTCTCTGTTGTCTGTCTGTCTGTCTGTCTGTCTCTCTCTCTCTCTCTCTCTCTCTCTCTCTCTCTCTCTCTCTCTCTCTCTCTCTCTCTCTCTCTCAAGCAATCAATCAGTCAGAATTTTATACATCTTTTTATCAATAATCAGTTTACTCATTTTGTTTGCAGTTTTTCTGGGTGATTTTTTTTTTCTATTTAGTACTCGCATTCAAAAAAAGCATATGACAGCGAACAGAATAAGTAATTACTTCATAAGGCAGAGAATCAGATTCAGCAGGCTAGATTCTAGACAGTGGCCTTTCCAGGTTGCAGGGCTTTAGCTACATGATGACAAATAAATAACTTTTTCATTGTTTTTAATTTTTCTAGGAATTCAAAGCTAGGTTTCATCAGTTTTTCACTTCCCTTGCTAATTGCATCATTTCATGTGTCTTTTTTGATGCCTTTGAACCGATGTACTCATACTGAGGAAATTTATGAGCTAAGAGTCCACCAAAATACGCTAAGTATCCATCTCCTGTTGCCGATAAACATCGGGTTAGGCCACATCTCAGACAAAATGGTTCACTTGTGAGGTCAATATACAACGTGGAGAAAAAAAAATAATGACGTGAACATGTCAGCAGGATTATTTTCCAGCTTCAGTGATGAGCATGCTCCAAGTCTGAGGATGGCGAAGAAAATCTCCAGCGTGAACTGACCTGCCTGCAATGGTGTTCTGCTTGTCAGATGAAAACGATGAACCAAAGGCAGAGGGTATGGAAAAGGAAAATATTTCAGACAACCTGGATTTAGAAGTTAACCCTTTCGCGCACGATAAGTTTCAATAAGTTTTCTGATCCCGGAATTTCGACTACGAAGCCGCCCGGCCGGTGAGCGCGCGCGCGGCAAATTTGAGCAAATTTGAGCGAATGAAACACATTCTTGCCTTATTTTCGCCCCCCCAAAATCAATGTATTCCCATGAAACCTATGTCTAGGTATGCATGGATGTTTGTTCTATCTGATAAACATGACCAAAACACAGGAAAACAACAGCACAGAAAGTTATGAGCCCTGGAAGGCATGTCGAGTAAACATTTTTGACTTCCCAACATCACCGTTTGAATGTTTTCCATCCTACAGGAAAATGATCTAATATTTTTTCATAGAGAATTTCATCAGCTTTCTAACGAAACCAATCTGGTTTAGATACGATGTATACTTTTCGAGAAAATGGTCAAAAACTGAGAGCCATTTTCGAAAAATTTTCACTGACCTCTGAGAGCTAAGTTTTCCCAGGGACCTAACGTTTTTATTACATAGTAATATGCCCCCATTATCCAGCTTTCCCACTGTGACGGGAAAACCCCATACGCCTCATAGTTCTCGAGTAAATCGAAAAAAAGTACAAGGCACTCCGTGCGTGATTGACTTTCGTGATGCGCGCATGGCGTACGCAATGTTCCCGTCTCACGTAACCACGAATTCTTATGAGAAATATTACATTTTTATGTATTGTACATATATAGAATTTCCTGCTCTTCATCATGGTTCAAACGTGAAATCGATACGTCCAATAGTTTCCGAGTAATTGGCAGAGAAAATGAGAGTATTACTACGAGCCTTTTTCAATGGTAACAGCCGGGAAGAGACACTCATTTCCACCGTCTTTTATCGCACAAAACGTAACATAATGCTTACATTTTGGTATTGATCATACGTAGAATTTAGTGGTATAGATCATGGTTGTTACAGAAAATCGATAAGTCAAACAGTTTTCGAGTAATTGGCCGACAAAGTGAGGTTATTACTCCGAGCGCTTGTCACTGATAACAAATGCGAGGAAAAACATTTCCCTCGCCTTTTAACCCCCAAAACGCTACCAAAGGCTTACATTCTGGTATTGATCTTACGTAGAATTTAGTGGTATTGATGATGGTTGTAACAGAAAATCGATAAGTCTAATAGTTTTCGAGTAATTGGCCGACAAAGTGAGGTTATTACTCCGAGCGAATGTCACTGATAAACGCGAGGGAAAAAAAAAACATTTCCCTCGCCTTTTATCCCCCAAAACGCTACAAAAGGCTTACATTTTGGTATTGATCATACATAGAATTTAGTGATATTGATAATGGTTGTAACAGAAAATCGATAAGTCTAATAGTTTTCGAGTAACTGGCCGACAAAATGATGTTATTACTCCGAGCGCTTGTCATGTCACACAACAACCGCTAGGAACAAAAACATTTCTCTCGCCTTTTACCTCCCAAAACGCTACCAAAGGCTTACATTCTGGTATTGATCTTACGTAGAATTTAGTTGTATTGATGATGGTTGTAACAGGAAATCGATAAGTCTAATAGTTTTTCGAGTAATTGGCCGACAAAGTGAGGTTACTCTTCCGATCGCTACCAACTTTTACACACACTGTTTCTTCCTCGCACACCGGCCTGAAGACTACTGTATGCTACTAACTTTCTTTTTCCCCTATCTGTAGACTATTACATCTTCCATGGATGTTTTTCTATTGTTATAACCTACTACACATAAACATAACTCTTCTATAGTTACTGCTGTGGAGATTTACTTTCTTTCATATGTGTAATCTGTAGGAGAAAATGGATATTTGTCTGAAAGTGTGAGAGGTAATGGTAATAGATTATTACATATATCAACAAAATTTGCAGAACTCACTTCCTCCAGGGGTGTTGATCCAGTTAGACCAGGGATTTGAAGATAAGGAGTTATGTAGTGTGTGTGTGTGAGTCAGCTTCTCCCTGAGAGCATGAGGCAACGCTATTTTTAGCACACACCACACTCGTTCACGGAAACTCGCAGCTTGTTTGACGTATATTTCATACAATTCCATACGCATTTACACTATCAGAATCACAATAATTCCAGCCCTAAAAACACCGGTAATTCTCCCCTCCCAACTTCAGGTTTGCCCCTTCACAACACTGTTTCATGCCACACATAACGCTTGCTGGCTCCATAATTTCACCAAGCCATCCACAGTATGTTTCACACAATATATATTTATGCCTTGGCTTCATTTATATACGTATTTCCACTCACGCCATACGGCCTACGGGGGGGGTGGAGTGGTGCAACCCGCTACACTGACCATGTGTCTGGCTCCAAGGCCCAACGATTGCTAACGGCCAGAATTGCTTTTCAATACATATATGAATGTTCCATCAACAATATCACATCACTATATGTTCACATACAATGTATTATCTCACTGATTCAATAGGGTCTTTGCCTTGGGCAAGAGGAGGAGAATTATGGACGATTTAAAGGGAACCACGAGCTGTCAAACATCACTGGCTGACTGCTCAACAAACACTGAGGTTGGAGGGAGCGGGCTGAGGCTGATAAGGCAAAGCAGTGTTGCCAATGACTTACCTCCAGTAGGCCTTGGCTACCCTAAGACGCGCCAAAAAATCACGCAAATCGGCCTATAAGTTTTTTTCTGACGAATATTTTTGGGCCTTGAAGGGGCCTTAAGGACGCGAGTCGCGTGACTGTGTCTGGCGGAGTGCAAGCCGACATCACGCGAATCGCGCGACTGTGCCTGAAAGGGTTAAAGGGTTAAAAGAAGTTATGGAGGAAGAGGGCCTAGAGTATTTTGGTGGAGTCTTAGCTCATAAATTTCCTTAATATGAGTACATCGGTTCAAAGGCATCAAACAAAGAAGACACATGGATTGGTGCAATTAGCAGGGGAAATGAAAAATTGATTAAACCTAACTTTGAATTTCCTAGAATAATTAAAAACAATGGAAAACTTATTTGTCATCATGGAGCTAAAGCCCTGCAACCTAAAAGCCACTGCCCAGACTCTAGCCAGTCAACCTGCTGAATTTGTTTCTCTGCCGTAGGAAGTAATTACTTATTTAGTTCGCTGTCGTATGCTTTTTTGAATGCGAGTACTAAATAAAAAATCATTTTATCCAGAAAAACTAAAAAAAAAAAAAAAGGAGTAAACTCATAAGATAATAAAAAGATGTACAAATATAGTGACTGACTGCATGAGAGAGAGAGAGAGAGAGAGAGAGAGAGAGAGAGAGAGAGAGAGAGAAAGAGAGAAAGAGAAAGAGATTATTGTTCAACGAACTTTTAAGTATGACATGAGATAATTTTCTAGTCCATATGCTTAAACACTTTTCCAAATCTTGTAATGATATGAGCAGGGTATGACTAAAACCAATAAAGAGTTTAGCTAGAGATTAGTATGTCATTTGTCTCTTTTCTGATATAATATGCAACCACATGTTAAGATATGATGGGAGAAAAAGAAAAATTTTACTGTGTAGCAATGTAAAAGTATGAGCCGGGACGCGGGAAACGAGAGAGGAGAGTGACGTCATCACCCAGGAGCGGGCACGTTTTCTTTCGTTCCCGGGCGGCCCGTGAGTAGACATTGTATTCTATGGATATTACCCCTTGTGTCCGCCAATGCAGTGTGCATTTTCGTACACTGAAGAACTAGGGTTCGCGCCCCGCCAGGGTAATAAACTTTGGGAACGTTCTTCAGGCCACGTACTGCATTGGCGGACACAAGGGGTGCTGTGGTTGAACCAGTGTCACATACTATAAAGTATGCTTGCACCCAGTCGGCTTGTGCAGGCCGATTACGCTTGGTTCACAGACTACACACATCCAAAGCCACTACAACACTACAATTACACTTACAAGCACTTCTCACCCTACATACAATCTCTACCAGACAGCCTAAGCCACTTGGTAGAGATACATTGGCTGTATCGTCCCAACTTCGGTCGAGATAGTCCAGTCCTGCAGTGGACACACAAAAGGCTGATGATATATATATATATATATATTGCCTTAATGACCAGGGGTTTCGGCCCCAATGGTCGATAGGCAAAAAAAAAAAAAAAGAAAGAAAAATAGTACCAGAGGTGGTGACGAATAGACGTCGTCGAAATATCGGAATGGAGTGGACCACAGAGCAGGTGTTACGTCTATATATTTATATCTACTTCTTTATCTCTCTATCTGTCTGTCTATCTATCTATATCCGTCTATCTCTCTCTCTCTCTCTCTCTCTTTCTCCATATCTATCTATCTATCTATCTATCTATATCTATATCTATCTATCTATCTATCTATCTATCTATCTATATATATATATATTGCCTTAATGACCAGGGGTTTTGGTTCCAATGGTCGATAGGTAAAAAATAAATAAATAAATAAATAAATAAATAAAAAATAGTACCAGAGATGGTGACGAATAGACGTCGTCGAGATATTGAAATGTAGTGGACCAAGGAGCAGGTGCTACATCTCATAGACACGTATCAGTGTCACCCTGTACTATGGGATCCTACTGACCCAGAGTACAAAAACAAACTCAAGATATTAGATGCGTGGTGACTCTCCATGTGGACCGTGGCGAAGTGATGAAGAAACTTGATACTCTGACTGCCCAGCTTCGAAGGGAGGCGAGAAAAATGAAACCCAAATCAGGTTAGGGTACAGAGGGCGCATATACATCGACATGGTTTGCATTCAAGAGCCTCACCTTCCTGTTAGACTGAAATAAACCACGGAAGACACTGGGAGCTGGAATGGGGTTAAGTAATGATGTCAATGTATACCTTTATTGCCTGATACACGTTGCAGCATACGTACAGTACATACATTATACTCGTGTATAAACAAACTCAATATGTACTGTACATCATACTAATCATCACAAATAAATATGCGTATTCAAAATCAACATAAAACAGTTGTAACCATTCAGGTCTTCATTTTCCAAATGAAGGACAAACCTACAAACTACGTGTAGAGGGTGTATATATTGTCACATATCATAAGTCATGTTCTCAGTGTTAGGCCAGTAATACAGGTTGTCCCATGAATTGCGGCACATATTGGGGGAAGAAAATGTGATTCTCAGTAATATATCTCCCTACCCCCTGGGGGTAGGGGGGTTTGTCAAGAATACTCCCCCAGTATCCCTGCTTGTCGTAAAAGGCGACTAAATGGGTTGGCGGAGGGTTAGTGCCCCTCCCCGGAAAACAACTAACTAAAAAAACAAACAATAAGCCTCGGACAAGGACTGACCAAACGTTGACGACCAAGGACCGGACAAAGGACATTGCAATTGGAACGTGGAATGTAAGGGGAGCAAATGATGAGGTGAAAGAGAGAGAGATTGTCCAGGTGCTTGAGGATGCGAAAGTGGATGTATGTGGAATAACTGAAACAAAATGGAGAGGAGAAAGTGTGAGAGAATGGGAGTATGGATGGGGTATATGTGCAGGAGTAGGTGAGAATGAGAGGGCAAGGGAAGGAGTATGTATAGTTGTGAGTAAAAGATGGAAGAGGAGCATAAGACAGTATGGATCAGTTGGATCAAGGATTGTGTGGGTAAAGTTGAAAGTTGGAATACAAATGTGGGCGATTGTGTGTGTGTATGCGCCAACGCAAGATTGTGCTAGAAGAGTGAGAGAAGAGTTCTGGACAAATGTAGAAGTGTGCATGGAAAAGTTTGGAAAGAATGATAGAGTGTTTTTGATTGGTGATATGAATGGTAAAGTTGGGAATGTGAAGGTGGATGGAATAGTTGGTGAGTGGGGTGTGCCTGCTGAGATAGATGAGAATGGGAGTGCATTAGTGGACATTTGTGCTGGGAGGGGGTTGGTGATAGCCAATACCCTCTTCAGGCATAAAATGATCCACAGGTATACATGGCGAGTGATGAGAAGGGTGGGTTGTGAATTGAGTGAAAGGAAGGCAATGATTGATTATGTGTGTGTGGATGAAAGGATGCGAAGATGTATATTGGATGCAAGAGTTTATAGAGGTTGGGGGAGTGGACTTTCTGACCACTACTTGGTGGTGGCCAGAGTTAAAGTTCAAGTAAGATGGAGGAATAGAAGAAGGGAAGGACGAGAGGAAGGAGTAGTTGCAAGGAGAGTGGAAAGGTTACAAGAGGATGAGAAAAAGGCAGAGTATAAGAGAGAAGTGGAGGAACGATTGGGCAAATATGAGTTGGAGCAGATGGGGGACGTGGAAGGTGTGTGTAGAATATTTACAGAAGAAATATGTGCAGCATGTGATGTGGTGTGTGGAAGGAAGAGAAGACGGAGGGGGGTGCAAGGAACAGCGTGGTGGACTGAAGAGGTGAAACGGGCTGTGACACAAAAGAAGAAAGCATACAATGAATGGATGAGAAATAGGGGCGTGGAAGAAGTTGAGAGGCGGAAGAGAGAGTTATATGTAGAAAGAAAGAGAGAGTAAGAAGAGAGTGGATGAGGAATTTGGAAGGAATTTGAGTGTAAAGTGGAGGGACTGTAAGAAAATGTTCTGGAAAGAGGTGAAAAGAGTAAGACAGGGTGGAAGTGAAGTTAGCAGGGGAGTGAAAAATAAAAATGGTAGATTACTAGTGGAGAAGGGAGAAAAAGTGAGCAGATGGAGAGAACACTTTAAGGAATTGTTGAACGTGGAGGATGGAAGTAATGCGAGTATAAGTGGCTGGGGAATGGCTGGAAGAAGGAGGGAGGTGAGAAGACAGGAAGAAATCAGTAGGATAGAAGTTGTGGAAGCAATGAAGAAAGTTAAATCAGGGAAAGCCCCAGGAATTGATGGAGTGTGTAGTGAAATGCTGAAGCATGGGGGAGAGATAGTAGTAGAATGGATGTGGAAGATGTGCAGATTGGCCTGGGAGGAAGGTAGAGTCCCGGAGGATTGGAAGTCAGGTATAATTATTCCCTTGTACAAAGGAAAAGGGGAAAAAGAAGTGTGTGGTAATCATAGGGGCATTTGTCTTCTTAGTATAATAGGAAAAGTATATGGTAGGATACTTATTGACAGAGTTAGAGAAAGAACAGAGAAATTAGTTGGAGAAGAACAGGGAGGCTTTAGGAAGGGAAGAGGTTGTGTAGATCAGATATTCATTCTCAGATCTTTAGTGGAAAAGTTTCTAGAGAAGGGAAAGAAGTTGTATGCGGCTTTCATGGATTTGGAGAAAGCATATGACAGGGTGGATAGACTAGGATTGTGGAAAGTGTTAAGAATATATGGAATAGATGGGAAGTTGTTGAAGGCTGGGAAGAGTATGTACGATGGTGCGAAGGCTGCAGTGCGTGTGGATGGTGAACTAAGTGAATTTTTCTCTTTGAAAGTTGGGTTGTGTCATGTCTCCATGGCTGTTCAATCTGTACATGGATGGGGTAATAAAAGAGGTACAAGGTAGGGTAGTGGATGTTGGAGTGGCCCTGGTGAGAGAGGATAGTGTTTGGAAACTCCCTGTACTGTTGTTTGCAGATGATACCGTGTTGTTGAGTGAAGACGAAGGGGAGCTGCAAGGCTTGGTGGATGAGTTTGAGAGAGTGTGTAAGAAACGGAATCTAAAGGTGAATGTAGGGAAGAGTAAAGTGATGGTCTTTGAGAGAGGTGAAGTCAGTGAATGTACAGCGAGGTTGGATGGTGAGGAATTGGAAAATGTGAGTACGTTTAAGTACTTGGGTAGTGTGATGAGTAAGGATGGAGGTTTGGAGGGTGAAGTGCTTGAAAGGGTACAGCAGGGAAGAAAGGTTGCTGGTTCTTTGAAAGCAGTGATAAGAAACAGGGAAGTGAGCATGGAAGTGAAAAAGTTACTACATGACAGTATTGTGATACCAACTCTAACGTACGGAAGTGAAGCTTGGACGTTGTTGGAAGGACACAAGTCAAGAGTGAGAGCAGTGGAAATGAGTTATTTAAGAGGAGCCTGTGGAGTCACATGGAGAGACAGGCTGACGAATGAGGATATAAAGGTGCGTTGTGGTGTTGATGTGGATGTGATAGGAAGCGTTATGAGGAACACACTGAGGTGGTTTGGCCATGTGGAGAGGATGGAGGATGAAAGACTGACGAAGAGAGTGTATGTGAGTGAGGTGGAGGGGGAAAGAGGGAGGGGGAGGCCGAGGATGAGATGGAGAGATGGGGTGGAGAGGTATATGAGAGAGGAGGGTGTGAGTTGGGAGCAGGGCAGTGAAATGGCGGGGGACAGGGCGACTTGGAGGCGATATGTTTGTGGCCACCCCAAACGGGATTGAGGCGTCTGGCAATAGATAGATAGATAGTTTAAAAATCAGTAATGCCTGAAATAATCCAAAACATATGTGCATAAAGATTATTTACGATACCTTGAATTACATTTATATGCACCTCTATGAATATCTCCCGCAACTCGGGGCACACGCTGTAGGCTATTATTGGTGTCATCGCTGTTGATAGGCCCATCAGTAATATTGAAAATAATGTCTATATTATCAGCCTGTGTCTGCCACTGATGTCGTCAACATATGTACCATTCATATTACTAATGTAACAATCATCATCATCAACACAGTAATAATAAACATAATAATACTAATGGTAGTAATAATAATGTTATTATTATATTATTATTATTAACGTTATTGTTATTGAAATTGTAAATATTATTATTTATTATATATATTGTTATTTTTATTATTAATATTATTATTACTTAATTATTGCCATCCATCCATCCATACATACATATAGACACACCGGTAAGTACATGTGTGTGTGTGTGTGTGTGTGTGTGTGTGTAAGAAAAAGAGAGAGAGAGAGAGAGAGAGAGAGAGAGAGAGAGAGAGAGAGAGAGAGAGAGAGAGAGAGAGAGAGAGAGAGAGAGAGAGAGAGAGAGAGAGAGAGAGAGAGAGAGAGAGAGAGAGAGAGAATTTCGAACTACAGGGATTAGGTAAGGCCTTCATTAACGTCTTCGATGCAGGGGTCTTGCTTAAACTAACTAAAATCTTCCACATGCAGCCAGAATATAATAACAAATACCGGTGCGTATGATAATAAAAAGGCTAATCAGATTGTACTATCACCTATAATTTGAACCTAGCTCATCAGAGTCGTGGGTTATGACAAGGTTAACATGATCTAAAAAACACCCTGAAATCTGAACATGTTTAATGGAGAGTATATTTAATTTGTTTGTATTTCGGCATTCCTTGTTATTGTTGCTCCCCCTTCGTTCGGTATCTTTCATTCCTTTTCTGTTTGTTCGTACTTTGTTAAAGTTAGCAAAACATAATTATTTCTGTATTTGTATGCCTACCTTTTTTTTAAGGAGGATAGCAGCAGCATACAAATGGATGGTGTTATTTTTGTTCTTTATCACAACTAAAGTCGTTGAGCAGATACTGATGACACAAGCCCCACATCTGTTTCTGCAAACAGACAAGATCTCATTTTTTACTTTACTTAGTTAACACACACACACACACACACACACACACACACACACACACACACACACACACACACACACACACAGATTTTTGAGAGGCAAGGAAGAAGGAACCAAAGTCTGAGCCCTCAATAACAGTTCCTTCCAAGAAAAAAAACAAAAACAAAAGATAGCCAAATTCAAGATCCGTTCATTTCGAGATGCCTGCACACACTGGGTTTGAAAAACTGGAGATCATAGGAATTAGGAAATACAGACAGAGGGAGACAGTTCCAGAGCTGACCTGTTGCATAAATGAAGGACTGGGAGTAACGGTTAACTCTTGCATTAGAGAGCTGGACAGAAAAGGGATGAGAGTTTGTTGTTAGACGGGTGCTATGCACTCGTCATAGAGGTGGAGGGATGCAATCAGACAGTTCAGAGGAGCTGTGACCATTGAAGTGACGATAGAAAAGAGATAAAGAGGCAACAGTGTGGCGAAGAGACAGAGGTTGAAGGAAGTCATTAAGAGGAGGAGAGTTTATGAGACGAAAAGCCTTTGACACCACCCAGTTGAGAAGAGCTGTATGGGGGTGGCCTCTCCACACATGACAGTTGTACTCTAAACAGGGGAGAATAAAACCCGTGTGCAAAGTCAACAGCTGTGCAGGGGAAAAGAAGGCACGGAGTAGGCTTTGCACACAATCTCTTGGAAGCAGATTTTACAAAAGATGAAATATGATCTTTCCAAGATAAGTCCCGAGTGAATGAAACCCCAAGCATGTTCAAGGATGATGTAGGACTGAGCTGGATATTAATTAAACATTAGTGGGTACTCCTATGGAAGATTATGACCGGTTAATAGGTGTAAAACAGAGTGTTTGAAGCATTAAAAACAACAAGATTATTTTTGCCCCACTCAGAGATACAGTATGAGCCAAGTCAGACATTAGGTGTACCATAGCCTCATCCCTTGTTCGTTGAAGTAACTGCTGAGATAGACGTTGCAGAAACCGAATGGAAAGGTGAAGGATGGTATTATCAACGTACGAGTGGATAGGGTTATATGTACAGCGTTGAAGATCACTTATGAATAAAAGATAGTTGGTGATAGGACAGCCCTGAGGAACACCACCGTTGATAGATCTAGGAGAAGAACGATGGCCGCCTACAACAGCGGCTATAGAACGACCAGAAATGAAGCTGTAGAGAATGGCACAGATAGAAGGATAGGAACTGTAAGAGGGCAGTTTGAAAATTAAAGATTTATGCCAGACATGACTGAAAGTCTTTGAGATGCCAAGTGCAATGGTAAAGCTTTCGCCAAAGTCCCGAAAGGAGGATGACCACGAGTGTGAAAGGTAGGTGAGAAGATCGCCAGTGGGGCGTCCCTGACAGAATCAATACTGATGATCAGAAAGAAGGTTGTGATAGGTAAGATGCTTTAAAATTTTTCTCTTAAGAATAGAGTCGAAAACTTTTGAGACACAGGATGTTAAAGCATTTGGACGATAGTTAGAGAGATGGGAATGGTCAACCTCCATTTGGACTTGCTGAATGAGAGCAAAGTTCTAGCAAGAAGGAAAGGTACAAGTTGAAAGACAAAGGCAAAAGAGTTTATCTAGGCTGGGTGTAAGCACTGACGCACAGTTCTTGAGGACAACAGTAGGGACTTCATCAGGCCCATATGCCTTGTTAGTATTGAGGCCAGTGATGGCAGAAAATACATCAGCTGGAGAAATTTTACTGTCAGCCATGAGGAAGTCAGAGGGGGGAAGTGATGGAGGAACAGCACCAGAATCATCTAAAGTGGAATTGGAGGAGAAAGTCCGAGCAAACAGATTTGCTTACAGAGAAGAAAAGAGGAGAGAAGGATGATGAGGAAAAGTTGTTAGAAAGGTTTTTGGCAAGGTGCCAGAAGGAGCGGGAAGAATTCCAGTTGGATAGTTGAGAGCATTTAGTACGGATGCAATTATTTTTTTGCAGAGCGAAGAACAGACTTAGCATGATTCCGGGCAGAAACATAAAAAAGATGTGATTCAGGGGTGGGTTGGCTCCGGTACCTTTTATAGGCCCTCTCCTTGTTGCAGACAGCATTAGAACAAGCGTGATTAAACCAAGGCTTTCTTGCATTAGTCAAAGGATATGAGAAAGGAATGTATGCTTCCATGCCCGAGAGAATAACCTCTGTAATGCGCAAGGCACACTGAGATGGCTCCTGGCCTTGGAAGCAATAATCATGCCAGGGAAAATCGATGAATTACTGCCTGAGGGCCTCCCAATCCGCAACTCCAAAGTGCCACAGACGACGTTTCTTTGGAGGGTCCACAGGCCATACCGGAGCGATAGGACAGGTTAAGGTAATAAGGTTATGACTGGAGGAGCCCAACAGAAAGAAAAGATTAACAGTGTAAGCAGAAGGATTAGTTGTAAGGAAGAGGTCAAGTATGTTGGAGCTCCTTGATTCGGGTAGGGTGCTGTACAAGCTGCTCTAGGTCATCAAGGATAGAAAAGGTGTAGGCTTGTTCACCAGGTGGATCAGTCAAAGGAGAGGAGAGCCAAAGGTGGTGGAGAACATTGAACTCTCCTAGCATGGAGATTTCAGAGAAAGGAGAGATGGATAGAATGTGTTCCACTGTAGAAGTAACATAGTCGAATAATTTTTCATGTTCGGTAGAATCAGGAGATAAGTAAACAGCGCAGATATGTTTAGTCAGAGAATGACAGGAGAGCTGAAGCCAGAGAATAGAGAATTCAGAAAAATCAAGTTCAGAAACATGAGAGCAAAATAGTTCGTTGCGTACATATACACAACAGGTACCTTTGGCTTTAAAATGAGTATAGAGAGAGTAGGAGGATTCAGAAAAGGGTTTGCTGTCAGTTGCCTCTGGGTTTCTGCCTGCTGCAGAGGGAGAAAGGAAAATCTGAGCCTCCATAGTATATACGTATATACAACATCTCTCATTATCACCGATGTTGATAGTTCTCTTGTTTTCATACTTTCTCATGCTATGTTTTCGGGACTGTACTCATCTTATCCACCAATGGGGAAGAAAATCAGAATGGTGATGATCTGAATGTTACTAACACGATTCAAGAAAGAGAAATGCTTATTTCATTGAAGGTTCAATATGACTTCTCGCGAGAAGCTGAGGACGCTTGTTTTATGTACAAAGAGGCTGTATGCCATGCCTTATCAAGTACGGTTTGCTTTCTTTTCATAGTGTGGTGCAAACCTCCCCCCAATTACTTATTGGTATTCTTTAAGAATTTGTCTTTTTGGCTTGCATATTTTTTTGTAGTATAGATTTACATTCGCCCCCCCATCTACCTCAGAATTTCTGGTAATCAATATTTCTGTACACATTTTTGCAAATCTCTCACTCTTCCTCTCCTCCCCTTGCTTTTTTACTCGTAGTTGCAATGTTCAAGAAATCAGGGAGGTCATTTTAAAAACTTGTTGCGCATTTCATTCTACTCTTTTGATGGTAAGGAAAATCAAAATGACTATTGTACTGTTATTCCCGAACGTGTAATGCTCGAGAAACATGGCAAATATAACGTGTTTTGTACCTCCAGTGTGGAAGCAATTTCATCATTCAGTACACAGGTCATCTAAGTTACTTTATATTTAATTCACCAAAAATTCAAGGTGAAGAGACAAGGCAAGCTTCTTCAACCACAAAGTAATTTCTTGTTCCTTTTCGAGCAGCAAGTTGTGTATAAAAATAATGTACACTGACATTATATTTGTGTCCATTTTCGCTCAATATATCAGATATTTTCTTCAGCCTCCACCTTCCCTATAATATTATGTCCCTTTAATTTCTGACTAATTTAAATCATCTGGCATCAGCTTGAATAGTATAGCCTATTAGAGGTATCATGACAATAGGAGGTCTAATGCTGACAAAGTTAATGTTTTCTTGCTCGTATGACGCACAGGTATCTTTAAAAAAATCTGTTGTCAGCCGGCAAAGAATATTCAAATTGTTCAGACTTTGTACGAGTTACTAGGTGTTTTATAACATATTATAGATTCAGACAGTTCCGCTATCCCCACTACCAGTGACATTTTTGCCTTTTTAGTTGCTTGTTCTTTACCTTGTTTTACCTCCTGTATTTTTACCTCCCAAATTTCAAAATTTCTGTTCCTCCCTCGCATCAGTGTAAATTCTGTTTCTTTGTTCAAAAATATACCCGGTCACTTTATATTTCCGTTTTACCATCTTTTGGTCAGAATAATGGTGCAGTAGTAGTTATGCTACCAATCCTGGGATGATTGTAGTCACCTGACGTATTAGCAAACGAGCCTGATGTGCTTAATCTACAGTACCGTAGCTTAGCACTCCCAGAATAGTTCTCTTGTCGTTTTCATCCTCTCCTTCCCACCTTTTTTCTTATTTGCGTACTTATTTTCATCATCATCATCATCATCATCATCCGGACCTCCTTTCCCACCCTGGGGAACGGTGATATTTGCCCAGTTCAATGGACCACGTTTCCATTCACTCATCATCTAGCCCACGGAATCCTCGCTCTATCAGTTAGGCCAAAAAACTTTCACCACGTTCTGTACCTTCACATATACCTATCCGATACAGTCAATCTGGACGCTGTCGCATTACAAAGGGGTGCCAAATCCCTGGTTATGCCCAACTCTGCACAAAATTCATCCAGCCAACTGGGTCTCTTGTCAGTCTCTTATCCTCACAAACTTCCATACCTCTCCTCCACACACAGCCATCCACCATATTCTTCCACCACCTTCTTGGCCTACCTCGCCTGCTCTTTCCTTCAAATTCGCTCAGATATAAGTGTTTCACAATTCTATTCTCATCGATTCTCTCCACATGACCAAACCATCTCAGCACACTCTCTTCGATTCTGGTGTCCACGGACTTCCTTACTCAACATTTTTCACGAATCACATTATTCCGTGTCCTATCCACACTCCGTACTCCACATGCATTCCTCAGCAGTCCCATCTCCACTGCTCTTACTCTTGACTTTTTATTTTCATGCCACGCCACAGTCTCACATCCATATCTTAAAGGCGGCATTAACACTCATGTAAGCCTCGTACAGCTGCAACACTGAAGCCTCTGTTTTTTATCAAGGCCTTTGCACCATCATTTACTCTCCTTCCTTGTGTCACTCCACTTTGCGCTTCTTTTGCACATCTTCCTCCCATTTCTATTACTGTTACCAGGTATTTGAACTCCACCAATGCCAGTCCCTCTCCATTCACTGTAACATCACACTGGGAGTCATCTTCTCTCTCAATAACCATTACTTTAGTCCTTTCTACACTTACTCTCAAGGCACGACGCTCACAGACATCTACAAAACTCTGCACTAGTCTAGCAAGCTCTTGTCTGGTATTTGAAAGTAGCACTGCATATTCAGCATACAACAAATTTGAGAAATTCCATCTATCATCATTCATCACCAGCGCCATCCACCTATACATTACTCGTGTTTTTACTTCTCTCATCACCCCGTCCATAAATTTATTGAACAGCCATGAGGACATCACACAACCTTGTCTCACGTCCACATTGATCGTGCGTAATATTTCCTTATTTTGTAGTTTCCTTTTGCAACTTTTATTTTCATTTCCTCTCTCGCTTTTCACTGCAATCTTCACCAACCCTTTTGACAACACATCCCTGTCTCACTCCTCCTCTACTCTCTGTCTTCTCGTCTTTCCACATCACACATCAGTGGCTATACTCATCACTCTATGCATCATTTTGTGTCTTTGATGCAAAAGTCTCCCCTCTCCTCCCACACCCATCCTCTTTGTATCTTTGCACCCTCCCTCTCTCATGTTCTCATCACTACGCTGTTCTGTGTGACTGTTGGTATGCATGAGCTCTGGCCGATTATCTTTATGTAGATCTCTCCTTTCATGGAGGAGCTGATGGTCCATGGGCTAGCACGTCCAGTCTGCAACTGAAAGAAACTGAGTTCGATTTATTGGCCGGCCACGCTCCATCCAGTATAAATCTATTTATGTGGGTCGTATTGTATGGAAAAACTGGCATGTAAAGTAATATCTGCCTTAATGGCCAACGTCCAGTCGATACACATAAACCAAAGCCCTCTTCGCCCAGTCCTTCTGCACCCATTCTCTCTCTCTCTCTCTCTCTCTCTCTCTCTCTCTCTCTCTCTCTTTTCCTCACTCTCCTGTTCTATGTGTTCGTTGGTTTTGCAAGTCCCCTCCCAAGGCATGTGCAGATCTCCGGCAAACAAAGATGTTCCCCTCCCCTCCCTTCACGCACTGTAATTTTCGCGTAACCAAACTGACAGGCACAGTGTGGGAAGGGTAGGTAGGTAGGTGAGTAGGGTGGGTGGGGGTTGGTTAGACGGATGGGTTATTAGGTGGGCTGGGTGGGAGAGTCAGGTGGGTTAGTGGGCAGGGAGGGGGTGCAGTGGGTAGTAGCAGTAGTTGTTCTCTAGGCAGTCTGGCCGAACAGACCCGAGTCCCTAAGGAAGGCCATGGCTGAGACCGGGCTTTCCCACAGAGCTCTCAAGGAGTGTATTTTGCGTTATTGGAGTAGGTGACTGTGTGCAATGCAGTCCTCCATAATGTGCTTAATAGTATGGGGTGCCGTGTTCCATTCTGGACATGCATCAGCAACGGAGTCGTCCAGCCTCCTCTGGTAACGTAAGAGGACTGGATGATGCCCACATCCCAGCCTGGCCAGGTGGACCCTGTCCTCACGAGGGAGATAGGATTCGGAAGGATGCAGTTGTGTGTTGTCTTTAAGTGACTGAATGGAGCGGCGAGTGATTTGAGTATGGATATGCTTCTGGAAGCTGGTCTGAAGGGGGCGAGGGGGGGAGAGATGACAGTATTTGTGTATGATATCGTGTGCTGGGTGTTGTTTTGATGTTCCTTGGTGTGTATGGGTGTGTTGCCATGTAGTGTAGTGGATGTTGTGGGTTAGTGGAGGCTGCAGCGAGAATTTGGGTGCCTCTCATGTCTAGGTGATCCTTGACTTTGAGGACTTTGGTTTCTTGATGTCGATGGTCCGTGAGTGTGGTAGCTGTGCAGCCTGTGATTATTTTTAGGGCCTTGTTCTGTATGGTCTGTAGAGTGTTGTAGTGTGTTTTAGTGACGTTAGAAGCCCAAGCAGGGCTTGCATTATTCATCACTGAACGTATATATCGTTTGTATACTGTGGTGGTGGTTTCTTTGTTGTGTCCAAATGTTGTGTGGGCAAGTGACAGGGCATTGAGTCTTGGTGTTATTTTATTTTTAATGTTTGTGATATGTTTAAAAGACACTGATGTATTGTATATTACAACAAGGATTTTGTGTGTGTGTGTGTGTGTGTGTGTGTGTGTGTGTGTGTGTGTGTGTGTGTGTGTGTGTGTGTAATTCACCGGGTCGGTCAGGATCACTTGATGGTCGTGATCGTCAGCTTTTACCCTCCCGGAAGGGAGCTGAAGCTCATATAGTCCGATCTAAGGGCAAGGCTGTGACCTTCACATATGCACACACCCATCCCCTTGCTCAAGGGGGACAGTAACCACCCACTTCGTCAGTGAAACTTTTCGCAACCTGAGAGAGGCGTGAACTCCCGTCTACCAGATGGCAAGCGAGAACATTACCACTGAGCCAGCGAGCGCGCGTGTGTGTGTGTGTGTTTGTGTGTGTGTGTGTGGTAGGGGAGTGTTGTTTATGGTGAGGTGTGGAATGTGACTGTGTTCTGCTGTCCAGTTTGTGAGAAGGGTCACTGTAGATATGGCTGGGGCTATTTTGAGCCTGTTTGTGGTGAACCATTCGTGTAGTGTGTTGAGGTAATGTTGGAGGATGTGTGCAGCTGTGTTTGCATTTTAGTGTGTACATGTGAGTGTTATATCATCTGCATAGGAAGCTATGTGTGTCAGTGGTGTGTGGGGTGTGGGTATGTCGTGCATGTATAGGTTAAAGAATGTAGGGGACAAAACAGATCCTTGGGGGACGCCATTTGTGAAATATCTGATGTTCGAAGACTGACCGGCAAATGTTACATGTGCACATCTGCATGCTAAGTAGTTTGCCAGCCATCTTTTTGTGTTATTGTGCATGTTTGTGTTGAGTATTTTGTCTGAGAGGTTGTGGCGGGGGATGACTTCAAAAGCTTTGCTAATGCCTAGCGTGACTAGGAGTGTTCTATGTGGTGGCCTAGTTGAATTCATGCCATCAAAAACTCTCTGTCTAATGTCTGTATGAAGGATGTTTGTGGAGTGCAGCAGCCTAAAGCCATATTGTGATGGGGCTAGGGGGGTGTGAGGTGTAACTAGTTGTAGTATCAGTCGTTAGTGACTTTAAAGGGGGTGCAGAGGAGTGTGATGGGGCGGTGTGAGGAGGGTAAAGTGGGGTCTTTGTTGGGTTTAGGGATAGTGATGATAATGCCATGCTTCCAGATGTTGGGTATTGTGTTGTGTGAGTAGCTGTAGTTTGATAGGTTGGTGAGTGCTTGTATGCCTTGTGGTCCAAGGTGTTTAAGGTGAATGTTTCTTATGTTGTCTGGTCCACAGGCAGATTAGTGCTTAAGGTTGCTGAGATGTGCTTCATCTGGCTGTACGTGAAAGGTGCATAGTCTGGGTCTGTGGGGAACTATTACGTCGGATGATACCTCGGTCGTTGTGATGGGGGTTTAAATGGCTGCCATGTGAAAAGCAATTGATGAGAGTGTTTGCTTGTTGTTTGTTTGAAGGTATAGTGTCTGTTTTTGTGATGGCAGCGTGTGATTGTGTAGTGTTGCTGTTGGAGAGTGTGATGCTGTTTAGTGTTTTGTAGAGTTTGCTGATGTTTGTTCAGTGGTCAAGTGTCTGGAGATAATTTTTCCAGTTTAGTGTTTGCTGTTCTGATATTTTATTGTTTATCGGAGTGTTAAGTTCTTGTTGTTGTACGATGTCTTGTGTATGGGGTGTTGGGGAGTGTCGTAGTGTGTCCCATTGTCTGATGAGGAGTTAATTTCTGTTGTGAAGCTGGGGTTGTGTCTCTGTTGCCTCTAGGGATGTGTCTTTTGTCTGCGTTTTGTATAATTGTATTGAAAGTGTGCACAGCGGTGTTGTGTGTGATGGGTTTACTGTTTAATGTTTCGAAATGTTGCTCTGTTTCAATTGTAAAGGCCTCCCAGTTGGCTCTCTAATAATTAGTATATGTGTGTTTGTCGCCAGCTGGGGTGGGGTGTGCAGTGGGTGGGGTGTGTAGGATAGGTAGGGCTTTGGACTTCGTGGAGGGGTGAGTGGAGGGGTGTCTTTTTGAAAGACAAGGAAGGGGACGGCTTATGTTGCTAATTTTCTTGTTTCATTGACTCTTTTATTTTATTAGTCCAAATTTCTTACTTTTTTCACGCAATCAATAGCTTTCTGTATATTCTTCACCTACACCTTAGCTTTCACTTCAAGTAGCCCTACGCTGAATGGCAGGCCTACTTGTTTCATGTACCTCAGGAAACCTTTACAACGGTGGATGGTAACCATGTAGCCATCTAATGGGTGATGTGGAGCCTACTCTGCTGCCCCTATTAACCAGATGGAGGGATGTTACTAAGCATCCATCTGGGAAAGAAACCTCGACACTCTTTTAGGGGGAACATTAGTTCACTGGACGGGGAAGCCCTATGGGGGCAGTCGCTTGCCTGCAGTTGATTGATCTGCTCGGCCAGGCATACCGGGGTTCCTAAACGATGACAATAACATACTCAGCTTTGCTTTTAATAAGTCAGTTTATCAGTCTGCTGATGAGAATATTTGTTTGTATCGATTAAAATCATAATCACTCATTCATTACATCGCTTACTCTCCTTTTACTAACCGTCCGTATACATATTACAGAACTTAGTAGACATTCTTCTGCTCAGTATATACTGTAGGTACAAAACAATGTCAAGTACTTATGTACTTATGTACTATGTTTGTCTTGCACTTAAGAAGTATTTTAGTAATCACATGTACAGTAACATAATTTTTATGATTCCATTTTTCCTCCAAATATTTTTTTTCTTCCAAAATATTTTTTTTCCACCAGAATAAAAAAGGTAAGGGAAGCGAGAAAAGACAGAATGACTTCATCTGGAGATAATAAGAGAATGACCAAAATTACGTCAGTGAACTGAAAATACTACAGGTAAACAGACGGATAAAACTGCAGGGAAACGGATTCAATGGTAGAGGCCGAGAAGTCACAGAACATATGTAACCTGGAGGTAGAAGTTACAATGGAAAGTGCCATAAGATGAATGAAGGAGAATCCGTCGCAAAGTGGAAACTGTATTAAAAAAAAAAAAAAAAAAAAAGCTACAGGAAAAGTTATGGAGAAAAACATATAGGTAAAGATAAATGGTACGTATACAGTAAATATTCTCGAGCAATAAGTAGTCAGGGAAAACAGATTGAAAGTAGATTTTATAAAGCGGCATAAACTGAAAGACACGGTAAAATATAACTATAACTTTGGAGGATATGATTTTGCAGAGAGAGAGAGAGAGAGAGAAAGAGTGAGATTACTAATTTTCACCACTGACCACATCCCTCACTCTTCTCCTTCCACATTTCTCTGTCTGTCTGTCTGTCTCTCTCTCTCTCCCTCTCTCTCTCTCTCTCTCTCTCTCTCTCTCTCTCTCTCTCTCTCAACAAGCGTCAGCCATCTTCATGGGTCTCCAGTGTATGCGCACGCCTACTTGTTACACCTAAAGAGAAGGATGCCGCGTGTGAAAACGTATTTTTTTTTTTTTCCACGTCGTCTGATGTAAATCATGTCTTTCAGTCACGGAGGTCCTCAGCAGCTGCTGCATTTTTCGTGCGTTTTTATTCTTTTGGCTATTGCAGGATTCCTTGCTTTTTTTATACAATTTTTTTGTAGAATCGCGCTTCAAGAGGCTGTTGAATATGACTACTTTCTGGAGCACTGGATGTTAGAGGGATACCTTCACCTGCCTTATAATGTTTTTTTTTCCTTTAAAACCTTCATTAATTGGACGTGTTAGGTATTTTAAGCTTGCCAATACCAGAATTTTATTTAATTCTAACTCAAGGGATAATTCTCGAAACTGAGGTATTAAATACGGCCTTCAATAAAACCTTTCTTTATTAAACATCATTCATAAGCTGACCGTCATTGTCTGAAGGTAGTACTCCGTGGAGTGGCTGGAGGCTTCGTTTATGAATCTTTCTATATCGAGGATGCATTTTTAAACTTACTAATCAAATTTCTTAATGTGATGGTGACTCTTTGAACTGATCTGGTTAGGAACAGACGTAACTAACCCCTTGACTGTTACACATAGTTTTGAATTTGATTAAAATCATCAAAAGGTGACCAGACTAAACTAAACATGACAAAGAATACCTTGCACATCTGCACCCAATCAAGCCGTTTACATCATCACATCACATCCCAAAAGGCGTCCTTTGTATTTTAACACACTCCTCAGACACAACTCAAACATCCAGTTTCACTCCACACGCACCCCAGACACAACCTAAACATGTCCCAGACGCACTCCAGACAAATCACCAATAACTCCGACACCTCAACGCAACCCACACGCGTGACGCTAATAAAACCTACGATTACTACCTGTCAGATCACATAAATCAAAGCGGTACAGTAACTGCCAGTGAGTAAGTAAATGAGTAGTACAGGAACAGGCACAGAGATTTGACGCCTCTGTGGGTGCGTCAAAATGGTCCTCGTTTTGACGGGGTTAAAATGCAGAACTAGACTTGCCACAGGCTGGGTTCGTTTGCACACTGCATGCTTGATGCTGTTGGTTGCAGTCCCTCCTGTAAGGTTCTACATCTTCGCTGCTACCGGATAATTTCTGCAACTTAGGTCTTTTTTTTTTTTTGCGTATCCATCTTAGGCTATAAACTTAACAGCCCATTCCCTGAGGCCCAGCAGTCCTCCTACATACCATACACCTCTATACGTCACTACTTTGGCTCTAACACCCACGACCAGTATTGAATTCATGCTAGGGCTGCCTCTTACCAGACTGAAATATTTGTATTGGTGTAAGTGATTTTACGACACATCGGCGAGTCATCAGTAGATCAATAAATTCTATGTTTAATGGAAATCAAATCCTGTAAACAGTTGCCAGCCCCACCTGGGCTTCGAACCCACGTCTTTGGGAACAGTACACACCCTGTCTACCGAGTCGGCCACCACTTTATTGTGGAGGGATTAATTGAGGATGTATTTAGTACCTCATGTTTGAAGGCCTACGAATGTCTGCTGTGTTCAGTAAAACAGTAAGGGGAGAGAAAGAATTTTATCAAACAAATACGACTGCACTGAGTTATTTTTTTTTCTTTCATTTTCTTTTTTTCGTTCGACTCTGGGCAAAGGCTTCATCAGGGCCTATCCCCAAGTTCCAGTAGTCCTTGGAATCCAATAGTCCTCCTACATCACATGTCAACACTTCAACGCTAACACCCACCACCCATATTGAATACATGCTGCGGCTGTCTCATACTGGACTGGTGTACCGGTATTAGAAGGGGGACTTTTATATGTCGGTGGGTCTTCTGATCAGAAAAATCTGCTTTTTATGAAATTATAATCCTTAAACTGTTCCTTGCCCCAGCCGGGATTCGAACCTGGGTTCGTTAGGACAGCAGGCCGCCTCTCTACCGATTCTACCACAGCCTTCCCTTTACACCGAAAAAGACCTTGGACGAGGTCATAGAGTGTGAACTCAGAGATAAGAGATTGAATAGGGAGCCTGCCAGAGATGAAGTAGAGTGGACAGCCGCCATTAGGTGACCAAGGCCGAAGCATGCAAGCATGTTTGACCCTTTATAAACACTATGAACCATACAATGTACCCTGCTACAACATATACATCAGATCACACACTGGCACTGCTGTTAGGCTAAGGTTGGAGGTTTTATTTTGAAATGCTTGTCTTATAATGAGACATTTAGATGCTTCCCATTCGCAGCAGCTGGCCATACTATTTCATTATTCTCAAAGCAATATTTTTGTGAAAGCGAGTACAAAGGTGTTAGGAAGCCTACGATGTTTTATGGTTATTTATGGAACTTTTTTTTTTTTTTTTTGGCTAATGCAAACTGCCTGAATCTCACATTGTAGAGTGCAATGTGCAATGATAAAGAATGATCACACACACATTCTCTTACCATCACATGCATCGGAAATTATCATAAAAAATTCTGTGCTTATTAACACCTTGGCTGTTTCAATATTAACCCATGGCATGCCGTCGACGTGAATTAACATCCACAAGTTTTATCACTACCAATCCCGTCGATGTACATAAATGCAAATCAAATGCAAGGTCCCTAATTTGCACAATTTTAAATTTCCGCGAGTGATTTTTGGTACGTATACACGGGACACCTTCCTCTACAAGATGCCAGGCAGGGACAATGCCTTACCCTGCATGACCTCCTCCCTCCCCTGCATGTCACTGTTTCAGCAATTCACCTGTTATCAGTGACCTGGCTAGTAAAGCCATGTCATGCCACGGTACAAAATTCAGGGCCAGAGTGATTCCCCACTCGATGACAATGTGGAGGACAAACTTTACATAGCATTAGAGGAAGAAACAGTCAGAAATTATGATCAGGTAATGTGGCAAAAAAAAGGTCAGGAATGGTGATGAGTTAGTGAGTGAAACAATGCTTATAATGCCTATATTACTGTTTGAAAACCAATATACTCTCGTACTACATATAAATTCATACCAGGTAAATAAATAAACACCGTTTATGAGTGGTGTGAAATACTTACCCTCCCATAGAACTCACTTTCTTTGGTGCCAGACTGTTAGAAAACCCAGTAAGGTAAGGAGGTACTTCTACCTGGATCGAGTATTTTAAACCTCAGGTGAGCGATTTCTCTATGAATTTTCAATGTTTCTCACCAAAAGCAGAGGTTTGAGCCAAAAAATATTTTTTCCATAAATGGTCAGGATTGGGGGGAGTCAGTGGAGGAAAAGTGGTCGGGATGGGGCGGGTTAACCCGCGGCGTCCCGTCGACGTGAATTAACGTCCACACATTTTGTCACTGCCAATCCCATTGATGTTCATAAATGTGAATCAATTGCAAGGTCCCTAATTAACACAATTTTCAATTTTCGCAAGTGATTTTTGGTACGTATACATGGGACACCTTCTACAAGATGCCAGGCATGACCTCTCCCCCCCCCACCGCGCCATTGTCTCAGCAATTCACCTATTACCAGTGACCTGGCCAGTAAAGCCATGTCATGCCACGGTACGAAATTCAGGGCCAGAGTGATTCCCCAATCGATGACAATGTGGAGGACAAACTTTACATAGCATTAGAGGAAGAAACAGTCAGAAATGATGATCAGGTATGTCGCCAAAAAAGGTCAGGTATGTTGATGTGTTTATGAGTGCAACAATGCTTATATTGCCTATATTACTGTGTGAAAACCAATATTCTCTAGTACTACATATAAATTCGTCCCAAATAAATAAATAAATACCGTTTATGAGTGGTGTAGAATGGTTACACTCCCATAGAACTCGTTTTCTTTGGAGCCAGCCTGATAGAACACAGTAAAGTGAGGAGGTACTGCTACCTATTTCGAGTATTTTAAACCTCAGGTGAGCGATTTCTCTATGATTTTTCGATGTTTCTCACCAAAAGCGGAGGTTTGAGCAAAAAAAAAAAAAAAAAATTCCAAAAATGATCGGGACTGGGGGGAGTCAGTGGTGGAAAAGTGGTCAGGATGGGGCAGGTTAATAGCGCGATCAACGGACGTACTAAATCTCTGTATGATACCAGGAACTGAACACCGAAATTTTCATCTTTCACGAGATATTTTTGTCAGCACCTTCACTTTTCCAACATCCACTGATCTAAGTCAACCCACCTCCTCCGTCAGCCTTCCCTACCTATAATTTATCCCCATCACCTCTCCCCTTCCTGCACACCCGCCTCTCCACACTCCCCGATGACGAACAGAGGCTCCGACATGGGACCAAAACTTTTGCAGTGTTCATAAACTCGTGCTGTCCGGCCCCAGTCAGTACATAAAGCTGGGGTGGGATGGACGAAGTTATAATTGACGTCAGTTTATCCCAGTTTCTTTACACCTGTTTTCACGTTTGAGGCATCTGCGTTTAGTGAAAAATATGCTACAGCCCAACAAGAGCTAGTCATACCTATTATATATTGGCATACGTCATGATAAAATATATATATATATATATATATATATATATATATATATATATATATATATATATATATATATAAACTTTTGTCTGCATTTGAGTCTCAAAATAATTATTGATGCTGTGAGTCTACAGTACACTACCACAAAGAGAACACCAGGGTAACCGGACAATACTAAGAAGCAGCTTCGCAACAACAAATTTAACTGTGTGGTTGCAATTGCAGCTGCCCATGCGGTTGTCGCAGTAGTGAGAAAAATTATAAAAGAATGATGCATAACACCTCCCCCTAACTTCATCGTTTTCTACTCATGGAACGAATGAATTGGTGAAGACAGTGAGGACATGGTAAATATAATAACAGAAATAAATAATTATTAGTTTTCTGATTTTATATGTTCATGCAATTGGATTAGAAGTCTTCCAGACATAGTTAAGTGGCTGGAGTTTATCTGCCTTGGCCATCCATACGTGTTCAGCAAGGCAAGCATAACTAATGGTGACTTCAGGTGGGATGAAGCTGTAAGCGTTATCCTGAGGAGAATTTTACAAATATTAGTCTTGAGTCTATGTGAATACTATACAAAATGTAAATTGTAAACATAGAGTAAACACTTTTTGATGGGTGTAAGTTGGAAAATATACTCGGGGCGGTTTATATCTTGCCAGATCCTGTAGCACATACCCTAGAAACATGCCTGACTGCCGTTATTTGATGAAGGGTGACTTTGTAGTCTATGACTGTGGTTAATACACCTCTGCGAATACAAAGTTTTATTTGGAAATAAGGAATAAGGATATGTCCGTAAACGTATATAATGTAGGTTCCCAAGTTTATGATTACACTGTCAATTTCACGCCTCCGTCTGCTGTTAGGTTAGATCCGAGAATATGAAATTAGATCAACGATACTGCTTAGTTTTCCAATAAGATAGTGTCGTGCTTAAATTAACGTTAACAGTTTGACGTGAACTGGCTAGTGGGATGTTTGCATAAAGTGGCTGTACAGAATAAATAGTTCTGACTAATGAAACTGTCCACGTAACTGTTGGGGCTCGCCGCTTATGAGAACACGTGTATTGACCTGAATGTGTCAGCTGCTTCGTGATAGTGACTGACCTGATACAACACATGTCTTTCTGTATTTCTTTTATGCTACGTCTTTGTCATTTCAACCCTCTGCCACTTTCTACTTATTTACGGTACCTATATCTTTGTTTTGTTTATAGTAATGTATGAATATAAATATATATATATATATATATTCCTTACTTTATCACTTTTATTACGTCTTGTGTGAAAGTCTATATTTTACCCTTTATTAAGATGACATTTCTAATTCGTTCTACCTACGACAGTGCCTTATATAAAACATCATTTTTATCCTCATGCTACCCGTTCACTTTCAAACACGTAAGGAATACGCTAATAAGTTACACAAGTGCTCACTTACGTACAGGAAGACACGGACATGCATATTGTTTCTAGTCGATAATTATCGTAAACTCACATATATCTGTGCTTAGACACACACACACACACACACACACACACACACACACACACATTCTCTCGCTTCCCAGCTATCCATCTATTAGTTTATCTTTCTAAAACACGTTAGTTTTTCAATTTATCAGCTTCGTAATTTGGTCAGGCTCCCACTGCAGAAGTTATGCAAATCAGCTGAGGAAGAAAGTATGAATGACAGTAAGGACAGCAGATCAAAATGAACAAGCGAGGTTATGATGAGACAGACAGACAGACAGAGAGACAGAGTTAAATGGAAGTGTGTACCCAGATGTGGATGATGGGGAGTTTGCTTCTGGTAGATGGTGCGTATGAGGTATGAGAAGGGATGGGAGGTGTTCGTCCGGGAGTAGGAAATGGGGCTTCATTAAACTGAGCATTACATTCTTCGTCATTTCATTTCCATATTAATATTATGCTACCGTGAATTCAAAATTGTTTTGTAATAAGTACTTTTATTGCACGATCATCCATTATTTAGTATAAGTATTTTCTTGCATGATCATTCATTAGTCGATCGTCAAAAACAAAAGGGGGGGGGTCATTCGAAGTCTTCAAACACCGTCTGGTTTCTTGCTTTATATTGATTGAAGATATGTTATTTTGTATAAATATATTTTTGCTTTCGTGTTCTTAAATGAATCACATCAACCGCGAGCAGATACACATCTAACGCGGCTCGGAATATGAGCTTGACCTTGACGTACGTTCACCAATTTCGAACTCGTTGGAGATTTTGATCCCCACTACACACCTATAAAAGTTTGTAATGATATCTTGAGCAGTTGCGAATTCATCGTCGTAACAGACACACAGACCTTGACTTACTTTCACCAATTTCGAACTCGTGATCGAATTTTTCCTCAACTACACACCTGTTAAATTTTTTGATGATTTCTTGTGCGGTTCCAAAGTTATCGTGCTATCAGACACACAGACACACACACAGACAAACTGAAAACAATACCAGCTTCGCTATCGTAGTTAGTAATTAATCGTTTCAGTGCACAAGTTTCTCATTGCCTGAACCCAGTCCGACACATTTACCCAAATGAATATTATACATTATTTATCTAAAATGTATATGTTACAGGTACTCCCGAAAGCACTAATTCCCCCCACCCCCCTTGCAGCCGGAGTCGCGGCCAGTGAGCGACCAGGTGATCGAACACTCGACATACACCTCCCCTCCCCCAGGCCCAGTGTGAGCGTTGTTGTACAGATGTGGAACGGCCAAAACTGGTGATGTTACATTGTGTCATGATTGTTTTTATAGGCAATCAGAGCAGTACGGGTAAGTACATAAAGGCATTTAATGTGTAATACTGAGCTGCTATCCACAACATGAAAAAGGCACGAAAATGAAAGACCTACAATGTATTATGTGTTATTTTCTATATATTTATGTCCTATAATATAATATAACAAATAAGTATAGTATAGTGAACAACTTCTGGTGAAAGATGATGTCTTTTCCCATCCATACTCGCTCCCACCTCCACCACCCTTCTCCCTGGGTTTCTGTCTCGGGTCTCCACTAAACGCTTCTCATACCCTCTCGTCACCAACTCCCATCCATTGTTAACCAACATAAAAAAAAAAAAAAAAAAAAAAAAAAAATAATGAAATGATCGTCAGGTATTGATCATATATCATCATACACCTCTGTATTAAGTACCAACAAATCGGTAACATACAATACTTCTGTATACCTGCCAACTGTTTCAACCTGTTGTAAGCTGTTACATGACATACGCACTATAAGTTGGACTTTGTGTTACAAGGACATACGGTTGTTTATCGTTAACACAGGTTATGTGTGGTTTTGGATGTCCATCATTTCATGTTAACATGCCGATTTAAGCCTTATATTATAAACACCTAAGGTTTATGTTCCTGTCAAAATTGGATCAATGAAAAGAATTAGAGATCTGCTCTGACGAGACACAAACTCTATTCTTTAACGAAAATATTCCGACTTCTTGTCACAATAGCGACACAATATCATTATGTATACGGTTGTCACATATTCAGTCGTATGTATAATGACATTGCGTCACTCTTCTGACAAGAGATCGGAATATTTTCGTTAATGAAGAGAGTTTGTGATTCGTCAGAGCCGATCCCTAATTCTTTTCGTTCATCCAATATTGACAGGAACATAAACCGTACGTGTTTATAATGTAAGGCTTAAATTCCCATGTTAACATGAATTAATGGACGTCCAAAACCACACATAACCTGTGTTAACGATAAACAACCGTATGTCCTTGTAACACAAAGTCCAACTTATAGTGCGTATGTCACGTAACAGCTTACAACAGGTTGAAACAGTTGGCAGGTGTACAGAAGTATTGTATGTTATTGATTTGCTGGTACTTAATACAGAGGTGTATGATATTAATATGATCAATATCTGACGATCATTTCATTATCTTTTTTATGTTGGTTAACAAAAGGATGGGAGTTGGCGACGAGAGGGTATGAGAAGCATTTGGTGAAGACCGAGACAGGAACCCAGAGAGAAGAGTGGTGGAGGTGGGAGCGAGAATGGATGAGAAAAGACATCATATCTTTCAACAGATGCTGTTCACTATACTATACTCATCTGTAACATTATAATATAGGATGCAAGTATGTAGACAATAACACAATACATTGCATGTTTTTTTTTCATTTTCGTGCATTTCTCATAATTATGTTGTGGATAGCACCACTATGGTAGGTGGGGGCGCTCACCATCCACTCACTCGATGTATTGCTGATCTCGAGTGTCTGCCCTTACCTCTCCTCCCTTCATTCCTTCCATCCTCTTCTGTCTTTCTTTCCTTCATTCTTTCCTCATGCTTCTGCCCACGGGTGACTTTACACTCCCTCTTCTGCCTTCCTTTCCTTCATTCTTTCCTCTCCCTTCTGCTTGTGGGTGACTCTACACTGAGTGACAAGCCAAATGGTTTCCTGTACACCAGGAAACCATTAACTACGCTGGGTGGTAACCGTATAACCAAGTTTTGGTGCCTGCTGGTTTAGTGAGTAATTACAGTGCTCCAATCGGATTGAGCCGGTGAAGGTTTATATCCAAGGGATGGTTGGGGTATATTGCTCACGTAATACCACTCAGGGATGAGTGAGGCTGGTCACTCCATCTTAATTGTCAGGACCAACTTCCCTAGCCCCGGGCTCCTACGCTCCTCATGGGGCGATGAAAGACTGGATGATAATGACGATGATGATGATAGCACCACAGTATTATACATTAAATGCTTTTATATAATTACTCCTACTGGTTCTGACTGTCTATAAAAACAGTCATGACACGTTGTAACATCACCAGCTTTGGCCTTTCCACATCCATCCAACAACGCTTACAATGGGGTTGGGGGAAGGGAGGTGGACGTGGGGTGTTTGGTCGTCTAGTCGCTTACCGGCCGCGACTCTGGCTGCAACGAGGGGAGATATTAGTGCTTTCGGGTGCACTGCTGCTACATTCCATATGGAAGTAATATGCATACACATACTTTGTATACTAACCACATCCGCTTATATGAACAGGGAATTTAAAACACTGTGATATGAACGTAATAACGGGGTTTGCCAGACCATTCATACTCTTGAAGCTGCAGCATACAGAAACACACTGCTGGCGAATCTACCAAAATGCGCAAGCGAAACATTTATCAGAGTTTGTAATTGTACATGGAAGTAGCCAAATAACTTTTTGAAGCCAACGGTATATCTGTTCCTGCCAAGAGAACTATTGTCCTGCCATCCTCAACATGCACTGCTACATACTCGAACCTGAAGGATGCTGTGTTCCATGGCGCACTATGGATCTTAATGTATAAGAAATTGATGAATTGTTGAGGAAGGTCTACGATCCGCCTAAAACGGTCAGCATGGAGAGATCCAGGTTGCACAAGCTCTTTCTGCAAACAAATAAGTCTGTTACTGCATTCGTCTCTGTTCTTAGGAAGTAAGCTACTATACTCGGTTTCACGGAGTCTGACGCACTGATTTTGCCAGCTGAGGACAGGTGGATTTGGTAACACTGCGTGATGCTCTCGTGTGCTGATTGGTCAATATCCGTTGTGTTTGAACGTGAACCAAATTGACTTTGTATTCCAAACAAGACCTTCATTTATTTTTAAGATACCGGATTATACAAATACAAATTAAAGCTTTGATATCTTTAATGATAAATATGTGCTTTTAAATTACTAAAGATAAACCTGAACGAAGCTGATAACAAAACTAAGTCGTAACTGGACGCATACGGACACAGTCAGCGACTGTGGCGGGAATTCAGACGTTCATAGCAAGGTGGTCCCGAGGTCCTGTGAAGGCTCGAATGTTTTTCGCACCACTACTATACAGTGTCACAGTCAACAGGCTACACCATGCCCTTCATTACCTCATCTACTAACATACAACCATACCCTAGATATGCTTAACTTAGCTTCTAATAATTATGATTTCTGTAATTAAGCACACACACACACACCTCACTGAGGCCAATACATGCTATTCTCAATATACTGAGTCATAAGAAAACCTATCGTTACCCTTCAGAGCTATGCACTATGACACAACGACGAAGTGTTGTGGAATGCTGGGACAGGAAAGTTTGTACCTCAGACCCGTCAATGTCGGTTATGTGAGACAGATATTAGAATTTGTGCTAGAGGTAATAAAAACTAATTAGATCGTTTGGCCTCTGTGCATACAGACAATACACTTTATTTTCCGGCACCGAATTCATTACATAAAAATATAACTGAATGGTGTGAAGTCGGCAACACACATGCAGATGGGCAATGAATATGTGCATCCTTGCCAGACGTATGATAGTAATTCAGCCGATACAAGCCAAGTTAGTAAATTTCAGTGTGATAATGATATGTATTGCTTTCTACATATAATAAATGTTGAGTACCGTAGAAAGAAAATAATAATACATGTTCAGTCTCACTGCTTTAATATTTTGTATACCCACCCCCTGGGTCCAAAATAGCCTCTAGACGTTTAAAGCATCCATCTGAAGCATTTAACCACCCATCTAAAGCAAACAAATGAACACGTGCACCCCTGTTAGACTGTCATAAAAAAAAAAAAAGTCAATGCCAATAGATTTAATATCCTCCAAAATAATTTATTTGTTGTATTCTATAGATAATAAATGTTGAATAGTAGGAATATAATAAACCTGCCAAGTTTCATTATTAATCCCTGGCGGGGTGCTCAGGGTAACGGAAACACGTCCTATATATTTCCCCGCCATATGGCTCGTTCTTGCTCACTATTCCAACTCTTGTAATGAGATTGTGATATGGCAACACTAGATAGGGGAGGGGCGAACAGCAAGGACCCTCCCACATAGCCCAGCTAACGTTCGTTTAGCATCGAACATTCCTGGGGTAACGATACTTTTTCTTATGACTTTACATATATGCCGGTAGTGTACATACACATTTTCATTACCTCCACAGGTAACAGCAGCTTTAAAAATTTGCATTTGTTTGTATTCATAGTTAGATTCAGTAAAATAATTTCTTATGTTAATAAGTTTGGTGTTTGATTTTCCTGAACATCATAAATATCATAAGACAGACAGACAGACGGACGCCCGATTCCTGGCCACCATGCACCTTCTCCTCAAGCACATCTCTGTCCCCTTGATTGAGAGGAGCCGGGAAAGTAACGGATCACATCAAAGTACAATGTACTGCATTTATGTTAATGGTCGAAAAAAGGAAAGATAAAAGCAAACCCCATGAGAAAATAATATTTGAACTATGCTGCTAAAGGAAAACTGAGTGCAGAGTGAACATCAAACATTATTAAATGAATTAAACAAATAAATCAGTCGCTGACTGTTGTCCGTATGCGTCCAGTTGCGACTTTACTTAGTTTTGTTATCAATTTCGTTCAGGTTTATCTCTAGTTTTATAAAAGGCACATAATTATCATTAAAGATATCATTGCTTTAATTTGTATCTGTATAATCCGGCATCTTACAAATACTCGTAAATGAAGGCCTTGGTTGTAATACTAAGTCATTTTGGATCACGTTCAAACAACGGAAACTGACCAATCAGCGCACGCAAGCATCGCGGTGTTACCAAATCCACCTGTCCTCAGCTGGCAAAATCAGTGTGTCAGACTCCGTGAAACCAAGTATACTGTAGGTGTATTTTTGGATGATGCTATAATAGACAAATTCGTCGGCGGGTTGAGAGATGAAGCCATTGAGAAATGATTGTTAGGGATGGACAATTTAATGTTTAAGAACACCAGAATATTGCTTTGAGCTTGGAAACTCCTGCCTCTTGGTGCCTCAGAGTTGCAGGGGAGGACAACCTCTAATTCCCATATACACTACAGTATATAAAACCAGGAGTATGCTAGATGTAATCACTTGTTAACTTGTTACTGTTGTGAGGCGGCTGGACACACCTGACCCGAATGTCGCTTAGAGGGCACCGTCTGCCGAGAATGTGGGAAATGTGGACACTTAAACGTGGTATGAAGGAGTGTTAAAAGAAGAAAGTTGCCAGTCCGTTAGCATGGTAAAGACTGGAAAATGTGATAATCCTTGATTACGTAAATAATACAGGTAACAATTTGAAGGCTGTAAAATATGTGAGAGATGACAACGGTGATGACGGCTGTTTAAAATTTAAACAGCTTATCATGTGGATGACTGTGTCGATATTTTTTTTTTTTTTTAACACAATGAATGAAAGAAAAACAAAGGAAATAAAAAGATAAATCCATGTGCCTTAAGGTATCCTCCATTCATAAAATATTTATAACAACTGGATTGAAGTAAAAGTGGATTAAATGTTTGTGTGAAGCAACTCCCAGGAAGTGAATTCCAGAGTCGAGTAATAGTTCTGGGGATAAATGAATTTTGATAAGCAGAGATTCTGCATTGCGGAGGAGAGAGTGTAAGTTAACATGGGAGCTCCCAGCTGCCAGAGTATTTCGGGAGAAAATGTGAAAGGGAGGTACAGTTGAGGCAAGTTCGTCAAAGCACATAGGTAAAAATATCGGTAACATGATGCTAAAGAAGCAACATCTCTACGTACTGATAATGGAGGAAGGTCCTGCTTAATGGCAGGATTATTGATTAATCTGATGGCTTTATTTTGAACTTTGCCTCAATGCAGCCGCTCCACATCCACTCCACAGTAGCGAACAGTATTCGATCTGAGAACGCTCATGACTTTTGTATATTGTGGCCAACTGCTCGTCAGTGAAGAATTCACAAACTGTACAGAAGTCCCAATTATTTAGAAGCATTTTTAGCAAGGGATTTAACATAAGCTGTGAAGCTTTGGTTGGGGTTGAATGTGACACCTAGGATATCAGTTGTTGTGGATATGGGAATATTAGCATCATTTAAAATTATGTGAGAGTCTGAGGGATTCTTTCTGTTGGAGAAATTAATGTATTTAGTTTTCTGAGCATTAAATGAGACCAGATTTGTTTGTCTCCATTGATTAATTTTAGAAAGTCCTGGTTCAGAGAAATTGCTGTTTATTTGGGAATTCATAATATCAGATAGTGTAAAGGAGGTGTTAAATGTAAAAGAACTATGAAGTGCCAAGTCATCAGCATAAGAGTGTATTGGGTTATTAGTGATAGATAGGTCATTTATATGAATGAGAAAGAGGGTTGGTGCTAAAACTGATCCCTGAGGTATGCCAGCATTTATGAAATGAAACTGTGAATAAATTCCATCTACAATGACCCGTACTTTTCTATTATGAAGGTAAGAAGAAATTAAAGGACCCAGTGATGCAAGGCCATAGTGTGACATCTTAGACAATAAGGCCATGTGCCATACTCTGTCAAATGCTTCTGAAATATCAAGTGCTACTGTGTGTGTTTCACCATATTGGTCTATTGTTTTGTTAATCTGATGGGTAAGAAGGCAAAGAATGTCTACAGTTGAATGATCTTGTCTAAATCCATACTGCCAATTATTGATTAATTTACTGATTCCTAGATGCTTGGCTATGTGTTTGTTTATTAGTGTCTCAAAAACTTTACTGAGGACAGAAGTTATTCCGATTGGTCTATAGTTTGATGGATCAGAAGTTGCCCCCTTTTTAGGAACAGGATGGATATTTGCTTCTTTCCAAGAGGCTGGAAAACCTGAGGTACAAATGCATATGCAGAAAAATTTTGCCAATACAGGAGCCAACACTGAGGAGCACTTTTTAAATACTATTGAAGGAATTTCATCTGAACCAGTAGTTTTGTCTACTGAGAGATTCTGTAATACAGTATTACAGCTTGTACGTATCTTGTGAATCTTGAAAGGGGGTATTTGAGGGGAATCAAAATCAAGTACAGGAATAGTGTGGTTTTTTGTATTTAGGGATGAGTTTGTTGAGAAAATGTCAACAAGAAGGTTTGCTTTTCTACGTGGGTCACTTACTAGATTTCCATTAGGGGACTGTAACGGTGGAATGGAAGAGGTGGTAGTGAAGTTAGATTTGATTGAATTAAGGGTAGACCAGAATATTTTTTTATCATTTGGATTGTATAGTAGTTTGTTAGCTTGTCTATGAAGAAAGTTTGATTTAGAAAGACTGATAATAGTTTTGGCATGGTTTCTGATATTTCTATAATAGTTAACCCGCGGCATCCCGGGGACGTACTTCCACGTCCTCACGTTTTGTCAGCTAATCCCGGCGACGTACTTCAACGTCCTGCAATTGCAAGGTTCATAATTTCCACAATTTTCAAAATTCGCGCGAGATTTTCGTTTCGCCCGGGTACCCAAGCCTCCCCTACCTGCCGCCAGGTGGGCAGCGTCCTAGACCCCGCGTGACCCGTGCTCGCCCTTGTCTCGGTCACTCACCTGCTAGCAGTGACCCAGGTCAGACATGGCGCGGAAAGGTCTCTCAGACGAGGAAATCGCATCCGTCCTGGAAGCCTTCACTGGAGACAGTGATTCTCCACTCGATGATGATGTGGTGGATCGCGATTAGGTCCAGCCAGAGGAAGAAATAAGTAACAGTGATGAGGAGGTCCCTTCGCCCCGAAAAACGCGGTATGTGACATACCGTAAGGCAAAGGAAGGCCAGCCTGCTCCCCAACCACGTGCACAGCTATCTCTCCATCCCGAATCTGATGAGGACGAGGATGAGGACGATGAGGATGACGGAGGCCTAGGACGTGATATCGCCGCGTGGTTGGGAAAAGAGAAAATATCACCACGAGGATCAGAAGGTGGGGCGAGACGACACATAAGGTATGGTGAAAGTACTTTGTCTGGGGAAGTGGCAAGTGGTGTGGTGGGATTGCTGGGAGAAAGGGAAAGTGTTGTGGCGGCAGCGCGGGGTGAAAGTGAGAGTGGTGTGGGGGTAGTGCGGGGTGAAGGGGCAAGTGGTGTGAGGGAGGCAGCACGAGCACGTGGTGCTCGTAGGCCTAGGGGAGAGGAGGTTGAGTCACTCCCCAGCACTTCTTTCGCCCCTGAATATTCCCAAACTTCCTCCCCACAGCCCCAGGATGTGGGGAAAGGAAAGAAAGGGAAGGGAAAGGGTAAAGGAAAAGGGAGAGGGAAGAGAAGTGCGAGTGATGAGAGGCGCCGCTCTCCACCTCCCCAACCTCCCCCACCACCCTCACCTCCCCACCCTGACGAAGGGGACGATGGTGACGTGGCTGGAGACGGTGGTGTCACGTGGAACTGGGAAGATGGGAGTAATTTTACTCCCATCATTCACCCTTTCACTGAGGAGTGGCGGTCAGGTTGCACGGCTCCAGGTGTAAATGCAGGTTCGTCATGGTTGGATTTTTTTCAACTTGTTCTTTGGTGAGGCGTTTGTGGGATGCATAGTTGAACAAACTAATATTTTTTCACAATCACAGCGCCGTGAAAGTGAACGTTTGGGAACCACGAGCAGGCATTCCCAACAGTATGACTATCCCGTGACTATTTCAGAGATGTTCCTATTTTTGGCCCGGGTTATCTTGATGGGTGTGGTAAGGAAAAACCAAATTCCTGCCTACTGGACAACTGACCCAATCATCCTCACACCTTTCTTTGGAAAGGTGATGGGTCGTAACCGATTTCAGTATATTCTCGGCCGCCTCCACTTTTTTGATGCAGATGATCCAGCCAATGCAAATAACACCGATAAAATGAGGAGAATTAGGCTGGTATTTGATCATTTACGGGAAATGTTCCGCTCCTCATTTTATCCCTACAGAGACCTCGTCATAGACGAGAGTCTTGTGTTGTGGAGAGGCAATATTTCCTTTAGGCAGTACATACCCAGCAAGAGACACCGTTTCGGGTTCAAGATCTTTGTTATGTGTGACTGTAAGACTGGTTATGTGCAAGACATAGTCTTGTACACGGGCACACAGACAGATATAATAGAAGATCGGAGTATAGGACTCTCTGGGGCCGTGGTGAAGACAATGATAGAAGAGTACCTTCATCGTGGTCATGTGTTGTACCTGGACAACTGGTACACTAGCCCTCTTCTCGCTAGGTTCCTCCACCAACACGACACCGGAGTCTGTGGTACAGTCAAGAGAAACCGTCGCCATATGGTCAAGATAGGGAGGAAACTTGACAAGAACGAGGTGGTTTTCTTCCAGGCCAATAACATCCTTGCAACCCTGTGGAACCACAACAGGGAAGTTTGCCTCCTATCAACTGTTCACAGCCCCCTGATGCACCACACAGACTCCGTGGATCACCGTAGCAAGAGGAGGCGCAACGTATGGAAACCAGAGTCTGTACTTGCCTATAATCTGAACTTTAGGCAAGTTGATCAGTCAGACTCGATGATTTCAAGTGTTGACTGTGCCAGGACCACGATGAAGTGGTACAAGAAACTCTTTTTCCACTTGCTCGACATCACGGTCCTGAACGCCCACTACCTGCACACAATGACCACCGGAGTATCCGAGACCTTTGAGGGGTTTGTGAGGGAGCTGGCACGTGAAATAATCGCCAAGCATGCCCAGGACAGACCCACACACCGCACCCGCACCCCCCTGGCTGTTCAGACTCCCCTACGTCTTGCAGGACGCCACTATCCCAGCGCAATCCCTTCCGAACCAAACCGTCGTAAACCCCAGCGTCACTGCCATGTATGTAGGCACTCGACAGTCAGACCATCCACTCAGAGAAAAGACACAAGATACAAGTGTGTCGAGTGCAATGTTGCGTTGTGCCTTCAGCCTTGTTTCAAGGAGTATCATAATTTCCTACACTACTGAAACTGTGTGGGAAGGCGAAATGACGCTCATGATAATGGTAAGGCCAGTCAGTAGGTGCTAAGTCAAATATAAAGTTGAAACGGGTGTTATTTTTTCAGAAAAGTAATGTATAAGATGAGAATTAGTGTAAGTGGAAAGAATTGTTATCAAAACTACACCCACTGTGTAAATCTGGTCAGTAAATATGTGATAGCAAGGAAATAAAATGGAAACGGGTGTAATGTTAGCATGAATAAAACGTATAAGTTGAACATTAGTGTAAGTTGTCATAATTGATGTCACGAGTACACCCACATTCTGGTCAGTAAGTATGTGATAGGAATTATATACAGTGGAAGGTGTTGTAATGTTAGTAGTAAGGTATTTTATAAGTTGAATAGTAGTGTAAGATGAAACAAATGATATCGCAATAACACTCCCTGTGTAAGTACGCGCAAATATGACGCTCAGTTCCATCATAAGCTCAGAAATGATGTGATATCAATTATATCAAGTGTAAACATGTGCAATGTTAGTGGAGAATTATTATATAAGTACAAAAATAGGTTGTAAGTTGAAATAGTTGTCATAGCGACTTCACCGTGTGTGTTATTATGCGCTATTATTACGCTATATATTTACATAAGGCCTGAAATAATCTCAAAACAGTTCTATAAAGTTGAAAAGTGTATAATAATATTAGAAAAGTATTATGTAAGTAGAAAAAGCACAATACGAGTTGAAACAACAGTCACAGCGAGTTCACTCACTACGTAAATAAGCGCTAACATTACGCTAAATGTTATCAAAAGGCCTGTGAATACGTAAAAACAGTTCAATAAAATGTAAAATGGTATAATGTTATTGTAGAAGTATTATGTAAGTAAAAAAAATTATATGTATCATGATTTTAGAATGTTAGCGATTCATCGTGACCAAGTTGGCCAATTTTGCTCGTTTCGCACGATGGTACAATGCTTATATCTGCTCTATTTTTGTATAAAATCCAATATACTCTTTTATCACATGTTTTTATGTTTGTAATAAATTCATTTCTACTTACTTTCATTGGTTTCCCAGACTTATAATACCATAGAAAACGTTTGAGGCTCAGACCACCTAGGGAGAACACGGGGCCAGGTGGGACCAAGGCATACCTGGTTAAGCTAATTAGGGACCCCGGGGACCAATTTCTTTGCCACCGACCATTGTTTCTGACCAAAAGCGAAAGTTTAAGCAAAAAAAAAAAAGGTCGAAAAATGGTCGGGATTGGGGGGTACCAGTGGTCGAAAAGTGGTCGGGACGGGGCAGGTTAAAGGCTTCTTTGGTTTTGGTCCTTGTATGTCATAGGCTATGGTTTTATGTTCTGTTACTCTAGCACAATTGTGGTTAAACCATCTAGGTGAATTATATCTTTTTCTGTAAGTATGATGGGGAATGAATGTTTCCATGCCGACTTTAATAAAATCCTGTATGTGGCCCAGTGTGGAGTTGCATCTTGGGAGAAAAAGGAGGTCCAAGGAACATCCATGAAAATATTTTGGAAACCCTCCTAGTCTGCCCTGTCATAGTGCCATTTAGTCACCACGACAGGTTCAGAGCAGGAGGGTGTGGTAGGTGTTAAACTGGTGGGGCTTGAATCAGACAGTGATTCGAGGATCCGAGGGGGGACTTCACTTCGACATTATAATTCTCTGAATTGGTTGTTAGTAACAAGTCCAATAGGTGGGGATTTTGATCTGCATTGTCTTTTACATGGGTGGGTTGACTGACTAACTGGGTGAATTTAACCTCTCCGTGGCCGAAGGCCCGGAATTTTCAGTGCACGTCAGGCCGACGCTGGGGCCATGTTTTGAAGTTTCGATTTTTTTTTTTTCTTGCCATATTGAAGAGAAAGTTCAGCTGTCCTAACAATGCAAATCGCAACTTCCTAGACGCATTTTGTGGCTTGCGATGGAGCAGGGAAGTTGCAGAAATATCGGCAACCGATATGCCGCCCAGGGGACTGCCGCAACGCAACTAGGCAGGTGTTATTTTATTTTTTTTTTTTACCTCCCAAAACAATGCGAATGGTGCTGAAATGTTGTGCATATATGAGATATGATGATACCGAATGATTTCAGTACATAATCTGTTAGGAATGGCAGGAAAAAAAAATGTTATTACTTTTTCACCTTTTTTATATAAAATATGTTTATGGTAGTTTCGAGTTATTTTTTAAGTTATCGTTGTGCTCATGCTTGAAAAAGGGAGAGAAAATGTTGAATTTTCGGTCCTAAATGAGAAAATTGCACTTCCTCCAAGACTAGACTCTGCCACGGGAGTTTATAATAAAGTGGAGGGTCAGATCCGATTATCAACACTGAAGTTGAGTCGCAACTTCGAGCTCCCACACCACGAGCATGACTAAAAATAGAATCGTAATGCAGTTTCAGACTTAAGAATAAGTCTAATTATTACGAATACAGATACAAAGCAGAAATAAATACGTTTACAGACTGGGGAAAACGTATTTTTCCGTAATAACATGTTCATCTTTCTCTATCATTTTATGTTCATCTTTCTCATTTTACCTTCTTGTTTTCGCAACATATATTGTTGTCTCATAAACAGGGTGGTTGTGTGTGTTTTGCAAGGAAAGAAAAAGATTGTATTTTCTGCCTGGGTCGAGATACTGGGTGTAACTGTGTTTTTAGACATGGCCACGAGCGAAAAAATCGTACATCCACTCGTCACGACAGTAGGTGGTGAACTGACAGATATGTGAGAGGGTGAAGTCAAGGTCAGTCTCAAGTCCCAGATTTTCGTTCACCGAAGGTTTTCAGTTTTCTACAAGTTGCACTGCATCTAATGATCCAAACCATTACAGCAAACCCGAGGAAATAGGTAAAGATACCAAGACAATAATGTACTTTTCACTTATTATCATATCTTTTTTGTATGTGCCTGTATTACTTCATAATCGTACATAGGTGGTTGTGTGTGTTTTGCAAGAGAGGACAAAAATGGTATGTTCTGCCTGGGTCGAGATAATGGGTGTAGTTGTGCTTGCTTAGGCATGGCTAGGAGCGAAAAAATCGAAAATCCACTTATCACAGCAGCAGGCTCTGAACTGTTTGATGGGGTGTATGGGAGTGCAGTGTAGGCCAATGTGAAGACATTCAGAACCTTCATTCACTTCCCAAAAATTTTTGCAGTTTTTTATAGGCCGCACTTAAATGATGCCAGCGGCCATTTATTGGCTAAACGCCATTCG